>NW_027140867.1:9975447-10280289 GCF_036365525.1 Heterodontus francisci | reverse complement strand
GGGGTTTCACAGTGTATCAGGATCCTGCCAGGTATGTATAGGGTTTCACAGTGTATCAGGATCCTTCCAAGTGTGTATGGGGTTTCACAGTGTATCAGGATCCTGCCAGGTGTGTATGGGGTTTCACAGTGAATCAGGATCCTGCCAGGTGTGCATGGGGGTTTCACAGTGGATCAGGATCCTGCCAGGTGTTTATGGGGTTTCACAGTGTATCAGGTTCCTGCCACGTGTGCATGGGGGTTTCACAGTGTATCAGAATCTGCCAGGTGTGTATGGAGTTTCACAGTGTATCAGGATCCTGCCAGGTGTGCATGGGGTTTTCACATTGTATCAGGATCCTGCCAGGTTTCTATGGGGGTTCACAGTGTTTCAGGATCCTGCCAGGTGTGTATGGGGGTTTCACAGTGGATCAGGATCCTGCCAGGTGTGTATGGGGTTTCACAGTGCATCAGGATCCTGCCAGGTGTGTACGGGGTTTTCACAGTGGATCAGGATCCTGCCAGGTGTACATGGGGATTTCACAGTGGATCAGGATCCTGCCAGGTGTGTATGGGGTTTTCACAGTGTATCAGGATCCTTCCAGGTGTTTATGGGTATTTCACAGTGTATCAGGTACCTGCCAGGTGTGCATGGGGGTTTCACAGTTGATCAGGATACTGCCGGGTGTGTATGGGGTTTCACTGTGTATCAGGATCCTTCCAGGTGTGTATGGGGTTTTCACAATGTATCAGGATCCTGCCAGGTGTGTATGGGGTTTCACAGTGTATCAGGATCCTGCCAGGTGTGTATGGGGTTTCACAGTGTTTCGGGATCCTGCCAGGTGTGTATGGGGTATTCGCAGTGGATCAGGATCCTGCCAGGTGTGTATGGTGTTTCACAGTGCATCAGGATCCTGCCAGGTGTGCATGGTTTTTCACTGTGCATCAGGATCCTGCCAGGTGTGTATGGGGTTTTCACAGTGTATCAGGATCCTGCCAAATGTGTATGGGGTTTCACTGTGCATCAGGAACCTGCCAGGTGTGTAAGGGTTTTCACAGCGGATCAGGATCCTGCCAGGTTTGTATGGGGTTTCCCAGTTTATCAGGATCCTGCCAGGTGTGTATGGAGTTTTCACAGTGCTTCAGGATCCTGCCAGGTGTGTATGGGGGTTTCTCAGTGTATCAGGATCATGCCAAGTGTGTATGGGGTTTCACAGTGCATCAGGATCCTTCAAGGTGTGTATGGGGGTTTCACAGTGGATCAGGATCCTGCCAGGTGTGTAGGGGGTTTCACAGTGTATCAGGTTCCTGCCACGTGTGCATGGGGGTTTCACAGTGGATCAGGATCCTGCCAGGTGTATATGGGGTATTCACAGTGTATCAGGATCCTGCCAGGTGAGTGTGGGGTTTCACAGTGTATCAGGATTCTGCCAGGTGTGTATGGGGTTTCACAGTGTATCAGGATCCTGCCAGGTGTGTATGGGGGTTTCACAGTTGATCAGGATCCTGCCAGGTGTGTAGGGGGTTTCACAGTGTATCAGGTTCCTGCCACGTGTGCATGGGGGTTTCACAGTGGATCAGGATCCTGCCAGGTGTATATGGGGTTTCACAGCGTATCAGCATCCTTCCAGGTGTGCATGTGGTTTCACAGTGTATCAGGATCCTGCCGGATGTGAATGGGGATTTCACAGTGTATCAGGATCCTGCCAGGTGTGTATGGGGTTTCACACTGTATCAGAATCCTGCCACGTGTGTTTGAGGTTTTCACAGTGGATCAGGATCCTGCCAGGTGTGTATGGAGTTTCACTTTGGATCAGGATCCTGCCAGGTGTTTTTGGGGTTTCACTGTGTATCAGGGTCCTGCCAGGTTGGTATGGGGTTTCACAGTGTATCAGGATCCTGCCAGGTGTGTTTGGGGTATTCACAGTGCATCAGGATCCTGCCAGGTGTGTATGGGGTTTCACAGTGTATCAGGATCCTGCCAGGTGTGTTTGGGGTTTTCAGTGTATCAGAATCCAGCCAGGAGTGACTGGCGTTTCACAGTGGATCAGGATCCTGCCAGGTGTGTATTGTGGTTTCACCGTTTATCAGGATCTTGCCAGGTGTGTATGTGGGTTTCACAGTGTATCAGGATCCTACCAGGTGTGTATGGGGGTTTCACAGTGGTTCAGGATCCTGCCAGGTGTGTATGGGGTTTTCACTGTGTATCAGGATCCTGCCAGGCGTGAATGGGGCTTCACAGTGGATCAGGATCCTGCCAGGTGTGTATGGGGTTTCACAGTGTATCAGGATCCTGCCAGATGTGAATGGGGGTTTCACTGTGTATCAGGATTCCTGCCAGGTGTGAATGGGGTTTCACTGTGTATCATGATCCTGCCATGTGTGAATGGGGTTTCTCAGTGCATCAGGATCCTGCCAGAAGTGAATGGGGTTTCGCAGTGGATCTAGATCCTGCCAGTTGTGTACGGTGTTTTCACTGTGTATCATGATACTGCCAGATGAGAATGGGTTTTCACTGTGTTTCAGGAACCTGCCAGGTGTGTACGGGGTTTTCACAGTGTATTAGGCTCCTGCCAGGGGTGTATGGGGTTTCATAGTGTGTCGGGATCCTGCCAGATGTGAATGTTGGATTCACTGTGTTTCAGGATCCTGCCAGCTGTGAATGGGGTTTCACAGTGTATCAGGATCCTGCCAGATGTGAATGGGGTTTCACAGTGGATCAAGATCCTGCCAGTTGTTTATGGGGATTTCACAGTGTATCATGATACTGCCAGATTTGAATCGGGTTTCTCTGTGCATCAGGAACCTGCCAGGTGTGTACGGGGTTTTCACAGTGTATTAGGCTCCTGCCAGGTGTGTATGGTGGTTTCACAGTTTATCAGGATACTGCCAGGTGTGGATGGGGGTTTCACAGTGGATCTGGATCCTGCCAGGTGTGTACGGGGTTTCACAGAGGATCAGGATCCTGCCAGGTGTGTATGTGGTTTCACAGTGTATCAGGATTCTGACAGGTGTTTATGGGGGTTTCACAGTGGATCAGGATCCTGCCAGGTGTGTATGGGGTTTCACAGTGCATCAGTATCCTGCCAGGTGAGCATGGGGTTTCACTGTGTATCAGGATCCTGCCAGGTGTGCATGGGGTTTTCACAGTGTATCTGGATCCGGCCAGATGTGTTTGGTGTTTCACTGTGCATCAGGAACCTGCTAGGTGTGTATGGGGTTTCACAGTGTATCAGGATCCTGCCAGGTATGTATAGGGTTTCACAGTGTATCAGGATCCTTCCAGGTGTGTATGGGGTTTCACAGTGTATCAGGATCCTGCCAGGTGTGAATGGGGTTTCACAGTGAATCAGGATCCTGCCAGGTGTGTATGGGGGTTTCACAGTGGATCAGGATCATGCCAGGTGTTTATGGGGTTTCACAGTGTATCAGGTTCCTGCCACGTGTGCATGGGGGTTTCGCATTGGATCAGGATCCTGCCAGGTGTGTATTGGGTTTCACAGTGCATCAGGATCCTGCCGGATGTGAATGGGGATTTCACAGTGTATCAGTATCCTGCCAGGTGTGTATGAGGTTTCACAGTGCATCAGAATCCTGCCACGTGTGTTTGGGGTTTCACTTGGGATCAGGATCCTGCCAGGTGTGTTAGGGGTTTCACTGTGTATCAGGGTCCTGTCAGGTTTATATGGGGTTTCACAGTGTATCAGTGTCCTGCCAGGTGTGTATGGGGTTTTCACAGTGCATCAGGAACCTGCCAGGTGTGGATGTGGGTTTCACAGTGTATCAGGATCCTGCCAGGTGTGTATGGGGGTTTCACAGTGGTTCAGGATCCTGCCAGGTTTGTATGGGGTTTTCACTGTGTATCAGGATCCTGCCAGGTGTTAATGGGGCTTCACAGTGGATCAGGATCCTGCCAGGTGTGTATGGGGTTTTCAAAGTGGATCAGGATCCTGCCAGGTGTGTATTGGGTTTCACAGTGTATCAGGATGCTGCCAGATGTGAATGGGGTTTCACAGTGTATCAGGATTCCTGCCAGGTGTGAATGGGGTTTCACTGTGTATCATGATCCTGCCAGGTGTGAATGGCGTTTCACAGTGTATCAGGAACCTGCCAGAAGTGAGAGGGGTTTCACAGTGGATCAATATCCTGCCAGTTGTGTATGGGGTTTTCACAGTGTATCTTGATACTGCCAGATTTGAGTGGGGTTTCACTGTGCATCAGGAACCTGCCAGGTGTGTACGGGGTTTTCACAGTGTATTAGGCACCTGCCAGGTGTGTATGGGGTTTCACAGTGTGTCAGGATCCTGCCAGATGTGAATGTGGTTTCACTGTGTATCAGGATTCCTGCCAGGTGTGAATGGGTTTTCACTGTGTATCAGGATCCTGCCAGCTGTGAATGGGGTTTCACAGTTGATCAGGATCCTGCCAGATGTGAATGGGGCTTCACAGTGGATCAAGATCCTGCCAGTTGTGTATGGGGTTTTCACAGTGTATCATGATACTGCCAGATGTGAATGGGGTTTCACTGTGCATCAGGAACCTGCCAGGTGTGTACGGGGTTTTCACAGTGTATTAGGCTCCTGCCAGGTGTGTATGGTGGTTTCACAGTTCATCAGGATACTGCCAGGTTTGTATGGGGGTTTCACAGTGGATCAGGATCCTGCCAGGTGTGTACGGGGTTTCACAGAGGATCAGGATCCTGCCAGGTGTGTACGGGGTTTTCACAATATATCAGGATCCTGCCAGATGTGTACGGGGTTTCACAGAGGATCAGGATCCTGCCAGGTGTGTACGGGGTTTTCACAATATATCAGGGTCCTGCAAATTGTGTAAGGGGGTTTCACACTATATCAGGATCCTGCCAGGTGTGCATGGGTTTTCACAGTTTATCAGGATCTGCCAGGTGTGTATGGGGGTTTCACAGTTTATCAGGTTCCTGCCAGGTATGTATGGGGTTTTCACAGTTTATCAGGATCTGCCATGTGTGTATGGGGGTTTCACAGTTTATCAGGTTCCTGCCAGGTATGTATGGGGTTTTCACAATTTATCAGGATCCTGCCAGGTGTGTATGGGGTTTCACAGTTTATCAGGATCCTGCCAGGTGTGTATGGGGTTTTCACAGTGGATCAGGACCCTGCCAGATGTGTATGGGGTTTTCACAATTTATCAGGACCCTGCCAGGTGTGTATGGGGTTTCACAGTTTATCAGGATCCTGCCAGGTGTGTATGGGGATTTCACAGTGGATCAGGATCCTGCCAGGTGTGTATGGGGTTTTCACAATGTATCAGTATCTGCCAGGTGTGTTTGGAGTTTAACAGTGGATCAGGATCCTTCCATGTGTGTATGGGGTTTTCACAGTGGATCAGTATCCTGCCAGGTGTGTATGAGGTTTCACAGTGCATCAGAATCCTGCCACGTGTGTTTGGGGTTTCACTTGGGATCAGGATCCTGCCAGGTGTGTTAGGGGTTTCACTGTGTATCAGGGTCCTGTCAGGTTTATATGGGGTTTCACAGTGTATCAGAGTCCTGCCAGGTGTGTATGGGGTTTTCACAGTGCATCAGGAACCTACCAGGTGTGGATGTGGGTTTCACAGTGTATCAGGATCCTGCCAGGTGTGTATGGGGGTTTCACAGTGGTTCAGGATCCTGCCAGGTGTGTATGGGGTTTTCACTGTGTATCAGGATCCTGCCAGGTGTTAATGGGGCTTCACAGTGGATCAGGATCCTGCCAGGTGTGTATGGGGTTTTCAAAGTGGATCAGGATCCTGCCAGGTGTGTATGGGGTTTCACAGTGTATCAGGATGCTGCCAGATGTGAATGGGGTTTCACAGTGTATCAGGATTCCTGCCAGGTGTGAATGGGGTTTCACTGTGTATCATGATCCTGCCAGGTGTGAATGGCGTTTCACAGTGTATCAGGAACCTGCCAGAAGTGAGAGGGGTTTCACAGTGGATCAAGATCCTACCAGTTGTGTATGGGTTTTTCACAGTGTATCATGATACTGCCAGATTTGAGTGGGGTTTCACTGTGCATCAGAAACCTGCCAGGTGTGTACGGCGTTTTCACAGTGTATTAGGCACCTGCCAGGTGTGTATGGGGTTTCACAGTGTGTCAGGATCCTGCCAGATGTGAATGGGGTTTCACTGTGCATCAGGATTCCTGCCAGGTGTGAATGGGTTTTCACTGTGTATCAGGATCCTGCCAGCTGTGAATGGGGTTTCACAGTGGATCAGGATCCTGCCAGATGTGAATGGGGCTTCACGGTGGATCAAGATCCTGCCAGTTGTGTATGGGGTTTTCACAGTGTATCATGATACTGCCAGATGTGAATGGGGTTTCACTGTGCATCAGGAACCTGCCAGGTGTGTACGGGGTTTTCACAGTGTATTAGGCTCCTGCCAGGTGTGTATGGTGGTTTCACAGTTTATCAGGATACTGCCAGGTGTGTATGGGGGTTTCACAGTGGATCAGGATACTGCCAGGTGTGTACGGGGTTTCACAGAGGATCAGGATCCTGCCAGGTGAGTACGGGGTTTTCACAATATATCAGGGTCCTGCAAGTTGTGTATGGGGGTTTCACACTATATCAGGATCCTGCCAGGTGTGCATGGGTTTTCACAGTTTATCATGATCCTGCCAGATGTGTCTGAGGGTTTCACAGTTTATCAGGATCCTGCCAGGTGTGTATGGGGGTTTCACAGTTTATCAGGACCTGCCAGGTGTGTATGGGGGTTTCACAGTTTATCAGGTTCCTGCCAGGTATGTATGGGGTTTTCACAATTTATCAGGATCCTGCCAGGTGTGTATGGGGTTTCACAGTTTATCAGGATCCTGCCAGGTGTCTATGGGGATTTCACAGTGGATCAGGATCCTGCCAGGTATGTATGGGGTTTTCACAGTGTATCAGTATCGGCCAGGTGTGTATGGAGTTTAACAGTGGATCAGGATCCTTCCATGTGTGTATGGGGTTTTCACAGTGGATCAGAATCCTGCCAGGTGTGTATGGGTTTTCAAAGTGTATCAGGATCCTGCCAGGTGTGTATGGGGTTTTCACTGTGTATCAGGATCCTGCCAGGTGTGTATGGGGGTTTCACTGTTGGTCAGGATCCTGCCAGGTGTGTATGGGGTTTCACAGTGCATCAGGATCCTTCCAGGTGTGTATGGGGTTTTCACAGTGTATCAGGAATCTGCCAGGTGTGTATGGGGTTTCACAGTGTATCAGGATCCTGGCAGGTGTGTATGGGGTTTCACAGTGTATCAGGATCCTGCCAGGTGTGTATGGGGGTTTCACAGTGGATCAGGATCCTGCCAGATGTGTATGGGGTTTCACAGTGGATCAGGATCCTGCCAGGTGTGTTTGGGGTTTCACTGTGTATCAGGGTCCTGCCATGTTTGTCTGGGGTTTCACTGTGTATCTGGGTCCTGCCAGGTGTGTTTGGGGTTTTCACAGTGCATCAGGTTCCTACCAGGTGTGTATGGGGTTTCACGGTGTATCAGGATCCAGCCAAGTGTGTTTGGGGTTTTCAGTGTATCAGAATCCTGCCAGGTGTGACTGGAGTTTCACAGTGTATCAGGATGCTGCCAGATGTGAATGGGGCTTCACAGTGGATCAGGATCCTGCCAGGTGTGAATGGGATTTTCACAGTGTGTCAGGATCCTGCCAGGTGTGTATGGGGGTTTCACCGTTTATCAGGATCCTGCCAGGTGTGTATGTGGTTTCATAGTTTATCAGGATACTGCCAGGTGTGTATGGGGGTTTCACAGTGGATCAGGATCCTGCCAGGTGTGTATGGGGTTTCACAGAGGATCAGGATCCTGCCAGGTCTGTACGGGGTTTTCACAATATATCAGGATCCTGCCAGATGTGTACGGGGTTTCACAGAGGATCAGGATCCTGCCAGGTATGTAGGGCGTTTTCACAATATATCAGGGTCCTGCAAGTTGTGTATGGGGGTTTCACACTATATCAGGATCCTGCCAGGAGTGCATGGGTTTTCACAGTTTATCATGATCCTGCCAGATGTGTCTGAGGGTTTCACAGTTTATCAGGATCCTGCCAGGTGTGTTTGGGGGTTTCACAGTTTATCTGGACCTGCCAGGTGTGTATGGGGGTTTCACAGCTTATCAGGTTCCTGCCAGATACGTATGGGGGTTTCACAGTTCATCGGGATCCTGCCAGGTGTGTGTGGGGTTTTCACAGTGGATCAGTATCTGCCAGGTGTGTATGGAGTTTAACAGTGGATCAGGATCCATCCATGTGTGTATGGGGTTTTCACAGTGGATCAGAATTCTGCCAGGTGTGTATGGGTTTTCACAGTGTATCAGGATCCTGCCAGGTGTGTATGGGGTTTTCACTGTTTATCAGGATCCTGCCAGGTGTGTCTGGGGGTTTCACTGTTGGTCAGGATCCTGCCAGGTGTGTTTGGGGTTTCACAGTGCATCAGGATCCTTCCAGGTGTGTATGGGGTTTTCACAGTGTATCAGGAATCTGCCAGGTGTGTATGGGGTTTCACAGTGTATCAGGATCCTGGCAGGTGTGTATGGGGTTTCACAGTGTATCAGGATCCTGCCAGGTGTGTATGGGGGTTTCACAGTGGATCAGGATCCTGCCAGGTGTGTATGGGGTTTCACAGTGCATCAGGATCCTGCCGGGTGTGAATGGGGATTTCACAGTGAATCAGGATCCTGCCAGGTGTGCATGGGGTTTCACAGTGTATCTGAATCCTGCCACCTGTTTTTGGGGTTTTCACAGTGGATCAGTGTCCTGCCAGGTGTGTTTGGGGTTTCACAGTGGATCAGGATCCTGCCAGGTGTGTTTGGGGTTTCACTGTGTATCAGGGTCCTCCCATGTTTGTCTGGGGTTTCACTGTGTATCTGGGTCCTGCCAGGTGTGTTTGGGGTTTTCACAGTGCATCAGGTTCCTACCAGGTGTGTATGGGGTTTCACAGTGTATCAGGATCCAGCCAAGTGTGTTTGGGGTTTTCAGTGTATCAGAATCCTGCCAGGTGTGACTGGGGTTTCACAGTGTATCAGGATACTGCCAGATGTGAATGGGGCTTCACAGTGGATCAGGATCCTGCCAGGTGTGAATGGGATTTTTACAGTGTGTCAGGATCCTGCCAGGTGTGTATGGGGGTTTCACCGTTTATCAGGATCCTGCCAGGTGTGTATGTGGTTTCATAGTTTATCAGGATACTGCCAGGTGTGTATGGGGGTTTCACAGTGGATCAGGATCCTGCCAGGTGTGTATGGGGTTTCACAGAGGATCAGGATCCTGCCAGGTGTGTACGGGGTTTTCACAATATATCAGGATCCTGCCAGATGTGTACGGGGTTTCACAGAGGATCAGGATCCTGCCAGGTATGTAGGGGGTTTTCACAATATATCAGGGTCCTGCAAGTTATGTATGGGGGTTTCACACTATATCAGGATCCTGCCAGGAGTGCATGGGTTTTCACAGTTTATCATGATCCTGCCAGATGTGTCTGAGGGTTTCACAGTTTAACAGGATCCTGCCAGGTGTGTATGGGGGTTTCACAGTTTATCTGGACCTGCCACGTGTGTATGGGGGTTTCACAGCTTATCAGGTTCCTGCCAGGTACGTATGGGGGTTTCACAGTTCATCGGGATCCTGCCAGGTGTGTATGGGGTTTTCACAGTGGATCAGGACCCTGCCAGATGTGTATGGGGTTTTCACAATTTATCAGGATCCTGCCAGGTGTGTATGGGATTTCACAGTTTATCAGGATCCTGCCAGGTGTGTATGGGGATTTCACAGTGGATCAGGATCCTGCCATGTGTGTATGGGGTTTTCACAGTGGATCAGTATCCTGCCAGGTGTGTATGAGGTTTCACAGTGCATCAAAATCCTGCCACGTGTGTTTGGGGTTTCACTTGGGATCAGGATCCTGCCAGGTGTGTTAGGGGTTTCACTGTGTATCAGGGTCCTGTCAGGTTTATATGGGGTTTCACAGTGTATCAGGGTCCTGCCAGGTGTGTATGGGGTTTTCACAGTGCATCAGGAACCTACCAGGTGTGGATGTGGGTTTCACAGTGTACCAGGGTCCTGCCAGGTGTGTATGGGGGTTTCACAGTGGTTCAGGATCCTGCCAGGTGTGTATGGGGTTTTGACTGTGTATCAGGATCCTGCCAGGTGTTAATGGGACTTCACAGTGGATCAGGATCCTGCCAGGTGTGTATGGGGTTTTCAAAGTGGATCAGGATCCTGCCAGGTGTGTATGGGGTTTCACAGTGTATCAGGATGCTGCCAGATGTGAATGGGGTTTCGCAGTGTTTCAGGATTCCTGCCAGGTGTGAATGGGGTTTCACTGTGTATCATGATTCTGCCAGGTGTGAATGGCGTTTCACAGTGTATCAGGAACCTGCCAGAAGTGAGAGGGGTTTCACAGTGGATCAAGATCCTACCAGTTGTGTATGGGTTTTTCACAGTGTATCATGATACTGCCAGATTTGAGTGGGGTTTCACTGTGCATCAGGAACCTGCCCGGTGTGTACGGGGTTTTCACAGTGTATTAGGCACCTGCCAGGTGTGTATGGGGTTTCACAGTGTGTCAGGATCCTGCCAGATGTGAATGGGCTTTCACTGTGTATCAGGATTCCTGCCAGGTGTGAATGGGTTTTCACTGTGCAGCAGGATCCTGCCAGCTGTGAATGGGGTTTCACAGTGGATCAGGATCCTGCCAGATGTGAATGGGGCTTCACGGTGGATCAAGATCCTGCCAGTTGTGTATGGGGTTTTCACAGTGTATCATGATACTGCCAGATGTGAATGGGGTTTCACTGTGCATCAGGAACCTGCCAGGTGTGCACGGGGTTTTCACAGTGTATTAGGCTCCTGCCAGGTGTGTATGGTGGTTTCACAGTTTATCAGGATACTGCCAGGTGTGTATGGGGGTTTCACAGTGGATCAGGATCCTGCCAGGTGTGTACGGGGTTTCACAGAGGATCAGGATCCTGCCAGGTGTGTATGGGGGTTTCACAGTTTATCAGGACCTGCCAGGTGTGTATGGGGGTTTCACAGTTTATCAGGTTCCTGCCAGGTATGTATGGGGTTTTCACAATTTATCAGGATCCTGCCAGGTGTGTATGGGGTTTCACAGTTTATCAGGATCCTGCCAGGTGTCTATGGGGATTTCACAGTGGATCAGGATCCTGCCAGGTATGTATGGGGTTTTCACAGTGTATCAGTATCTGCCAGGTGTGTATGGAGTTTAACAGTGGATCAGGATCCTTCCATGTGTGTATGGGGTTTTCACAGTGGATCAGAATCCTGCCAGGTGTGTATGGGTTTTCAAAGTGTATCAGGATCCTGCCAGGTGTGTATGGGGTTTTCACTGTGTATCAGGATCCTGCCAGGTGTGTATGGGGGTTTCACTGTTGGTCAGGATCCTGCCAGGTGTGTCTGGGGTTTCACAGTGCATCAGGATCCTTCCAGGTTTGTATGGGGTTTTCACAGTGTATCAGGAATCTGCCAGGTGTGTATGGGGTTTCACAGTGTATCAGGATCCTGGCAGGTGTGTATGGGGTTTCACAGTGTATCAGGATCCTGCCAGGTGTGTATGGGGGTTTCACAGTGGATCAGGATCCTGCCAGATGTGTATGGGGTTTCACAGTGCATCAGGATCCTGCCGGGTGTGAATGGGGATTTCACAGTGTATCAGGATCCTGCCAGGTGTGTATGGGGTTTTCACAGTGGATCAGTATCTGCCAGGTGTGTATGGAGTTTAACAGTGGATCAGGATCCATCCATGTGTGTATGGGGTTTTCACAGTGGATCAGAATTCTGCCAGGTGTGTATGGGTTTTCACAGTGTATCAGGATCCTGCCAGGTGTGTATGGGGTTTTCACTGTGTATCAGGATCCTGCCAGGTGTGTATGGGGGTTTCACTGTTGGTCAGGATCCTGCCAGGTGTGTTTGGGGTTTCACAGTGCATCAGGATCCTGCCAGGTGTGTATGGGGGTTTCACAGTGGATCAGGATCCTGCCAGGTGTGTATGGGGTTTCACAGTGCATCAGGATCCTGCCGGGTGTGAATGGGGATTTCACAGTGTATCAGGATCCTGCCAGGTGTGCATGGGGTTTCACAGTGTATCTGAATCCTGCCACCTGTGTTTGGGGTTTTCACAGTGGATCAGGATCCTGCCAGGTGTGTTTGGGGTTTCACAGTGGATCAGGATGCTGCCAGGTGTGTTTGGGGTTTCACTGTGTATCAGGGTCCTCCCATGTTTGTCTGGGGTTTCACTGTGTATCTGGGTCCTGCCAGGTGTGTTTGGGGTTTTCACAGTGCATCAGGTTCCTACCAGGTGTGTATGGGGTTTCACAGTGTATCAGGATCCAGCCAAGTGTGTTTGGGGTTTTCAGTGTATCAGAATCCTGCCAGGTGTGACTGGGGTTTCACAGTGTATCAGGATACTGCCAGATGTGAATGGGGCTTCACAGTGGATCAGGATCCTGCCAGGTGTGAATGGGATTTTTACAGTGTGTCAGGATCCTGCCAGGTGTGTATGGGGGTTTCACCGTTTATCAGGATCCTGCCAGGTGTGTATGTGGTTTCATAGTTTATCAGGATACTGCCAGGTGTGTATGGGGGTTTCACAGTGGATCAGGATCCTGCCAGGTGTGTATGGGGTTTCACAGAGGATCAGGATCCTGCCAGGTGTGTACGGGGTTTTCACAATATATCAGGATCCTGCCAGATGTGTACGGGGTTTCACAGAGGATCAGGATCCTGCCATTTATGTAGGGGGTTTTCACAATATATCAGGGTCCTGCAAGTTATGTATGGGGGTTTCACACTATATCAGGATCCTGCCAGGAGTGCATGGGTTTTCACAGTTTATCATGATCCTGCCAGATGTGTCTGAGGGTTTCACAGTTTATCAGGATCCTGCCAGGGGTGTATGGGGGTTTCACAGTTTATCTGGACCTGCCAGGTGTGTATGGGGGTTTCACAGCTTATCAGGTTCCTGCCAGGTACGTATGGGGGTTTCACAGTTCATCGGGATCCTGCCAGGTGTGTATGGGGTTTTCACAGTGGATCAGGACCCTGCCAGATGTGTATGGGGCTTTCACAATTTATCAGGATCCTGCCAGGTGTGTATGGGGTTTCACAGTTTATCAGGATCCTGCCAGGTGTGTATGGGGATTTCACAGTGGATCAGGATCCTGCCATGTGTGTATGGGGTTTTCACAGTGGATCAGTATCCTGCCAGGTGTGTATGGGGGTTTCACTGTTGGTCAGGATCCTGCCAGGTGTGTTTGGGGTTTCACAGTGCATCAGGATCCTTCCAGGTGTGTATGGGGTTTTCACAGTGTATCAGGAATCTGCCAGGTGTGTATGGGGTTTCACAGTGTATCAGGATCCTGGCAGGTGTGTATGGGGTTTCACAGTGTATCAGGATCCTGCCAGGTGTGTATGGGGGTTTCACAGTGGATCAGGATCCTGCCAGGTGTGTATGGGGTTTCACAGTGCATCAGGATCCTGCCGGGTGTGAATGGGGATTTCACAGTGTATCAGGATCCTGCCAGGTGTGCATGGGGTTTCACTGTGTATCTGAATCCTGCCACCTGTGTTTGGGGTTTTCACAGTGGATCAGGATCCTGCCAGGTGTGTTTGGGGTTTCACAGTGGATCAGGATCCTGCCAGGTGTGTTTGGGGTTTCACTGTGTATCAGGGTCCTCCCATGTTTGTCTGGGGTTTCACTGTGTATCTGGGTCCTGCCACGTGTGTTTGGGGTTTTCACAGTGCATCAGGTTCCTACCAGGTGTGTATGGGGTTTCACAGTGTATCAGGATCCAGCCAAGTGTGTTTGGGGTTTTCAGTGTATCAGAATCCTGCCAGGTGTGACTGGGGTTTCACAGTGTATCAGGATACTGCCAGATGTGAATGGGGCTTCACAGTGGATCAGGATCCTGCCAGGTGTGAATGGGATTTTTACAGTGTGTCAGGATCCTGCCAGGTGTGTATGGGGGTTTCACCGTTTATCAGGATCCTGCCAGGTGTGTATGTGGTTTCATAGTTTATCAGGATACTGCCAGGTGTGTATGGGGGTTTCACAGTGGATCAGGATCCTGCCAGGTGTGTATGGGGGTTTCACAGAGGATCAGGATCCTGCCAGGTGTGTACGGGGTTTTCACAATATATCAGGATCCTGCCAGATGTGTACGGGGTTTCACAGAGGATCAGGATCCTGCCAGGTATGTAGGGGGTTTTCACAATATATCAGGGTCCTGCAAGTTATGTATGGGGGTTTCACACTATATCAGGATCCTGCCAGGAGTGCATGGGTTTTCACAGTTTATCATGATCCTGCCAGATGTGTCTGAGGGTTTCACAGTTTATCAGGATCCTGCCAGGTGTGTATGGGGGTTTCACAGTTTATCTGGACCTGCCAGGTGTGTATGGGGGTTTCACAGCTTATCAGGTTCCTGCCAGGTACGTATGGGGGTTTCACAGTTCATCGGGATCCTGCCAGGTGTGTATGGGGTTTTCACAGTGGATCAGGACCCTGCCAGATGTGTATGGGGTTTTCACAATTTATCAGGATCCTGCCAGGTGTGTATGGGGTTTCACAGTTTATCAGGATCCTGCCAGGTGTGTATGGGGATTTCACAGTGGATCAGGATCCTGCCATGTGTGTATGGGGTTTTCACAGTGGATCAGTATCCTGCCAGGTGTGTATGAGGTTTCACAGTGCATCAGAATCCTGCCACGTGTGTTTGGGGTTTCACTTGGGATCAGGATCCTGCCAGGTGTGTTAGGGGTTTCACTGTGTATCAGGGTCCTGTCAGGTTTATATGGGGTTTCACAGTGTATCAGGGTCCTGCCAGGTGTGTATGGGGGTTTCACAGTGGTTCAGGATCCTGCCAGGTGTGTATGGGGTTTTGACTGTGTATCAGGATCCTGCCAGGTGTTAATGGGACTTCACAGTGGATCAGGATCCTGCCAGGTGTGTATGGGGTTTTCAAAGTGGATCAGGATCCTGCCAGGTGTGTATGGGGTTTCACAGTGTATCAGGATGCTGCCAGATGTGAATGGGGTTTCGCAGTGTTTCAGGATTCCTGCCAGGTGTGAATGGGGTTTCACTGTGTATCATGATCCTGCCAGGTGTGAATGGGGTTTCACAGTGTATCAGGAACCTGCCAGAAGTGAGAGGGGTTTCACAGTGGATCAAGATCCTACCAGTTGTGTATGGGTTTTTCACAGTGTATCATGATACTGCCAGATTTGAGTGGGGTTTCACTGTGCATCAGGAACCTGCCCGGTGTGTACGGGGGTTTCACAGTGTATTAGGCACCTGCCAGGTGTGTATGGGGTTTCACAGTGTGTCAGGATCCTGCCAGATGTGAATGGGCTTTCACTGTGTGTCAGGATTCCTGCCAGGTGTGAATGGGTTTTCACTGTGCAGCAGGATCCTGCCAGCTGTGAATGGGGTTTCACAGTGGATCAGGATCCTGCCAGATGTGAATGGGGCTTCATGGTGGATCAAGATCCTGCCAGTTGTGTATGGGGTTTTCACAGTGTATCATGATACTGCCAGATGTGAATGGGGTTTCACTGTGCATCAGGAACCTGCCAGGTGTGCACGGGGTTTTCACAGTGTATTAGGCTCCTGCCAGGTGTGTATGGTGGTTTCACAGTTTATCAGGATACTGCCAGGTGTGTATGGGGGTTTCACAGTGGATCAGGATCCTGCCAGGTGTGTACGGGGTTTCACAGAGGATCAGGATCCTGCCAGGTGTGTACGGGGTTTTCACAATATATCAGGGTCCTGCAAGTTGTGTATGGGGGTTTCACACTATATCAGGATCCTGCCAGGTGTGCATGGGTTTTCACAGTTTATCATGATCCTGCCAGATGTGTCTGAGGGTTTCACAGTTTATCAGGATCCTGCCAGGTGTGTATGGGGGTTTCATAGTTTATCATGATCCTGCCAGGTGTGTATGGGGGTTTCACAGTTTATCAGGTTCCTGCCAGGTATGTACGGGGTTTTCACAATTTATCAGGATCCTGCCAGGTGTGTATGGGGTTTCACAGTTTATCAGGATCCTGCCAGGTGTGTATGGGGTTTTCACAGTGGATCAGGACCCTGCCAGATGTGTATGGGGTTTTCACAATTTATCAGGATCCTGCCAGGTGTGTATGGGGTTTCACAGTTTATCAGGATCCTGCCAGGTGTGTATGGGGATTTCACAGTGGATCAGGATGCTGCCAGGTGTGTATGGGGTTTTCACAATGTATCAGTATCTGCCAGGTGTGTATGGAGTTTAACAGTGGATCAGGATCCTTCCATGTGTGTATGGGGTTTTCACAGTGGATCAGTATCCTGCCAGGTGTGTATGAGGTTTCACAGTGCATCAGAATCCTGCCACGTGTGTTTGGGGTTTCACTTGGGATCAGGATCCTGCCAGGTGTGTTAGGGGTTTCACTGTGTGTCAGGGTCCTGTCAGGTTTGTATGGGGTTTCACAGTGTATCAGGGTCCTGCCAGGTGTGTATGGGGTTTTCACAGTGCATCAGGAACCTACCAGGTGTGGATGTGGGTTTCACAGTGTATCAGGATCCTGCCAGGTGTGTATGGGGGTTTCACAGTGGTTCAGGATCCTGCCAGGTGTGTATGGGGTTTTCACTGTGTATCAGGATCCTGCCAGGTGTTAATGGGGCTTCACAGTGGATCAGGATCCTGCCAGGTGTTTATGGGGTTTTCAAAGTGGATCAGGATCCTGCCAGGTGTGTATGGGGTTTCACAGTGTATCAGGATGCTGCCAGATGTGAATGGGGTTTCACAGTGTATCAGGATTCCTGCCAGGTGTGAATGGGGTTTCACTGTGTATCATGATCCTGCCAGGTGTGAATGGCGTTTCACAGTGTATCAGGAACCTGCCAGAAGTGAGAGGGGTTTCACAGTGGATCAAGATCCTGCCAGTTGTGTATGGGTTTTTCACAGTGTATCATGATACTGCCAGATTTGAGTGGGGTTTCACTGTGCATCAGGAACCTGCCCGGTGTGTACGGGGTTTTCACAGAGTATTAGGCACCTGCCAGGTGTGTATGGGGTTTCACAGTGTGTCAGGATCCTGCCAGATGTGAATGGGGTTTCACTGTGTATCAGGATTCCTGCCAGGTGTAAATGGGTTTTCACTGTGCATCAGGATCCTGCCAGCTGTGAATGGGGTTTCACAGTGGATCAGGATCCTGCCAGATGTGAATGGGGCTTCACGGTGGATCAAGATCCTGCCAGTTGTGTATGGGGTTTTCACAGTGTATCATGATACTGCCAGATGTGAATGGGGTTTCACTGTGCATCAGGAACCTGCCAGGTGTGCACGGGGTTTTCACAGTGTATTAGGCTCCTGCCAGGTGTGTATGGTGGTTTCACAGTTTATCAGGATACTGCCAGGTGTGTATGGGGGTTTCACAGTGGATCAGGATCCTGCCAGGTGTGTACGGGGTTTCACAGAGGATCAGGATCCTGCCAGGTGTGTACGGGGTTTTCACAATATATCAGGGTCCTGCAAATTATGTATGGGGGTTTCACACTATATCAGGATCCTGCCAGGTGTGCATGGGTTTTCACAGTTTATCATGATCCTGCCAGATGTGTCTGAGGGTTTCACAGTTTATCAGGATCCTGCCAGGTGTGTATGGGGGTTTCACAGTTTATCAGGACCTGCCAGGTGTGTATGGGGGTTTCACAGTTTATCAGGTTCCTGCCAGGTATGTATGGGGTTTTCACAATTTATCAGGATCCTGCCAGGTGTGTATGGGGTTTCACAGTTTATCAGGATCCTGCCAGGTGTGTATGGGGTTTTCACAGTGGATCAGGAACCTGCCAGATGTGTATGGGGTTTTCACAATGTATCAGTATCTGCCAGGTGTGTATGGAGTTTAACAGTGGATCAGGATCCTTCCATGTGTGTATGGGGTTTTCACAGTGGATCAGTATCCTGCCAGGTGTGTATGAGGTTTCACAGTGCATCAGAATCCTGCCACGTGTGTTTGGGGTTTCACTTGGGATCAGGATCCTGCCAGGTGTGTTAGGGGTTTCACTGTGTGTCAGGGTCCTGTCAGGTTTATATGGGGTTTCACAGTGTATCAGGGTCCTGCCAGGTGTGTATGGGGTTTTCACAGTGCATCAGGAACCTACCAGGTGTGGATGTGTGTTTCACAGTGTGTCAGGATCCTGCCAGGTGTGTATGGGGGTTTCACAGTGGTTCAGGATCCTGCCAGGTGTGTATGGGGTTTTCACTGTGTATCAGGATCCTGCCAGGTGTTAATGGGGCTTCACAGTGGATCAGGATCCTGCCAGGTGTTTATGGGGTTTTCAAAGTGGATCAGGATCCTGCCAGGTGTGTATGGGGTTTCACAGTGTATCAGGATGCTGCCAGATGTGAATGGGGTTTCACAGTGTATCAGGATTCCTGCCAGGTGTGAATGGGGTTTCACTGTGTATCATGATCCTGCCAGGTGTGAATGGCGTTTCACAGTGTATCAGGAACCTGCCAGAAGTGAGAGGGGTTTCACAGTGGATCAAGATCCTACCAGTTGTGTATGGGTTTTTCACAGTGTATCATGATACTGCCAGATTTGAGTGGGGTTTCACTGTGCATCAGGAACCTGCCAGGTGTGTACGGCGTTTTCACAGTGTATTAGGCACCTGCCAGGTATGTATGGGGTTTCACAGTGTGTCAGGATCCTGCCAGATGTGAATGGGGTTTCACTGTGCATCAGGATTCCTGCCAGGTGTAAATGGGTTTTCACTGTGTATCAGGATCCTGCCAGCTGTGAATGGGGTTTCACAGTGGATCAGGATCCTGCCAGATGTGAATGGGGCGTCACGGTGGATCAAGATCCTGCCAGTTGTGTATGGGGTTTTCACAGTGTATCATGATACTGCCAGATGTGAATGGGGTTTCACTGTGCATCAGGAACCTGCCAGGTGTGTACGGGGTTTTCACAGTGTATTAGGCTCCTGCCAGGTGTGTATGGTGGTTTCACAGTTTATCAGGATACTGCCAGGTGTGTATGGGGGTTTCACAGTGGATCAGGATCCTGCCAGGTGTGTACGGGGTTTCACAGAGGATCAGGATCCTGCCAGGTGTGTACGGGGTTTTCACAATATATCAGGGTCCTGCAAGTTGTGTATGGGGGTTTCACACTATATCAGGATCCTGCCAGGTGTGCATGGGTTTTCACAGTTTATCATGATCCTGCCAGATGTGTCTGAGGGTTTCACAGTTTATCAGGATCCTGCCAGGTGTGTATGGGGGTTTCACAGTTTATCAGGACCTGCCAGGTGTGTATGGGGGTTTCACAGTTTATCAGGTTCCTGCCAGGTATGTATGGGGTTTTCACAATTTATCAGGATCCTGCCAGGTGTGTATGGGGTTTCACAGTTTATCAGGATCCTGCCAGGTGTCTATGAGGATTTCACAGTGGATCAGGATCCTGCCAGGTGTGTATGGGGTTTTCACAGTGTATCAGTATCTGCCAGGTGTGTATGGAGTTTAACAGTGGATCAGGATTCTTCCATGTGTGTATGGGGTTTTCACAGTGGATCAGAATCCTGCCAGGTGTGTATGGGTTTTCACAGTGTATCAGGATCCTGCCAGGTGTGTATGGGGTTTTCACTGTGTATCAGGATCCTGCCAGGTGTGTATGGGGGTTTCACTGTTGGTCAGGATCCTGCCAGGTGTGTATGGGGTTTCACAGTGCATCAGGATCCTTCCAGGTGCGTATGGGGTTTTCACAGTGTATCAGGAATCTGCCAGGTGTGTATGGGGTTTCGCAGTGTATCAGGATCCTGCCAGGTGTGTATGGGGATTCACAGTGTATCAGGATCCTGCCAGGTGTGTATGGGGGTTTCACAGTGGATCAGGATCCTGCCAGGTGTTTATGGGGTTTCACAGTGCATCAGGATCCTGCCGGATGTGAATGGGGATTTCACAGTGTATCAGGATCCTACCAGTTGTGCATGGGGTTTCACAGTGTATCAGAATCCTGCCACCTGTGTTTGGGGTTTTCACAGTGGATCAGGATCCTGCCAGGTGTGTATGGGGTTTCACTGTGTATCTGGGTCCTGCCAGGTGTGTTTGGGGTTTTCACAGTGCATCAGGTTCCTACCAGGTGTGTATGGGGTTTCACAGTGTATCAGAATCCTGCCAGGTGTGACTGGGGTTTCACAGTGTATCAGGATACTGCCAGATGTGAATGGGGCTTCACAGTGGATCAGGATCCTGCCAGGTGTGAATGGGATTTTCACAGTGTGTCAGGATCCTGCCAGGTGTGTATGGGGGTTTCACCGTTTATCAGGATCCTGCCAGGTGTGTATGGGGGTTTCACAGTGGTTACGGGTCCTGCCAGGTGTGTATGGGGGTTTCACAGTGGATCAGGATCCTGCCAGGTGTTTATGGGGTTTCACAGTGCATCAGGATCCTGCCGGATGTGAATGGGGATTTCACAGTGTATCAGGATCCTGCCAGGTGTGCATGGGGTTTCACAGTGTATCAGAATCCTGCCACCTGTGTTTGGGGTTTTCACAGTGGATCAGGATCCTGCCAGGTGTGTATGGGGTTTCACAGTGGATCAGGATCCTGCCAGATGTGTTTGGGGTTTCACTGTGTATCAGGGTCCTGCCATGTTTGTCTGGGGTTTCACTGTGTATCTGGGTCCTGCCAGGTGTGTTTGGGGTTTTCACAGTGCATCAGGTTCCTACCAGGTGTGTATGGGGTTTCACAGTGTATCAGGATCCAGCCAAGTGTGTTTGGGGTTTTCAGTGTATCAGAATCCTGCCAGGTGTGACTGGGGTTTCACAGTGTATCAGGATACTGCCAGATGTGAATGGGGCTTCACAGTGGATCAGGATCCTGCCAGGTGTGAATGGGATTTTCACAGTGTGTCAGGATCCTGCCAGGTGTGTATGGGGGTTTCACCGTTTATCAGGATCCTGCCAGGTGTGTATGTGGGTTTCACAGTGTATCAGGATCCTGCCAGGTGTGTATGGGGGTTTCACAGTGGTTACGGGTCCTGCCAGGTGTGTATGGGGGTTTTCACTGTGTATCAGGATCCTGCCAGGAGTGAATGGGGCTTCACATTGGATCAGGATCCTGCCAGGTGTGTATGGGGTTTTCACAGTGGATCAGGATCCTGCCAGGTGTGTTTGGGGTTTCACAGTGTATCAGGATCCTGCCAGATGTGAATGGGGTTTCACTGTGTATCAGGAATGCTGCCAGGTGTCAATGGGTTTTAACTGTGTATCAGGATCCTGCCAGGTGTGAAAGGGGTTTCACAGTGTATCAGGATCCTACCAGTTGTGCATGGGGTTTCACAGTGTATCAGAATCCTGCCACCTGTGTTTGGGGTTTTCACAGTGGATCAGGATCCTGCCAGGTGTGTATGGGGTTTCACTGTGTATCTGGGTCCTGCCAGGTGTGTTTGGGGTTTTCACAGTGCATCAGGTTCCTACCAGGTGTGTATGGGGTTTCACAGTGTATCAGAATCCTGCCAGGTGTGACTGGGGTTTCACAGTGTATCAGGATACTGCCAGATGTGAATGGGGCTTCACAGTGGATCAGGATCCTGCCAGGTGTGAATGGGATTTTCACAGTGTGTCAGGATCCTGCCAGGTGTGTATGGGTGTTTCACCGTTTATCAGGATCCTGCCAGGTGTGTATGGGGGTTTCACAGTGGTTACGGGTCCTGCCAGGTGTGTATGGGGGTTTCACAGTGGATCAGGATCCTGCCAGGTGTTTATGGGGTTTCACAGTGCATCAGGATCCTGCCGGATGTGAATGGGGATTTCACAGTGTATCAGGATCCTGCCAGGTGTGCATGGGGTTTCACAGTGTATCAGAATCCTGCCACCTGTGTTTGGGGTTTTCACAGTGGATCAGGATCCTGCCAGGTGTGTATGGGGTTTCACAGTGGATCAGGATCCTGCCAGATGTGTTTGGGGTTTCACTGTGTATCAGGGTCCTGCCATGTTTGTCTGGGGTTTCACTGTGTATCTGGGTCCTGCCAGGTGTGTTTGGGGTTTTCACAGTGCATCAGGTTCCTACCAGGTGTGTATGGGGTTTCACAGTGTATCAGGATCCAGCCAAGTGTGTTTGGGGTTTTCAGTGTATCAGAATCCTGCCAGGTGTGACTGGGGTTTCACAGTGTATCAGGATACTGCCAGATGTGAATGGGGCTTCACAGTGGATCAGGATCCTGCCAGGTGTGAATGGGATTTTCACAGTGTGTCAGGATCCTGCCAGGTGTGTATGGGGGTTTCACCGTTTATCAGGATCCTGCCAGGTGTGTATGTGGGTTTCACAGTGTATCAGGATCCTGCCAGGTGTGTATGGGGGTTTCACAGTGGTTACGGGTCCTGCCAGGTGTGTATGGGGGTTTTCACTGTGTATCAGGATCCTGCCAGGAGTGAATGGGGCTTCACATTGGATCAGGATCCTGCCAGGTGTGTATGGGGTTTTCACAGTGGATCAGGATCCTGCCAGGTGTGTATGGGGTTTCACAGTGTATCAGGATCCTGCCAGATGTGAATGGGGTTTCACTGTGTATCAGGAATGCTGCCAGGTGTCAATGGGTTTTAACTGTGTATCAGGATCCTGCCAGGTGTGAAAGGGGTTTCACAGTGTATCAGGATCCTGCCAGATGTGAATGGGGTTTCATAGTGGATCAAGATCCTGCCAGTTGTGTATGGGTTTTTCACAGTGCATCATGATACTGCCAGATGTGAATGGGGCTTCACTGTGCATCAGGAACCTGCCAGGTGTGTACGGGGTTTTCACGGTGTATTAGGCTCCTGCCAGGTGTGTATGGGGTTTCACAGTGTGTCAGGATCCTGCCAGATGTGAATGGGGTTTCTCTGTGTATCAGGATCCTGCCAGTTGTGTTTGGGGTTTTCACAATGTATCATGATACTGCCAGATGTGAATGGGGTTTCACTGTGCATCAGGATCCTGCCACGTGTGTACGGGGTTGTCACAGTGTATTAGTCTCCTGCCAGGTGTGTATGGGGGTTTCACAGTTTATCAGGATACTGCCAGGTGTGTCTGGGTGTTTCACAGTGTGTCAGGATCCTGCCAGATGTGAATGGGGTTTCACTGTGTATCAGCGTCCTGCCAGTTGTGTTTGGGGTTTTCACAATGTATCATGATACTGCCAGATGTGAATGGGGTTTCACTGTGCATCAGGATCCTGCCAGGTGTGTACGGGGTTGTCACAGTGTATTAGTCTCCTGCCAGGTGTGTATGGGGGTTTCACAGTTTATCAGGATACTGCCAGGTGTGTCTGGGGGTTTCACAGTGTATCAGGATCCTGCCAGGTGTGTACGGGGTTTCACAGAGGATCAGGATCCTGCCAGGTGTGTACGGGGTTTTCACAATATATCAGGATCCTACCAGATGTGTACGGGATTTCACAGAGTATCAGGATCCTGCCAGGTGTGTATGGGGTTTTCACACTATATCAGGATCCTGCCAGGTGTGCATGGGGTTTTCACATTTTATCAGGATTCTTACAGGTGTGTATGGGGGTTGCACTATTTATCAGGATCCTGCCAGGTGTGTTTGGGGGTTTCACCGTTTATCAGGATCCTGCCAGCTGTGCATGGGGGTTTCACAGATGATCAGGATCCTGCCAGATGTGCATGGGGGTTTCACAGTTTATCAGGATCCTGCCAGGTGTCTATGGGTTTTTCACTGTGGATCAGGATCCTGCCAGATGTGTATGGGGTTTTCACAATTTATCAGTATCCTGCTAGGTGTGTATGGGGTTTCACAGTTTATCAGGATCCTGCCAGGTGTGTATGGGGATTTCTCAGTGGATCAGGACCCTTCCATGTGTGTATGGGGTTTTCACAGTGGATCAGAATCCTGCCAGGTGTGTATGGGGTTTCACAGTGTATCAGGATCCTGCCAGGTGTGTATGGGGCTTTCACTGTGTATCAGGATGCTGACAGGTGTGTATGGCGGTTTCACAGTGGATCAGGATCCTGTCAGGTGTGTATGGGGTTTTCACAGTGTATCAGGAATCTGCCAGGTGCGTATGGGGTTTCACAGTGTATCAGGATCCTGCAAGGTGTGCATGGGGTTTCACAGTGTATCAGGATCCTGCCAGGTGGGTATGGGGGTTTCACAGTGGATCAGGATCCTGCCAGGTGTTTATGGGGTTTCGCAGTGTATCAGGATCCTGCCGGATGTGAATGGGGATTTCACAGTGTATCAGGATCCTGCCAGGTGTGCATGGGGTTTCACAGTGTATCAGAATCCTGCCACGTGTGTTTGGGGTTTTCACAGTGTATCAGGATCCTGCCAGATGTGAATGGGGTTTCACTGTGTATCAGGAATCCTGCCAGGTGTCAATGGGTTTTAACTGTGTATCAGGATCCTGCCAGGTGTGAAAGGGGTTTCACAGTGTATCAGGATCCTGCCAGATGTGAATGGGGTTTCACAGTGGATCAAGATCCTGCCAGTTGTGTATGGGTTTTTCACAGTGCATCATGATACTGCCAGATGTGAATGGGGTTTCACTGTGCATCAGGAACCTGCCAGGTGTGTACGGGGTTTTCACAGTGTATTAGGCTCCTGCCAGGTGTGTATGGGGTTTCACAGTGTGTCAGGATCCTGCCAGATGTGAATGGGGTTTCACTGTGTATCAGGATCCTGCCAGTGGTTTTTGGGGTTTTCACAATGTATCATGATACTGCCAGATGTGAATGGGGTTTCACTGTGCATCAGGAACCTGCCAGTTGTGTACGGGGTTGTCACAGTGTATTAGTCTCCTGCCAGGTGTGTATGGGGGCATCACAGTTTATCAGGATACTGCCAGGTGTGTCTGGGGGTTTCACAGTGTATCAGGATCCTGCCAGGTGTGTACGGGGTTTCACAGAGGATCAGGATCCTGCCAGGTGTGTACGGGGTTTTCACATTTTATCAGGATTCTTCCAGGTGTGTATGGGGGTTTCACTATTTATCAGGATCCTGCCAGATGTGTACGGGATTTCACAGAGTATCAGGATCCTGCCAGGTGTGTATGGGGTTTTCACACTATATCAGGATCCTGCCAGGTGTGCATGGGTTTTTCACATTTTATCAGGATTCTTCCAGGTGTGTATGGGGGTTTCACTATTTATCAGGATCCTGCCAGGTGTGTTTGGGGGTTTCACAGTTTATCAGAATCCTGCCAGCTGTGCATGGGGGTTTCACAGTTTATCAGGATCCTGCCAGGTGTGCATGGGGGTTTCACAGTTTATCAGGATCCTGCCAGGTGTCTATGGGGTTTTCACTGTGGATCAGGATCCTGCCAGATGTGTATGGGGTTTTCACAATTTATCAGGATCCTGCCAGGTGTGTATGGGGTTTCACAGTTTATCAGGATCCTGCCAGGTGTGTATGGGGATTTCACAGTGGATCAGGATCCTTCCATGTGTGTATGGGGTTTTCACAGTGGATCAGAATCCTGCCAGGTGTGTATGGGGTTTCACAGTGTATCAGGATCCTGCCAGGTGTGTATGCGGTTTTCACTGTGTATCAGGATCCTGCCAGGTGTGTATGGGGGTTTCACAGTGGATCGGGATCCTGCCAGGTGTGTATGGGGTTTCACAGTGCATCAGTATCCTTCCAGGTGTGTATGGGGTTTTCACAGTGTATCAGGAAGCTGCCAGGTGTGTAAGGGTTTTCACAGTGCATCAGGATCCTGCCAGGTGTGTATGGGGTTTCACAGTGCATCAGGATCCTGCCAGGTGTGTATGGGGGTTTCACAGTGGATCAGGATCCTGCCAGGTGTTTATGGGGTTACACAGTGTATCAGGATCCTGCCGGATGTGAATGGGGATTTCACAGTGTATCAGGATCCTGCCAGGTGTACATGGGGTTTCACAGTGTATCAGAATCCTGCCACGTGTGTTTGGGGTTTTCACAGTGGATCAGGGTCCTGCCAGGTGTGTATGGTGTTTCACAGTGTATCTGGGTCCTGCCAGGTGTGTTTGGGGTTTTCACAGTGCATCAGGTTCCTGCCAGGTGTGTATGGGGTTTCACAGTGTATCAGGATCCAGCCAAGTGTGTTTGGGGTTTTCAGTGAATCAGAATCCTGCCAGGGGTGACTGGGATTTTCACAGTGTATCAGGATCCTGCCAGGTGTGAATGGGATTTTCACAGTGTGTCAGGATCCTGACAGGTGTGTTTGGGGGTTTCACCGTTTATCAGGATCCTGCCAGGTGTGTATGTGGGTTTCACAGGGTATCAGGACCCTGCCAGGTGTGTATGGGTGTTTCACAGTGGTTCCGGGTCCTTTCAGGTGTGTTTGGGGTTTTCACTGTGTATCAGGATCCTGCCAGGTGTGAATGGGGCTTCACATTGGATCAGGATCCTGCCAGGTGTGTATGGGGTTTTCACAGTGGATCAGGATCCTGCCAGGTGTGTATGGGGTTTCACAGTGTATCAGGATCTTGCCAGATGTGAATGGGGTTTCACTGTGTATCAGGAATCCTGCCAGGTGTCAATGGGTTTTAACTGTGTATCAGGATCCTGCCAGGTGTGAAAGGGGTTTCACAGTGTATCAGGATCCTGCCAGATGTGAATGGGGTTTCACAGTGGATCAATATCCTGCCAGTTGTGTATGGGTTTTTCACAGTGCATCATGATACTGCCAGATGTGATTGGGGTTTCACTGTGCATCAGGAACCTGCCAGGTGTGTACGGGGTTTTCACAGTGTATTAGGCTCCTGCCAGGTGTGTATGGGGTTTCACAGTGTGTCAGGATCCTGCCAGATGTGAATGGGGTTTCACTGTGTATCAGGATCCTGCCAGTTGTGTTTGGGGTTTTCACAATGTATCATGATACTGCCAGATGTGAATGGGGTTTCACTGTGCATCATGAACCTGCCAGGTGTGTCCGGGGCTGTCACAGTGTATTAGTCTCATGCCAGGTGTGTCTGTGGGTTTCACAGTTTATCAGGATACTGCCAGGTGTGTCTGGGGGTTTCACAGTGTATCAGGATCCTGCCAGGTGTGTCCGGGGTTTCACAGAGGATCAGGATCCTGCCAGGTGTGTACGGGGTGTTCACAATATATCAAGATCCTGCCAGATGTGCACGGGATTTCACAGAGTATCAGGATCCTGCCAGGTGTGTACAGGGTTTTCACACTATATCAGGATCCTGCCAGGTGTGCATGGGGTTTTCACATTTTATCAGGATTCTTCCAGGTGTGTATGGGGGTTTCACTATTTATCAGGATCCTGCCAGGTGTGTTTGGGGGTTTCACAGTTTATCAGGATCCTGCCAGCTGTGCATGGGGGTTTCACAGTTTATCAGGATTCTGCCAGGTGTGCATGGGGGTTTCACAGTTTATCAGGATCCTGCCAGGTGTCTATGGGGTTTTCAATGTGGATCAGGATCCTGCCAGATGTGTATGGGGTTTTCACAATTTATCAGGATCTGCCAGGTGTGTATCGAGTTTCACAGTGGATCAGAATCCTGCCAGGTGTGTATGGGGTTTTCACAGTGTATCAGGATCTACCAGGTGTGTAAGGGGTTTTCACAGTGCATCAGGATCCTGCCAGATCTGTCTGGGGTATCACAGTGTTTTAGGATCCTTCCAGGTGTTTATGGGGGTTTCACAGAGGATCAGAATCCTGCCAGGTGTGTGTGGGGTTTCACTGTGTATCAGTATCCTGCCGGATGTGAATGGGGTTTTCACAGTGTATCAGGATACTGCCAGGTGTGTATGGGCTTTCACAGTGCAGCGGGATCCTGCCAGGAGTGGATGGGGGTTTTCGCAGCGTATCAGTATCCTGCCAGCCGTGTATGGGGTTTCACAGTGCATCAGCATCCTGCCAGATGTGAATGGGGTTTCACTGTGTATCAGGATTCCTGCCAGGTGTGAATGGGGTTTCACAGTGTATCAGGATGCTGCCAGATGTGAATGTGGTTTCACAGTGGATCAGGATCCTGCCAGATGTGTATGTGGTTTTCACAGTGTATCATGATACTGCCTGATGTGAATGGGGTTTCACTGTGCATCAGGAACCTGCCAGGTGTGTATGGGGGTTTCACAGTTTATCAGGATCCTGCCAGGTGTGTATGGGGTTTTCACAGTGGATCAGTATCCTGCCAGGTGTGTACGGGGTTTCACAGAGGATCACGATCCGGCCAGGTGTGTACGGGGTTTTCACAATATATCAGCATCCTGCCAGGTGTGTCAGGGGGTTTCACAGAGTATCAGTATCCTGCCAGATGTGCACGGGGTTTCACAGAGGATCACGATCCGGCCAGGTATGTACGGGGTTTTCACAATATATCAGGATCCTGCCAGGTGTGTCAGGGGGTTTCACAGAGTATCAGGATCCTGCCAGGTGTGTATGGGGTTTTCAAAGTGGATCAGGATCCTGCCAGATGTGTGTGGGGTTTCACAAAGGATCAGGATCCTGCCAGGTGCGTGCGGGGTTTTCACAATATATCAGGATCGTGCCAGATGTGTACGGGGTTTCACAGAGGATCAGGATCCTGCCAGTTGTGTATGGGGTTTTCACAATATATCAGGATCCTGCCAGATGTGTACGGGGTTTCACAGACGATCAGGATCCTGCCAGGTGTGTACGGGGTTTTCACAATATATCAGGATCCTGCCAGACGTGTACGGGGTTTCACAGAGTCAGGATCCTGCCAGGTATGTACGGTGTTTTCACAATATATCAGGATCCTGCCAGGTGTGTCAGGGGGTTTCACAGAGTATCAGGATCCTGCCAGGTGTGTATGGGGTTTTCACACTATATCAGGATCCTGCCAGGAGTGCCTGGGGTTTTCACAGTTTATCAGGATCCTGCCAGGTGTGTATTGGGGTTTCACAGTTTATCAGGATCCTGCCCGGTGTGTATGGGGGTTTCACAGTTGATCAGGATCCTGCCAGGTGTGTATGGGGGTTTCACAGATTATCAGGATCCTTCCAGGTGTGTATGGGGGTTTCACATTTTATCAGGATCCTTCCAGTTGTGTGTGGGGTTTTCACAGTGGATCAGGATCCTGCCACGTGTGTATGGGGTTTCACGGTTTATCAGGATCCTGCCAGGTGTGTATGGGGATTTCACAGTGCATCAGGATCCTGCCAGATGTGTCTGGTGTTTCACAGTGTATCAGAATCCTGCCAGGAGTGTATTGGGGTTTCACAGTGCATCAGGATGCTGCCAGGTATGAGTGGGGTTTCGCAGTGAATCAGGATCCTGCCAGGGATGTTTGGGGTTTTCACAGTTTATCAGGATCCTGCCAGGTGTGTATGGGGTTTTCACAGTGTATCAGGATCCTGCCAGGTGTGTCCTGCGTTTTCTCAGTGGATCAGGTTCCTGCCAGTTCTGTATGGGTTTTCACTGTGTATCAGGATCCTGCCGGGTGTGTAGGGGGTTTCACAGTGTATCAGGATCCTGCCAGGTGTGTCTGGGATTTCACAGTGTATCAGAATCCTGCCAGGTGTGAGTGGGGTTTCACAGTGTATCAGGATCCTGCCAGGTGTGTATGGGCGTTTCACAGTGTATCAGAATCCTGCCAGGAGTGAGTGGGGTTTCACAGTGTATCAGGATCCTGCCAGATGTCTATGGGGGTTTCACAGTGTATCAGAATCCTGCCAGGTGTGTATGGGGGTTTCACAGTGTATCGGAATCCTGCCAGGTGTGAGTGGGGTTTCGCAGTGTCTCAGGATCCTGCCAGGTGTGTGTGGGCGTTTCACAGTGTATCAGAATCCTGCCAGGTGTGAGTGGGGTTTCACAGTGTATCAGGATCCTGCCAGGTGTGGATGGGGGTTTCACAGTGTATCAGGATCCTGCCAGGTGTGAATTGGGTTTTCACAGTGTATCAGGATTCTGCCAGGTGTGTATGGGGGTTTCTCAGTGTATCAGGATCCTGCCAGGTGTGAATTGGGTTTTCACAGTTGATCAGGGTCCTGCCAGGTGTGTATGGGTGTTTCACAGCGTATCAGGATCCTGCCAGGTGTGAGTGGGTTTTCACAGTGTATCAGGATCCTGCCAGGTGTGTATGGGGTGTTCACAGTGGATCAGGATACTGCCAGGTGTATATGGGGGTTTCACAGTGTATCAGGTTCCTGCCAGGTGTGTATGGGGTGTTCACAGTGGATCAGGATCCTGCCAGGTTTGAGGGGGGTTTCACTTTGTATCAGGATCCTGCCAGGTATGAGGGGGGTTTCACTGTGTATCAGGATCCTGCCAGATGTGAGGGGGGTTTCACTGTGTATCAGGATCCTGCCAGGTGTGAGGGGGGTTTCACTGTGTATCAGGATCCTGCCAGGTGTGTATGGGGGTTTCACAGTGTATCAGGATCCTGCCAGGTGTGAGGCGGGTTTCACTTTGTATCAGAATCCTGCCAGTTGTGTATGGGGGTTTCACAGTGTATCAGGATCCTGCCAGGTGTGAGGGGGGTTTCACTGTGTATCAGGATCCTGCCAGGTGTGTATGCGGGTTTCATAGTGTATGGAGGGTTGCCTTTGGTTTGGAGTGTTGCCTTTGGGTTTGGAGTGTTGCCTTTGGGTTTGGAGTGTTGTCTTTGGTTGTGTAGTGTTGCCTTTGTGTTTGGAGTGTTGCCTTTGGCTCTGGAGTGTTGCCTTTGGGTTTGTAGTGTTGCCTTTGGGTTTGGAGTGTTGCATTTGGGTTTGGAGTGTTGCCTTTGGGTTTGGAGTGTTGCCTTTGGCTCTGGAGTGTTGCATTTGGGTTTGGAGTGTTACCTTTGGGTTTGGAGTGTTGCATTTGGGTTTGGAGTGTTGCCTTTGGGTTTGGAGTGTTGCCTTTAGCTCTGGAGTGTTGCCTTTGGGTTTGGAGTGTTGCCTTTGGGTTTGGAGTGTTGCCTTTGGCAACCTGACCTTGTAACTAAAATCCCTCATCACTGGAACCATTCTAGTAAATCTCCTCTGCACCCTCTCAAGGACCCTCACCTCCTTCCGAATGTGTGGTGACCAGAACTGGACATAATCCTCCAGTTAGGGCCTAACCAGAGTTGTATAAAGGTTCAGCATAATTTCCCTGCTTTTGCACTCAATGCCTCTAATTATGAAACCCAAGATCCCAATCCCAACTGTTATACTAACTACTCTCTCAATATGTCCTGCCTCCTTCAATAATCGATGCACATGTACCTCCAGGTCCCTGTGTTCCTGCGCACTCTTTAGTACAGAGCCATTAGATTGAAGCATAAAATTGCGATGAGATATTTGTAGATGAAGTGAATGGAGAAAACTGTGACAAATGGGAGATCTGCTACTTTGCACATAAAAAGAATCGAACAGGGGAGTTCACAAACAGTGCAAAGAGATTTCTCTCTCTCTCTCTGTCTCTCTCTCTCTGTCTCTCCTCCTTCTCTCTAACGAAAACAACCTCAAGTCCCTCAGCCTTTCCTCGTTAGACCCTCCGTCCATACCAGGAAACATCCTAGTAAATCTCCTCTGCACCCTTTCCAAAGCTTCCACATCCTTCCTATAATGCGGTGACCAGAACTGCACGCAATACTCCAGGTGCGGTCTCACCAGAGTTTTGGACAGCTGCAGCATGACCTCGTGGCTCCGAAACTCGATCCCCAAACCAATAAAATCTAACACACCGTATGCCTTCTTTACAGCCCTATTAACCTGGGCAGCAACCTTCAGGGATTTAAGCACCTGGACACCAAGATCTCTCTCTTCATCGACACTACCAAGAATCTTCCCATTAGCCCAGTACTCTGCATTCCTGTTACTCCTTCCAAAGTGAATCACCTCGCACTTTTCCGCATTTAGCTCCATTTGCCATCTCTCAGCCCAGCTCTGCAGCCTATCTATGTCTCTCTGCACCCTACAACACCCTTCGGCACTATCCACAAGTCCACCGACTTTAGTGTCATCCGCAAATATACTAACCCACCCTTCCACACCCTCTTCCAGGTCATTTCTAAAAATGACAAACAGCAGTGGCCCCAAAACAGATCCTTGTGGGACACCACTAGTAACTAAACTCCAGGATGAACATTTGCCATCAACCACCACCCTCTGTCTTCTTTCAGCTAGCCAATTTCTGATCCAAAGCTCTAAATCACCTTCAACCCCATACTTCCGTATTTTCTGCAATAGCCTACCGTGGGGAACCTTATCAAATGCCTTACTGAAATCCATATACACCACATCCACTGCTTTACCCTCATCCACCTGTTTGGTCACCTTCTCGAAAAACTCAATAAGGGTTGTGAGGCACGACCTACCCGTCACAAAACCGTGCTGACTATCGCTAATGAACTTATTCTTTTCAAGATGATTATAAATCCTGTCTCTTATAACCTTTTCCAACAATTTACCCAGAACCGAAGTAAGGCTCACAGGTCAATAATTACCAGGGCTGTCTCTGCTCCCCTTCTTGAACAAGGGGACAACATTTGCTATCCTCCAGTCTTCCGGCACGATACCTGTCTACAATGACGACATAAAGATAGAGGACAAAGGCTCTGCAATCTCCTCCCTGGCTTCCCAGAGAATCCGAGGATAAGTCCGATCTGGCCCAGGGGACTTATCTATTTTCACACTTTCCAAAATGGATAACACCTCCTCCTTGTGAACCTCAATCCCATCTAACCTGGTAGCCTGAATCTCAGTATTCTCCTCGACAACATTTCCTTTCTCTACTGTAAATACTGACGCAAAATATTCATTTAACGCTTCCCCGACCTCCTCTGATTTCACACACAACTTCCCACTACTATCCTTGATTGGCCCTAATCTAACTCCAGTCATTCTTTTATTCCTGATGTACCTATAGAAAGCCTTAGGGTTTTCCCTGATCCTATCCGCCAATGACTTTTCGTGTCCTCTCCTTGCTCTTCTTAGCTCTCCCTTTAGATCCTTCCTGGCTGGCTTGTAACTCTCAAGCGCCCTAACTGAGCCTTCACGTCTCATCCGAACATAAGACTTCTTCTTCTTGACAAGCGCTTCAACTTCTTTAGTAAACCATGGCTCCCTCGCTCGACAACTTCCTCCCTGCCTCACATTTACATAGTTATCAAGGACACGCAGTCGCTGCTCCTTGAATAAGCTCCACATTTCGATTGTTCCCATCCCCTGCAGTTTCCTTCCCCATCCTACGCATCCTAAATCTTGCCTGATCGCATCATAATTTCCTTTCCCCTAGTTATAATTCTTGCCCTGCGGTATATACCTGTCCCTGCCCATCGCTAAGGTAAACCTAACCGAATTGTAATCACGATCACCAAAGTGCTCACCAACATGTAAATCTAACACCTGGCCGGGTTCATTACCCAGTACCAAATCCAATGTGGCATCGCCCCTGGTTGGCCTGTCTGCATACTGTGTCAGAAAACCCTCCTGCACACACTGGACAAAAACAGACCCATCGAAAGTACTCGAACTATAGTATTTCCAGTCAATATTTGGAAAGTTAAAGTTCCCCATAACAACTACCCTGTTACTCTCGCCCCTGTCGAGAATCATCTTCGTTATCCTTTCCTCTACATCTCTGGAACTATTTGGAGGTCTATAAAAGACTCCCAACAGGGTGACCTCACCTCTCCTGTTTCTAACCTCGGCCCATACTACCTCAGTAGACGCGTCCTCAAACGTCCTTTCTGTCGCTGTGCTACTCTCCTTGATTAACAATGCCACCCCCGCCCCCCACCCCTCTTTTACCATCTTCTCTGTTCTTACTGAAACATCTAAATCCCGGAACCTGCAACATCCATTCCTTCCCCTGCACGACCCATGTCTCCGAAATGGCCTCCACATCGAGATCCCAGGTACCAACCCATACTGCAAGCTCACCCACCTTATTCCAGATGCTCCCGACATTGACATAGACACACTTTAAACCAGGTTCTTGCTTGCCAGTGCCCTCTTGCGTCCTTGTAACCTTATCCCTGACCTCACTACTCTCAACATCCTGTACACTGGCACTACATTTTCGGTTCCCATTCCCCTGCTGATTTAGTTTAAACCCCCCCGAAGAGCACTACCAAGTCTCCCCCCCAGGATATTGGTACCCCTCTGGTTCAGGTGAAGACCATCCTGTTTGTAGAGGTCCCACCTACCCCAGAAAGAGCCACAATTATCCAGGAAACCAAAACCCTCCCTCCTGCACCATCCTGCAGGATTCAACTCCTCTCTCTCCCTATTCCTTGCTTCGCTATCACGTGGCACGGGCAACAACCCAGAGATAACAACTCTGTTTGTTCTCACTATAAGCTTCCACCCTAGCTCCCAGAATTTCTGTCTTAAATCCCCATCTCCCTTCCTACCTATGTCATTGGTGCCAATGTGGACCACGTCTTGGGGCTGCTCCCCCTCCCCCCTGAGGATCCCAAAAACACGATCCGAAACATCACGAACCCTGGCACCTGGAATGCAACATACCAACCGTGAGTCTCTCTCGTTCCCACAGAACCTCCTATCTGTTCCCCTAACTATGGAGTCCCCAATGACTAATTCTCTGCTCCTCTTCCCCCTTCCCTTCTGAGCAACAGGGACAGACTCTGTGAAAGAGACCTGTACCCCATTGCTTACTCCTGGTAAGTCGTCCCCCGCAACAGTATCCAAAACGGGATACCTGTGGTTGAAGGAAACGGCCACAGAGGATCCCTGCACTGCCTGCTGGTTCCCACTCCTTCGCCTGACGGTAACCCATCTACCTACTTCTTTTACCTGAGGTGTGACTCCCTCCCCATAACTCCTCTCAATAACCCCCTCCGCCTCCCGAATGATCCGAAGTTCATCCAGCTCCAGCTCCAGTTCCCAAACGCGGTTCTCGAGGAGCTGGAGTTGGGTGCACTTCCTGCAGATGCAGTCAGCAGGGACACTCTTGGCGACCCTTACCTACCACATTCTGCAGGAGGAACATGCAACTGCCTTAACTTCCTGTCCCTCTATTCTAAATTCCCAACAAATCTACTGAAAAAGCAAAAAAAAATGTCAAAACTTGTTCAGATAGCAATCCAACGGACAGAACTTCTTAAATAAAAAGCTAACCTTATCAAAACAAGAGTCCTTTTTTTTGGTTACAGGAGGAGGGAGGGTGGGAGACACCACATGTGTACTGTCTCGGGTACAGCCACCACCGAAATATATAGTTTTTACTTACCCAGCAGTCCCCTGGTCCTCCGAAAACAAAAGGGAATTAACTTTTAAACTTCCACTGAAATTGACTTCCCAGCTGTAAGCTCGCTCTTGCACCTTCGCTACTGTCAAAGCTGCAGTCACCAAAACTAAAAGAAAGAGATTTTAAACTACCCAAATATATAGTTTTCACTTACCCAGCAGTCCCCTGGTCCTCCGAAAACAAAAGAGAATTAACTTTTAAACTTCCACTGAAATTGACTTCCCAGCTGCAAGCTCGCTCTCGCACCTTCGCGACTGTCAAAGCTGCAGTCACCAAAACTAAAAGCCTTAAGGGTTGCCTCAGCTTGAGGGTTGCCTTAGTTTCAGGGTCTGCATTAGTTTGAGGGTCTGCATTAGTTTGAGCGTTGCCATATTTTAAGGGTTGCCTTAGATTGAGGTGTTGCATTAGTTTGAGGGGGGCCTAAGTTTGATGGTTGCCTTAGTTTGAGGGGCTGCATTAGTTGGAGGGTCTGCATTAGTTCGAGCATTGCCATATTTTAAGGGTTGCCTTAGATTGAGGCGTCGCCTTCGATTGAGGCGCTGCCTCAGTTTGAGGCGTTGCCTCAGTTTGAGGCGTTGCCTACGTTTGAGGCGTTGCCTTAGTCTTTGGGCTGCCTTAGTTTGAGGTGTTGCCTTAGTCTGAGGTGTTGCCTTAGTTTGAGGGTTCCCTTAGTTTGAGGGTTGCCTTTGTTTGAGGGGTTGCCTTTGTTTGAGGGGTTGCCTTTGTTTGAGGGGTTGCCTTTGTTGAGGGTTGCCTTAGTTTGAGTGTTGCCTTAGTTTGAGCGTTGCCTTAGTTTGAGGGTTGCCTTAGTTTGAGGGTTGCGTTAGTTTGAGGGTTGCATTAGTTTGAGGGTTGCCTTAGTTTGAGGGTTGCCTTCGTTTGAGGAATTGCCTTAGTTTGAGGAATTGCCTTCGTTTATGGGTTGCCTTAGTTTCAGGTGTTGCATTCGTTTGAGGGTTGTCTTAAATTGAGAGTTGCCTTGTATTGACTGCTGCCTCAGTCTGATGTTTGCCTTAGATTGAGGATTGCCTTAGTTTGAGATATTGCTTAGTTTGATGGGAGCCTATTTTGAGGTGTTGCCTTAGTTTGAGGTGTTGCCTGAGTTTGAGGTGTTGCCTTAGTTTGAGGTGTTGCCTTTGTTTGAGGTGTTGCATTAGTTTGAGATACTGCATTAGTTTGAGGTATGGCATTAGTTGGAGGGTTGACTTAGATTGCTGTGTTGCCTTAGTTTGATGTGTTGCCTTAGTTTGATGTGTTGTCTTCGTTTGATGTGTTGCCTTAGTTTGATGTGTTGCCTTAGTTTGATGTGTTGCCTTAATTTGAGGTGTTGCCTTTATTTGACGGCTGCCTTAGTTTGAGGTGTTGCCTTAGTTTGAGGTGTTGCCTCAGTTTGAGGTGTTGCCTTCGTTTGAGGTGTTGCCTTAGTTTGAGGTGTTGCCTTTGTTTGAGGGTTGCCTTTGATTGAGGGCTTCCTTTGATTGAGGGTTTCCTTTGATTGAGAGTTGCCTTAGTTTGAGGGTTGCATAAGTTTGAGGGTTGCCTTAGTTTGAGGTTTTGCCTTAGCTTGAGGCTTTGCCTTAGTTTGAGGTTTTGCCTTAGTTTGAGGTGTTGCATTAGTTTGAGGTGTTGCATTAGTTTGACGGTTCCCTTAGTTTGACTGTTGGCTGAGTTTGAGGTGTTGCCTTAGTTTGACTGTTGCGTAAGTTTGAAGTGTTTCCTTAGTTTGAGGTGTTGCCTTAGTTTGAGCTGTTGCCTTAGCTTGAGGTGTTGCCTTCGTTTGAGTTGTTGCCTTCGTTTGAGGTGTTGCCTTCGTTTGAGGTGTTGCATTTGTTTGACGGTTGCCTTAGTTTGAGGTGTTGCCTTAGTTTGATGTGTTGCCTTAGTTTGAGGTGTTGCCTTAGTTTGAGGTGTTGCCTGAGTTTGAGGTGTTGCATTAGCTTGAGGTGTTGCCTTCGTTTGAGGTGTTGCCTTCGTTTGAGGTGTTGCCTTAGTTTGAGGTGTTGCCTTAGTTTGACTGTTGCCTCAGTTTGAGGTGTTGCCTAAGTTTGAGGTGTTGCCTTTGTTGAGGGTTGCCTTAGTTTGAGGGTTGCCTTAGTTTGAGCGTTGCCTTAGTTTGAGGTGTTGCCTTAGTTTGATGTGTTGCCTTAGTTTGAGGTGTTGCCTTCGTTTGAGGTGTTGCCTTAGTTTGAGGTGTTGCCTTAGTTTGACTGTTGCCTCAGTTTGAGGGGCTGCATTAGTTGGAGGGTCTGCATTAGTTCGAGCATTGCCATATTTTAAGGGTTGCCTTAGATTGAGGCGTCGCCTTAGATTGAGGCGCTGCCTCAGTTTGAGGCGTTGCCTCAGTTTGAGGCGTTGCCTACGTTTGAGGCGTTGCCTTAGTCTTTGGGCTGCCTTAGTTTGAGGTGTTGCCTTAGTCTGAGGTGTTGCCTTAGTTTGAGGGTTCCCTTAGTTTGAGGGTTGCCTTTGTTTGAGGGGTTGCCTTTGTTTGAGGGGTTGCCTTTGTTTGAGGGGTTGCCTTTGTTGAGGGTTGCCTTAGTTTGAGTGTTGCCTTAGTTTGAGCGTTGCCTTAGTTTGAGGGTTGCCTTAGTTTGAGGGTTGCGTTAGTTTGAGGGTTGCATTAGTTTGAGGGTTGCCTTAGTTTGAGGGTTGCCTTAGTTTGAGGAATTGCCTTAGTTTGAGGAATTGCCTTCGTTTATGGGTTGCCTTAGTTTCAGGTGTTGCATTCGTTTGAGGGTTGTCTTAAATTGAGAGTTGTTTTGTATTGACTGCTGCCTCAGTCTGATGTTTGCCTTAGATTGAGGATTGCCTTAGTTTGAGATATTGCTTAGTTTGATGGGAGCCTATTTTGAGGTGTTGCCTTAGTTTGAGGTGTTGCCTTAGTTTGAGGTGTTGCCTTTGTTTGAGGTGTTGCATTAGTTTGAGATACTGCATTAGTTTGAGGTATGGCATTAGTTGGAGGGTTGACTTAGATTGCTGTGTTGCCTTAGTTTGATGTGTTGCCTTAGTTTGATGTGTTGTCTTAGTTTGATGTGTTGCCTTAATTTGAGATGTTGCCTTTATTTGACGGCTGCCTTAGTTTGAGGTGTTGCCTTAGTTTGAGGTGTTGCCTCAGTTTGAGGTGTTGCCTTCGTTTGAGGTGTTGCCTTTGTTTGAGGGTTGCCTTTGATTGAGGGCTTCCTTTGATTGAGGGTTTCCTTTGATTGAGAGTTGCCTTAGTTTGAGGGTTGCATACGTTTGAGGGTTGCCTTAGTTTGAGGTATTGCCTTAGTTTGAGGCTTTGCCTTAGTTTGAGGTTTTGCCTTAGTTTGAGGTGTTGCATTAGTTTGAGGTGTTGCATTAGTTTGACGGTTCCCTTAGTTTGACTGTTGCCTGAGATTGAGGTGTTGCCTTAGTTTGACTGTTGCCTAAGTTTGAAGTGTTTCCTTAGTTTGAGGTGTTGCCTTAGTTTGAGCTGTTGCCTTAGCTTGAGGTGTTACCTTCGTTTGAGGTGTTGCCTTCGTTTGAGGTGTTGCCTTCGTTTGAGGTGTTGCATTTGTTTGACGGTTGCCTTAGTTTGAGGTGTTGCCTTAGTTTGATGTGTTGCCTTAGTTTGAGGTGTTGCCTTAGTTTGAGGTGTTGCCCGAGTTTGAGGTGTTGCATTAGTTTGAGGTGTTGCCTTCGTTTGAGGTGTTGCCTTAGTTTGAGGTGTTGCCTTAGTTTGACTGTTGCCTCAGTTTGAGTTGTTGCCTAAGTTTGAAGTGTTGCCTAAGTTTGAGGTGTTGCCTTTGTTGAGGGTAGCCTTAGTTTGAGGGTTGCCTTAGTTTGAGCGTTGCCTTAGTTTGAGGTGCTCCCTTAGTTTGATGTGTTGCCTTAGTTTGAGGTGTTGCCTTCGTTTGAGGTGTTGCCTTAGTTTGAGGTGTTGCCTTAGTTTGACTGTTGCCTCAGTTTGAGGTGTTGCCTTAGTTTGACTGTTGCCTCAGTTTGAGGTGTTGCCTCAGTTTGAGGTGTTGCCTTAGGTTGACTGTTGCCTCAGTTTGAGGTGTTGCCTTAGTTTGACTGTTGCCTCAGTTTGAGGGGTTGCCTTCGTTTGAGGTGTTGCCTTAGTTTGAGGTGTTGCCTTAGTTTGACTGTTGCCTCAGTTTGAGGTGTTGCCTTAGTTTGACTGTTGCCTCAGTTTGAGGTGTTGCCTTAGTTTGAGGTGTTGCCTTAGTTTGACTGTTGCCTCAGTTTGAGGTGTTGCCTTAGTTTGAGGTGTTGTCTTAGTTTGAGGTGTTGCCTTCGTTTGAGGTGTTGCCTTCGTTTGAGGTGTTGCCTTCGTTTGAGGTGTTGCCTTTGTTGAGGGTTGCCTCAGTTTGAGCGTTGCCTTAGTTTGAGCGTTGCCTTAGTTTGAGGGTTGCCTTAGTTTGAGGGTTGCGTTAGTTTGAGGGTTGCGTTAGTTTGGGGGTTGCGTTAGTTTGTGGGTTGCCTTAGTTTGATGTGTTGCCTTAGTTTGAGGTGTTGCCTAAGTTTGAGGTGTTGCCTAAGTTTGAGGTGTTGCCTTTGTTGAGGGTTGCCTTAGTTTGAGGGTTGCCTTAGTTTGAGCGTTGCCTTAGTTTGAGGTGTTCCCTTAGTTTGATGTGTTGCCTTAGTTTGAGGTGTTGCCTTCGTTTGAGGTGTTGCCTTAGTTTGAGGTGTTGCCTTAGTTTGACTGTTGCCTCAGTTTGAGGTGTTGCCTTAGTTTGACTGTTGCCTCAGTTTGAGGTGTTGCCTCAGTTTGAGGTGTTGCCTTAGTTTGACTGTTGCCTCAGTTTGAGGTGTTGCCTTAGTTTGACTGTTGCCTCAGTTTGAGGTGTTGCCTTAGTTTGAGGTGATGCCTTAGTTTGACTGTTGCCTCAGTTTGAGGTGTTGCCTTAGTTTGAGGTGTTGTCTTAGTTTGAGGTGTTGCCTTCGTTTGAGGTGTTGCCTTCGTTTGAGGTGTTGCCTTTGTTGAGGGTTGCCTCAGTTTGAGCGTTGCCTTAGTTTGAGCGTTGCCTTAGTTTGAGGGTTGCCTTAGTTTGAGGGTTGCGTTAGTTTGTGGGTTGCGTTAGTTTGGGGGTTGCGTTAGTTTGAGGGTTGCCTTAGTTTGAGGAATTGCCTTAGTTTGAGGAATTGCCTTCGTTTATGGGTTGCCTTAGATTCAGGTGTTGCATTAGTTTGAGGGTTGTCTTAAATTGAGAGTTGCCTTGTATTGACTGCTGCCTCAGTCTGAGGTTTGGCTTAGATTGAGGATTGCCTTAGTTTGAGATATTGCTTAATTTGATGGTAGCCTTTGTTTGAGGTGTTGCATTAGTTTTAGGTGTTGCCTTAGTTTGAGATATTGCTTAGTTTGATGGGAGCCTTTGTTTGAGGTGTTCGCCTATTTCGAGGTGTTGCCTTAGTTTGCGGTGTTGCCTTAGTTTGAGGTGTTGCCTTAGTTTGAGATGTTGCATTAGTTTGAGGTATTGCATTAGTTTGAGGTATGGCATTAGTTGGAGGGTTGCCTTCGTTTGATGTGTTGCCTTAGTTGATGTGTTGCCTTAATTTGAGGTGCTGCCTTCATTTGACGGCTGGCTTAGTTTGAGGTGTTGCCTTAGTTTGAGGTGTTGCCTTAGTTTGAGGTGTTGCCTTTGTTTGAGGGTTGCCTTTGATTGAGGGTTTCCTTTGATTGAGGGTTTCCTTTGATTGAGGGTTGCCTTAGTTTGAGGGTTGCCTTAATTTGAGGTTTGCCTTAGTTTGAGGTTTTGCCTTAGTTTGAGGTTTTGCCTTAGTTTGAGGTGTTGCCTTAGTTTGAGGTTTTGCTTTAGTTTGAGGTTTTGCCTTAGTTTGAGGTGTTGCATTAGTTTGAGGTGTTGCCTTAGTTTGAGGTGTTGCCTTAGCTTGAGCTATTGCCTTAGTTTGAGGTGTTGCCTTAGTTTGAGGGTTCCCTTAGTTTGAGGGTTCCCTTAGTTTGAGGGTTGCCTTTGTTTGAGGGGTTGCCTTTGTTTGAGGGGTTGCCTTTGTTGAGGCTTGCCTTAGTTTGAGCGTTGCCTTAGTTTGAGCGTTGCCTTAGTTTGAGGGTTGCCTTAGTTTGAGGGTTGCGTTAGTTTGAGGGTTGCATTAGTTTGAGGGTTGCCCTAGTTTGAGGGTTGCCTTAGTTTGAGGAATTGCCTTAGTTTGAGGAATTGCCTTCGTTTATGGGTTGCCTTAGTTTCAGGTGTTGTATTAGTTTGAGGGTTGTCTTAAATTGAGAGTTGCCTTGTATTGACTGCTGCCTCAGTCTGAGGTTTGCCTTAGATTGAGGATTGCCTTAGTTTCAGATATTGCTTAGTTTGATGGGAGCCTTTGTTTGAGGAGTTGGCCTATTTTGAGGTGTTGCATTAGTTTGAGGTGCTGCATTAGTTTGAGGTATGGCATTAGTTGGAGGGTTGCCTTAGTTTGATGTGTTGCCTTAGTTTGATGTGTTGCCTTAGTTTGATGTGTTGCCTTCGTTTGATGTGTTGCCTTCGTTTGATGTGTTGCCTTAGTTTGATGTGTTGCCTTAATTTGAGGTGTTGCCTCTATTTGACGGCTGCCTTAGTTTGAGGTGTTGCCTTAGTCTGAGGTGTTGCCTCAGTTTGAGGTGTTTTCTTAGTTTGAGGTGTTGCCTTAGTTTGAGGTGTTGCCTTTGTTTGAGGGTTGCCTTTGATTGAGGGCTTCCTTTGATTGAGGGTTTCCTTTGATTGAGGGTTGCCTTAGTTTGAGGGTAGCCTCAGTTTGAGGGTTGCCTTAGTTTGAGGTTTTGCCTTAGTTTAAGGTTTTGCCTTAGTTTGAGGTTTTGCCTTAGTTTGAGGGTTGCCTTAGTTTGAGCGTTGCCTTAGTTTGAGGTGTTCCCTTAGTTTGATGTGTTGCCTTAGTTTGAGGTGTTGCCTTCGTTTGAGGTGTTGCCTTAGTTTGAGGTGTTGCCTTAGTTTGACTGTTGCCTCAGTTTGAGGTGTTGCCTTAGTTTGACTGTTGCCTCAGTTTGAGGTGTTGCCTCAGTTTGAGGTGTTGCCTTAGTTTGACTGTTGCCTCAGTTTGAGGTGTTGCCTTAGTTTGACTGCTGCCTCAGTTTGAGGTGTTGCCTTAGTTTGAGGTGTTGCCTTAGTTTGACTGTTGCCTCAGTTTGAGGTGTTGTCTTAGTTTGAGGTGTTGCCTTCGTTTGAGGTGTTGCCTTCGTTTGAGGTGTTGCCTTTGTTGAGGGTTGCCTCAGTTTGAGCGTTGCCTTAGTTTGAGCGTTGCCTTAGTTTGAGGGTTGCCTTAGTTTGAGGGTTGCGTTAGTTTGAGTGTTGCGTTAGTTTGGGGGTTGCGTTAGTTTGTGGGTTGCCTTAGTTTGATGTGTTGCCTTAGTTTGAGGTGTTGCCTTAGTTTGAGGTGTTGCCTGAGTTTGAGGTGTTGCCTTAGTTTGCGGTGTTGCCTTAGTTTGAGGTGTTGCCTAAGTTTGAGATGTTGCATTAGTTTGAGGTATTGCATTAGTTTGAGGTATGGCATTAGTTGGAGGGTTGCCTTCGTTTGATGTGTTGCCTTAGTTGATGTGTTGCCTTAATTTGAGGTGCTGCCTTCATTTGACGGCTGGCTTAGTTTGAGGTGTTGCCTTAGTTTGAGGTGTTGCCTTAGTTTGAGGTGTTGCCTTTGTTTGAGGGTTGCCTTTGATTGAGGGTTTCCTTTGATTGAGGGTTTCCTTTGATTGAGGGTTGCCTTAGTTTGAGGGTTGCCTTAATTTGAGGTTTGCCTTAGTTTGAGGTTTTGCCTTAGTTTGAGGTTTTGCCTTAGTTTGAGGTGTTGCCTTAGTTTGAGGTTTTTCTTTAGTTTGAGGTTTTGCCTTAGTTTGAGGTGTTGCATTAGTTTGAGGTGTTGCCTTAGTTTGAGGTGTTGCCTTAGCTTGAGCTATTGCCTTAGTTTGAGGTGTTGCCTTAGTTTGAGGGTTCCCTTAGTTTGAGGGTTGCCTTTGTTTGAGGGGTTGCCTTTGTTTGAGGGGTTGCCTTTGTTGAGGCTTGCCTTAGTTTGAGCGTTGCCTTAGTTTGAGCGTTGCCTTAGTTTGAGGGTTGCCTTAGTTTGAGGGTTGCGTTAGTTTGAGGGTTGCATTAGTTTGAGGGTTGCCCTAGTTTGAGGGTTGCCTTAGTTTGAGGAATTGCCTTAGTTTGAGGAATTGCCTTCGTTTATGGGTTGCCTTAGTTTCAGGTGTTGTATTAGTTTGAGGGTTGTCTTAAATTGAGAGTTGCCTTGTATTGACTGCTGCCTCAGTCTGAGGTTTGCCTTAGATTGAGGATTGCCTTAGTTTCAGATATTGCTTAGTTTGATGGGAGCCTTTGTTTGAGGAGTTGGCCTATTTTGAGGTGTTGCATTAGTTTGAGGTGCTGCATTAGTTTGAGGTATGGCATTAGTTGGAGGGTTGCCTTAGTTTGATGTGTTGCCTTAGTTTGATGTGTTGCCTTAGTTTGATGTGTTGCCTTCGTTTGATGTGTTGCCTTCGTTTGATGTGTTGCCTTAGTTTGATGTGTTGCCTTAATTTGAGGTGTTGCCTCTATTTGACGGCTGCCTTAGTTTGAGGTGTTGCCTTAGTCTGAGGTGTTGCCTCAGTTTGAGGTGTTTTCTTAGTTTGAGGTGTTGCCTTAGTTTGAGGTGTTGCCTTTGTTTGAGGGTTGCCTTTGATTGAGGGCTTCCTTTGATTGAGGGTTTCCTTTGATTGAGGGTTGCCTTAGTTTGAGGGTAGCCTCAGTTTGAGGGTTGCCTTAGTTTGAGGTTTTGCCTTAGTTTAAGGTTTTGCCTTAGTTTGAGGTTTTGCCTTAGTTTGAGGGTTGCCTTAGTTTGAGCGTTGCCTTAGTTTGAGGTGTTCCCTTAGTTTGATGTGTTGCCTTAGTTTGAGGTGTTGCCTTCGTTTGAGGTGTTGCCTTAGTTTGAGGTGTTGCCTTAGTTTGACTGTTGCCTCAGTTTGAGGTGTTGCCTTAGTTTGACTGTTGCCTCAGTTTGAGGTGTTGCCTCAGTTTGAGGTGTTGCCTTAGTTTGACTGTTGCCTCAGTTTGATGTGTTGCCTTCGTTTGATGTGTTGCCTTCGTTTGATGTGTTGCCTTAGTTTGATGTGTTGCCTTAATTTGAGGTGTTGCCTCTATTTGACGGCTGCCTTAGTTTGAGGTGTTGCCTTAGTCTGAGGTGTTGCCTCAGTTTGAGGTGTTTTCTTAGTTTGAGGTGTTGCCTTAGTTTGAGGTGTTGCCTTTGTTTGAGGGTTGCCTTTGATTGAGGGCTTCCTTTGATTGAGGGTTTCCTTTGATTGAGGGTTGCCTTAGTTTGAGGGTAGCCTCAGTTTGAGGGTTGCCTTAGTTTGAGGTTTTGCCTTAGTTTAAGGTTTTGCCTTAGTTTGAGGTTTTGCCTTAGTTTGAGGGTTGCCTTAGTTTGAGCGTTGCCTTAGTTTGAGGTGTTCCCTTAGTTTGATGTGTTGCCTTAGTTTGAGGTGTTGCCTTCGTTTGAGGTGTTGCCTTAGTTTGAGGTGTTGCCTTAGTTTGACTGTTGCCTCAGTTTGAGGTGTTGCCTTAGTTTGACTGTTGCCTCAGTTTGAGGTGTTGCCTCAGTTTGAGGTGTTGCCTCAGTTTGTCTGTTGCCTCAGTTTGAGGTGTTGCCTTAGTTTGACTGCTGCCTCAGTTTGAGGTGTTGCCTTAGTTTGAGGTGTTGCCTTAGTTTGACTGTTGCCTCAGTTTGAGGTGTTGTCTTAGTTTGAGGTGTTGCCTTCGTTTGAGGTGTTGCCTTCGTTTGAGGTGTTGCCTTCGTTTGAGGTGTTGCCTTTGTTGAGGGTTGCCTCAGTTTGAGCGTTGCCTTAGTTTGAGCGTTGCCTTAGTTTGAGGGTTGCCTTAGTTTGAGGGTTGCGTTAGTTTGAGGGTTGCGTTAGTTTGGGGGTTGCGTTAGTTTGTGGGTTGCCTTAGTTTGATGTGTTGCCTTAGTTTGAGGTGCTGCCTTAGTTTGAGGTGTTGCCTGAGTTTGAGGTGTTGCCTTAGTTTGCGGTGTTGCCTTAGTTTGAGGTGTTGCCTTAGTTTGAGATGTTGCATTAGTTTGAGGTATTGCATTAGTTTGAGGTATGGCATTAGTTGGAGGGTTGCCTTCGTTTGATGTGTTGCCTTAGTTGATGTGTTGCCTTAATTTGAGGTGCTGCCTTCATTTGACGGCTGGCTTAGTTTGAGGTGTTGCCTTAGTTTGAGGTGTTGCCTTAGTTTGAGGTGTTGCCTTTGTTTGAGGGTTGCCTTTGATTGAGGGTTTCCTTTGATTGAGGGTTTCCTTTGATTGAGGGTTGCCTTAGTTTGAGGGTTGCCTTAATTTGAGGTTTGCCTTAGTTTGAGGTTTTGCCTTAGTTTGAGGTTTTGCCTTAGTTTGAGGTGTTGCCTTAGTTTGAGGTTTTTCTTTAGTTTGAGGTTTTGCCTTAGTTTGAGGTGTTGCATTAGTTTGAGGTGTTGCCTTAGTTTGAGGTGTTGCCTTAGCTTGAGCTATTGCCTTAGTTTGAGGTGTTGCCTTAGTTTGAGGGTTCCCTTAGTTTGAGGGTTCCCTTAGTTTGAGGGTTGCCTTTGTTTGAGGGGTTGCCTTTGTTTGAGGGGTTGCCTTTGTTGAGGCTTGCCTTAGTTTGAGCGTTGCCTTAGTTTGAGCGTTGCCTTAGTTTGAGGGTTGCCTTAGTTTGAGGGTTGCGTTAGTTTGAGGGTTGCATTAGTTTGAGGGTTGCCCTAGTTTGAGGGTTGCCTTAGTTTGAGGAATTGCCTTAGTTTGAGGAATTGCCTTCGTTTATGGGTTGCCTTAGTTTCAGGTGTTGTATTAGTTTGAGGGTTGTCTTAAATTGAGAGTTGCCTTGTATTGACTGCTGCCTCAGTCTGAGGTTTGCCTTAGATTGAGGATTGCCTTAGTTTCAGATATTGCTTAGTTTGATGGGAGCCTTTGTTTGAGGAGTTGGCCTATTTTGAGGTGTTGCATTAGTTTGAGGTGCTGCATTAGTTTGAGGTATGGCATTAGTTGGAGGGTTGCCTTAGTTTGATGTGTTGCCTTAGTTTGATGTGTTGCCTTAGTTTGATGTGTTGCCTTCGTTTGATGTGTTGCCTTCGTTTGATGTGTTGCCTTAGTTTGATGTGTTGCCTTAATTTGAGGTGTTGCCTCTATTTGACGGCTGCCTTAGTTTGAGGTGTTGCCTTAGTCTGAGGTGTTGCCTCAGTTTGAGGTGTTTTCTTAGTTTGAGGTGTTGCCTTAGTTTGAGGTGTTGCCTTTGTTTGAGGGTTGCCTTTGATTGAGGGCTTCCTTTGATTGAGGGTTTCCTTTGATTGAGGGTTGCCTTAGTTTGAGGGTAGCCTCAGTTTGAGGGTTGCCTTAGTTTGAGGTTTTGCCTTAGTTTAAGGTTTTGCCTTAGTTTGAGGTTTTGCCTTAGTTTGAGGGTTGCCTTAGTTTGAGCGTTGCCTTAGTTTGAGGTGTTCCCTTAGTTTGATGTGTTGCCTTAGTTTGAGGTGTTGCCTTCGTTTGAGGTGTTGCCTTAGTTTGAGGTGTTGCCTTAGTTTGACTGTTGCCTCAGTTTGAGGTGTTGCCTTAGTTTGACTGTTGCCTCAGTTTGAGGTGTTGCCTCAGTTTGAGGTGTTGCCTTAGTTTGACTGTTGCCTCAGTTTGAGGTGTTGCCTTAGTTTGACAGCTGCCTCAGTTTGAGGTGTTGCCTTAGTTTGAGGTGTTGCCTTAGTTTGACTGTTGCCTCAGTTTGAGGTGTTGCCTTCGTTTGAGGTGTTGCCTTAGTTTGAGGTGTTGCCTTCGTTTGAGGTGTTGCCTTCGTTTGAGGTGTTGCCTTTGTTGAGGGTTGCCTCAGTTTGAGCGTTGCCTTAGTTTGAGGGTTGCCTTAGTTTGAGTGTTGCGTTAGTTTGAGGGTTGCGTTAGTTTGGGGGTTGCGTTAGTTTGAGGGTTGCCTTAGTTTGAGGAATTGCCTTAGTTTGAGGAATTGCCTTCGTTTATGGGTTGCCTTAGTTTCAGGTGTTGCATTAGTTTGAGGGTTGTCTTAAATTGAGTGTTGCCTTGTATTGACTGCTGCCTCAGTCTGAGGTTTGGCTTAGATTGAGGATTGCCTTAGTTTGAGATATTGCTTAGTTTGATGGTAGCCTTTGTTTGAGGTGTTGCATTAGTTTTAGGTGTTGCCTTAGTTTGAGATATTGCTTAGTTTGATGGGAGCCTTTGTTTGAGGTGTTCGCCTATTTTGAGGTGTTGCCATAGTTTGCGGTTTTGCCTTCGTTTCAGGTGTTGCCTTATTTTGAGATGTTGCATTAGTTTGAGGTATTGCATTAGATTGAGGTATGGCATTAGTTGGAGGGTTGCCTTCGTTTGATGTGTTGCCTCAGTTTGATGTGTTGCCTTAGTTTGATGTGTTGCCTTAGTTGATGTGTTGCCTTAATTTGAGGTGCTGCCTTCATTTGACGGCTGGCTTAGTTTGAGGTGTTGCCTTAGTTTGAGGTGTTGCCTTAGTTTGAGGTGTTGCCTTTGTTTGAGGGTTGCCTTTGATTGAGGGTTTCCTTTGATTGAGGGTTTCCTTTGATTGAGGGTTGCCTGAGTTTGAGGGTTGCCTTAGTTTGAGGTTTGCCTTAGTTTGAGGTTTTGCCTTAGTTTGAGGTTTTGCCTTAGTTTGAGGTGTTGCCTTAGTTTGAGGTTTTGCCTTAGTTTGAGGTTTTGCCTTAGTTTGAGTTGTTGCATTAGTTTGAGGTGTTGCCTTAGTTTGACTTGTTGCCTTAGCTTGAGCTATTGCCTTAGTTTGAGGTGTTGCCTGAGTTTGAGGGTTCCCTTAGTTTGAGGGTTCCCTTAGTTTGAGGGTTGCCTTTGTTTGAGGGGTTGCCTTTGTTTGAGGGGTTGCCTTTGTTGAGGCTTGCCTTAGTTTGAGCGTTGCCTTAGTTTGAGCGTTGCCTTAGTTTGAGGGTTGCCTTAGTTTGAGGGTTGCGTTAGTTTGAGGGTTGCATTAGTTTGAGGGTTGCCCTAGTTTGAGGGTTGCCTTAGTTTGAGGAATTGCCTTAGTTTGAGGAATTGCCTTCGTTTATGGGTTGCCTTAGTTTCAGGTGTTGTATTAGTTTGAGGGTTGTCTTAAATTGAGAGTTGCCTTGTATTGACTGCTGCCTCAGTCTGAGGTTTGCCTTAGATTGAGGATTGCCTTAGTTTGAGATATTTCTTAGTTTGATGGGAGCCTTTGTTTGAGGAGTTGTACTATTTTGAGGTGTTGCCTGAGTTTGAGGTGTTGCCTTAGTTAGTGGTGTTGCCTTAGTTTGAGGTGTTGCATTAGTTTGAGGTGCTGCATTAGTTTGAGGTATGGCATTAGTTGGAGGGTTGCCTTAGTTTGATGTTTTGCCTTCGTTTGATGTGTTGCCTTAGTTTGATGTGTTGCCTTCGTTTGATGTGTTGCCTTAGTTTGATGTGTTGCCTTAGTTTGATGTGTTGCCTTAATTTGAGGTGTTGCCTCTATTTGACGGCTGCCTTAGTTTGAGGTGTTGCCTTAGTCTGAGGTGTTGCCTCAGTTTGAGGTGTTTTCTTAGTTTGAGGTGTTGCCTTAGTTTGAGGTGTTGCCTTTGTTTGAGGGTTGCCTTTGATTGAGGGCTTCCTTTGATTGAAGGTTTCCTTTGATTGAGGGTTGCCTTAGTTTGAGGGTAGCATCAGTTTGAGGGTTGCCTTAGTTTGAGGTTTTGCCTTAGTTTGAGGTTTTGCCTTAGTTTGAGGTGTTGCATTAGTTTGAGGTGTTGCATTAGTTTGACGGTTCCCTGAGTTTGACTGTTGCCTTAGTGTGAGGTGTTGCCTTAGTTTGACTGTTGCCTAAGTTTGAAGTGTTTTCTTAGTTTGAGGTGTTGCCTTAGTTTGAGGTGTTGCCTTAGCTTGAGGTGTTGCCTTCGTTTGAGGTGTTGCCTTCGTTTGAGGTGTTGCATTTGTTTGACGGTTGCCTTAGTTTGAGGTGTTGCCTCAGTTTGATGTGTTGCCTTAGTTTGAGGTGTTGCCTAAGTTTGAGGTGTTGCCTTCGTTTGAGGTGTTGCCTTCGTTTGAGGTGTTGCCTTCGTTTGAGGTGTTGCCTTAGTTTGAGGTGTTGCCTTAGTTTGACTGTTGCCTTAGTTTGACTGTTGCCTCAGTTTGAGGTGTTGCCTAAGTTTGAGGTGTTGCCTAAGTTTGAGGTGTTGCCTAAGTTTGAGGTGTTGCCTTAGTTTGAGGTGTTGTCTTAGTTTGAGGTGTTGCCTTCATTTGAGGTGTTGCCTTCGTTTGAGGTGTTGCCTTTGTTGAGGGTTGCCTTAGTTTGAGCGTTGCCTTAGTTTGAGCGCTGCCTTCCTTTGAGCGTTGCCTTAGTTTGAGGGTAGCCTTAGTTTGAGGGTTGCGTTAGTTTAAGGGTTGCGTTAGTTTGAGGGTTTTGTTAGTTTGAGGGTTGCCTTCGTTTGAGGAATTGCCTTAGTTTGAGGAATTGCCTTCGTTTGAGGTGTTGCCTTAGTTTGACTGTTGCATTCGTTTGAGGGTTGTCTAAAATTGAGAGTTGCCTTGTATTGACTGCTGCCTCAGTCTGAGGTTTCCCTCAGATTGAGGATTGCCTTAGTTTGAGATATTGCTTAGTTTGATGGGAGCCTTTGTTTGAGGTGTTGGCCGATTTTGAGGTGTTGCCTTAGTTTGCGGTGTTGCCTCTGTTTCAGGTGTTGCCTTCGTTTGAGGTGTTGCATTAGTTTGAGGTATTGCATTAGTTTGAGGTATGGCATTAGTTTGCGGTGTTGCCTTAGTTTGATGTGTTGCCTTAGTTTGATTTGTTGCCTCAGTTTGATGTGTTGCCTTCGTTTGATGTGTTGCCTGAGTTTGATTTGTTGCCTCAGTTTGATGTGTTGCCTTAGTTTGATGTGTTGCCTTAGTTTGATGTGTTGCCTTAGTTTGATGTGTTGCCTTAGTTTGAGGTGTTGCCTTAGTTTGAGGTGTTGCCTTTGTTTGAGGGTTGCCTTTGATTGAGGGTTTCCTTTGATTGAGGGTTTCCTTTGATTGAGGGTCGCCTTAGTTTGAGGGTTGCCTTAGTTTGAGGTTTTGCCTTAGTTTGAGGTGTTGCATTAGTTTGACGGTTCCCTTAGTTTGACTGTTGCCTTAGTTTGAGGTGGTGCCTTAGTTTGACTGTTGCCTTAGTTTGAGGTGTTGCCTTAGTTTGAGGTGTTGCCTTCGTTTGATGTGTTGCCTTCGTTTGAGGTGTTGCCTTCGTTTGAGGTGCTGCATTTGTTTGACGGTTGCCTTAGTTTGAGGTGTTGCCTTACTTTGAGTTGTTGCCTTAGTTTGAGGTGTTGCCTTAGTTTGAGGTGTTGCCTTCGTTTGAGGTGTTGCCTTCGTTTGAGGTGTTGCCTTAGTTTGAGGTGTTGCCTAAGTTTGAGATGTTGCCTAAGTTTGAGGTGTTGCCTAAGTTTGAGGTGTTGCCTTAGTTTGAGGTGTTGCCTGAGTTTGAGGTGTTGTCTTAGTTTAAGGTGTTGCCTTCGTTTGAGGTCTTGCCTTCGTTTGAGGTGTTGCCTTCGTTTGAGGTGTTGCATTTGTTTGACGTTTGCCTTAGGTTGAGGTGTTGACTTCATTTGAGGTGTTGCCTTTATTTGACGTCTGCCTTAGATTGAGGTGTTGCCTTAGGTTGAGGTGTTGCCTTAGTTTGAGATGTTGCCTTTGTTTGAGAGTTGCCTTTGATTGAGGGTTTATTTTGATTGAGGGTTTCCTTTGATTGAGGTGTTGCCTTAGTTTGAGGGTTGCCTTAGTTTGAGGTTTTGCCTTAGTTTGAGGTTTTGCCTTAGTTTGAGGTTTTGCCTTAGTTTGAGGTTTAAGGTTATGCCTTAGTTTGAGGTGTTGCATTAGTTTGAGGTGTTGCATTAGTTTGACGGTTCCCTTAGTTTGAGTGTTGCCAAAGTTTGAGGTGTTTCCTTAGTTTGACTGTTGCCTAAGTTTGAGGTGTTTCCTTAGTTTGAGATGTTGCCTTAGTTTGAGGTGTTGCCTTCGTTTGAGGTGTTGCCTTCGTTTGAGGTGTTGCCTTCGTTTGAGGTGTTGCATTCCTTTGAGGTGTTGCATTTGTTTGCAGGTTGCCTTAGTTTGAGGTGTTGCCTTAGTTTGAGTTGTTGCCTCAGTTTGAGGTGTTGCCTCAGATTGAGGGTTCCCTTCGTTTGTGGTGCTGCCTTAGTTTTAGATGTTGCCTTCGTTTGAGGTGCTGCATTAGTTTGATTTGCTGCCTTCGTTTGAGGTGCTGACTTAGTTTGAGGGGCTGCCTTAGTTTGAGGGGCTGCCTTAGTTTGAGGGGTATCCTTAGTTTGAGGGGTTGCCTTAGTTTGAGGGGCTGCCTTAGTTTGAGGGTCTGCCTTAGTTTGAGGGATGCCTTAGTTTAACGCGTTGCCTTAGATTGAGTGCTCCCTTAGTTTGTGGTTTTGCCTCAGTTTGAGGTGTTGCATTTGTTTGAGGTGTTGCCTTAGTTTGAGGTGTTGCCTTAGTTTGAGTTGTTGCCTTAGTTTGAGGTGTTGCCTCCGTTTGAGTTATTGCCTTATTTTGAGTTGTTGCCTTAGTTTGTGTTGTTGCCTTCGTTTGAGTTGTTGCCTTAGTTTGAGTTGTTGCCTTAGTTTGAGGTGCTGCCTTCGTTTGAGGGGCTGCCTTAGTTTGAGGGGCTGCCTTAGTTTGAGGGTTGCCTTAGTTTGAGGGTTGCCTTAGTTTGAGGGTTGTCTTAGTTTGAGGTGTTGCCTTCGTTTGACCGGCTGCCTTAGTTTGAAGGTTGACTTAGTTTGAGGTGTTGCTTTAGTTTGAGTTGCAGCCTTCGTTAGTGGGTTCCCTTAGTTTGAGGGTTCCCTTAGTTTGAGGGTTCCCTTATTTTGAGGTGTTGCCTTAGTTTGAGGTGTTGCGTTAGTTTAAGGGGTTGCATCTGTTTGAGGGGTTGCCTTAGTTTCAGATGTTGTATTAGTTTGAGGGTTGCCTTAGATTGAGGATTGCCTTAGTTTGAGGTGTTGCGTTGGTTTAAGGGGCTGCATATGTTTGAGGGGCTGCATATGTTTGAGGGGTTTCCTCAATTTGAGGGGTTGCCTTAGTTTGAGAGGTTGCCTTAGTTTGAGGTGTTGCATTAGTTTGAGGTTTCCCTTACTTTGAGGTGTCGCCTTAGTTTGAGGTGTTGCCTTAGTTTGAGGTGTTGCCTGAGTTTGAGGTGATGCCTTAGTTTGAGGTGTTGCCTTAGTTTGAGGTGTTGCCTTAGTTTGAGGTTTTGCCTTAGTTTGAGTTGTTGCATTAGTTTGAGGTGTTGCATTAGTTTGAGGTGTTGCCTTAGTTTGAGGTGTTGCCTTAGTGTGAGAGTTGCCTTAGTTTGAGAGTTGCCTTTGTTTGAGGTGTTGCCTCAGTTTGAGGTGTTGACTTCGTTTGAGGTGTTGCCTTAGTTTGAGGGTTCCATTAGTTTGACGGTTGCCTCAGGTTGAAGTGTTGCCTTACTTTGTGGTTTTGCCTTAGTTTGAGGTGTTGCCTTAGTTTAAGGTGATGCCTTAATTTGAGGTGTTGCATTATTTTGATGTGTTGCATTATTTTGATGTGTTGCCTTAGTTTGAGGGGCTGCCTTAGTTTGCGGGGCTGCCTTAGTTTGAGGGGCAGCCTTAGTTTGAGGGGCCGCCTTAGTTTGAGGGGCCGCCTTAGTTTGAGGTGTTGCCTGAGTATGAGGTGCTGCCTTTGATTGACCGTTTCCTTAGTTTGAGGTGTTTCATTAGTTTGAGGTGTTGCATTAGTTTGAGGTGTTGCATTAGTTTGAGGTGTTGCCTTTGATTGACGGTTTCCTTAGTTTGAGGTGTTTCATTAGTTTGAGGTGTTGCATTAGTTTGAGGTGTTGCATTAGTTTGATGTGTTGCATTAGTTTGAGGTGTTGCATTGGTTTGAGGTGTTGCCTTAGTTTCAGGTGTTACATTAGTTTGAGGTGTTGCCTTAGTTTGAAGTGTTGCATTGGTTTGAGGTGTTGCCTTAATTTGAGGTGTTGCCTTAGTTTGAGGGGCTGCCTTAGTTTGAGGGGCCGCCTTAGTTTGAGGTGTTGCCTGAGTATGAGGTGTGGCCTTTCATTGACGGTTTCCTTAGTTTGAGGTGTTGCATTAGTTTGAGGTGTTGCATTAGTTTGAGGTGTTGTATTAGTTTGAGGTGCTGCATTAGTTTGCGGTGTTGCATTAGTTTGAGTTGCAGCCTTCGTTAGTGGGTTGCCTTTGTTTGAGGGTTACCTTAGTTTGAGGGTTCCCTTAGTTTGAGGGTTCCCTTAGTTTGAGGTGTTGCATTAGTTTGAGGTGTTGCCTTAGTTTAAGGGGCTGCATCTGTTTGAGGGGTTGCCTTTGTTTCAGGTGTTGCCTTAGTTTGAGGTGTTGCCTTAGATTGAGGTGTTGCCTTAGTTTGAGGGTTCCATTAGTTTGACGGTTGCCTCAGTTTGAGGTGTTGCCTTACTTTGAGGTGTTGCCTTAGTTTGAGGTGTTGCCTTAGTTTGAGGTGTTGCATTATTTTGATGTGTTGCATTATTTTGATGTGTTGCCTTAGTTTGAGGGGCTGCCTTAGTTTGAGCAGCCGCCTTAGTTTGAGGGTCCGCCTTAGTTTGAGGGGCCGCCTTAGTTTGAGGTGTTGCCTGAGTATGAGGTGTTGCCTTTGATTGACGGTTTCCTTAGTTTGAGGTGTTTCATTAGTTTGAGGTGTTGCATTAGTTTGAGGTTTTGCATTAGTTTGAGGTGTTGCATTAGTTTGAGGTATTGCATGAGTTTGAGGAGTTGCATTAGTTTGAGGTGTTGCATTAGTTTGAGGTGTTGCATTAGTTTGAGGTGTTGCATTAGTTTGAGGTGTTGCATGAGTTTGAGGTGTTGCATTAGTTTGAGGTGTTGCTTTAGTTTGAGTTGCAGCCTTCGTTAGTGGGTTGCCTTTGTTTGAGGGTTCCCTTAGTTAGAGGGTTCCCTTAGTTTGAGGTGTTGCCTTAGTTTGAGGTGTTGCCTTAGTTTCAGGGGCTGCATCAGTTTGAGGTGTTGCCTTAGTTTCAGGTGTTGTATTGGTTTGAGGTGTTGCCTTAGTTTGAGGTGTTGCCTTAGTTTGAGGGGCCGCCTTAGTTTGAGGGGCCGCCTTAGTTTGAGGTGTTGCCTTAGTTTGAGGTGTTGCCTTAATTTGAGGTGTTGCCTTAGTTTGAGTTGTTGCATTAGTTTGAGGTGTTGCATTAGTTTGAGGTGTTGCCTTAGTTTGAGGTGTTGCCTTAGTGTGAGAGTTGCCTTAGTTTGAGAGTTGCCTTTGTTTGACGTGTTGCCTCAGTTTGAGGTGTTGACTTCGTTTGAGGTGTTGCCTTAGTTTGAGGGTTCCATTAGTTTGACGGTTGCCTCAGGTTGAGGTGTTGCCTTACTTTGAGGTTTTGCCTTAGTTTGAGGTGTTGCCTTAGTTTTAGGTGTTGCCTTAATTTGAGGTGTTGCATTATTTTGATGTGTTGCATTATTTTGAGGTTTTGCCTTAGTTTGAGGGGCTGCCTTAGTTTGAGGGGCTGCCTTAGTTTGAGGGGCCGCCTTAGTTTGAGGTGTTGTCTGAGTATGAGGTGTGGCCTTTCATTGACGGTTTCCTTAGTTTGAGGTGTTGCATTAGTTTGAGGTGTTGCATTAGTTTGAGGTGTTGTATTAGTTTGAGGTGTTGCATTAGTTTGAGGTGTTGCTTTAGTTTGAGTTGCAGCCTTCGTTAGTGGGTTGCCTTTGTTTGAGAGTTACCTTAGTTTGAGGGTTCCCTTAGTTTGAGGGTTCCCTTAGTTTGAGGTGTTGCATTAGTTTGAGGTGTTGCCTTAGTTTAAGGGGCTGCATCTGTTTGAGGGGTTGCCTTTGTTTCAGGTGTTGCCTTAGTTTGAGGTGTTGCCTTAGATTGAGGTGTTGCCTTAGTTTGAGGGTTCCATTAGTTTGACGGTTGCCTCAGTTTGAGCTGTTGCCTTACTTTGAGGTGTTGCCTTAGTTTGAGGTGTTGCCTTAGTTTGAGGTGTTGCATTATTTTGATGTGTTGCATTATTTTGATGTGTTGCCTTAGTTTGAGGGGCTGCCTTAGTTTGAGGGGCCGCCTTAGTTTGAGGGTCCGCCTTAGTTTGAGGGGCCGCCTTAGTTTGAGGTGTTGCCTGAGTATGAGGTGTTGCCTTTGATTGACGGTTTCCTTAGTTTGAGGTGTTTCATTAGTTTTGAGGTGTTGCATTAGTTTGAGGTTTTGCATTAGTTTGAGGTGTTGCATTAGTTTGAGGTATTGCATGAGTTTGAGGAGTTGCATTAGTTTGAGGTGTTGCATTAGTTTGAGGTGTTGCATTAGTTTGAGGTGTTGCATTAGTTTGAGGTGTTGCATGAGTTTGAGGTTTTGCATTAGTTTGAGGTGTTGCTTTAGTTTGAGTTGCAGCCTTCGTTAGTGGGTTGCCTTTGTTTGAGGGTTCCCTTAGTTAGAGGGTTCCCTTAGTTTGAGGTGTTGCCTTAGTTTGAGGTGTTGCCTTAGTTTCAGGGGCTGCATCAGTTTGAGGGGTTGCCTTAGTTTCAGGTGTTACATTAGTTTGAGGTGTTGTATTGGTTTGAGGTGTTGCCTTAGTTTGAGGTGTTGCCTTAGTTTGAGGGGCCGCCTTAGTTTGAGGGGCCGCCTTAGTTTGAGGTGTTGCCTTAGTTTGAGGTGTTGCCTTATTTTGAGGTGTTGCCTTAGTTTGAGTTGTTGCATTAGTTTGAGGTGTTGCATTAGTTTGAGGTGTTGCCTTAGTTTGAGGTGTTGCCTTAGTGTGAGAGTTGCCTTAGTGTGAGAGTTGCCTTAGTTTGAGAGTTGCCTTTGTTTGAGGTGTTGCATTAGTTTGAGGTGTTGACTTCGTTTGAGGTGTTGCCTTAGTTTGAGGGTTCCATTAGTTTGACGGTTGCCTCAGGTTGAGGTGTTGCCTTACTTTGAGGTTTTGCCTTAGTTTGAGGTGTTGCCTTAGTTTAAGGTGTTGCCTTAATTTGAGGTGTTGCATTATTTTGATGTGTTGCATTATTTTGATGTGTTGCCTTAGTTTGAGTGGCTGCCTTAGTTAGAGGGGCAGCCTTAGTTTGAGGGGCCGCCTTAGTTTCAGGGGCCGTCTTAGTTTGAGGTGTTGCCTGAGTATGAGGTGCTGCCTTTGATTGACGGTTTCCTTAGTTTGAGGTGTTTCATTAGTTTGAGGTGTTGCCTTAGTTTAAGGTGTTGCCTTAATTTGAGGTGTTGCATTATTTTGATGTGTTGCATTATTTTGATGTGTTGCCTTAGTTTGAGGGGCTGACTTAGTTTGAGGGGCTGCCTTAGTTTGAGGGGCCGCCTTAGTTTGAGGTGTTGCCTGAGTATGAGGTGCTGCCTTTGATTGACGGTGTCCTTAGTTTGAGGTGTTTCATTAGTTTGAGGTGTTGCATTAGTTTGAGGTGTTGCATTAGTTTGAGGTGTTGCTTTAGTTTGAGTTGCAGCCTTCGTTAGTGGGTTGCCTTTGTTTGAGGGTTCCCTTAGTTAGAGGGTTCCCTTAGTTTGAGGTGTTGCCTTAGTTTGAGGTGTTGCCTTAGTTTCAGGGGCTGCATCAGTTTGAGGTGTTGCCTTAGTTTCAGGTGTTGTATTGGTTTGAGGTGTTGCCTTAGTTTGAGGTGTTGCCTTAGTTTGAGGGGCCGCCTTAGTTTGAGGGGCCGCCTTAGTTTGAGGTGTTGCCTTAGTTTGAGGTGTTGCCTTAATTTGAGGTGTTGCCTTAGTTTGAGTTGTTGCATTAGTTTGAGGTGTTGCATTAGTTTGAGGTGTTGCCTTAGTTTGAGGTGTTGCCTTAGTGTGAGAGTTGCCTTAGTTTGAGAGTTGCCTTTGTTTGACGTGTTGCCTCAGTTTGAGGTGTTGACTTCGTTTGAGGTGTTGCCTTAGTTTGAGGGTTCCATTAGTTTGACGGTTGCCTCAGGTTGAGGTGTTGCCTTACTTTGAGGTTTTGCCTTAGTTTGAGGTGTTGCCTTAGTTTTAGGTGTTGCCTTAATTTGAGGTGTTGCATTATTTTGATGTGTTGCATTATTTTGAGGTTTTGCCTTAGTTTGAGGGGCTGCCTTAGTTTGAGGGGCTGCCTTAGTTTGAGGGGCCGCCTTAGTTTGAGGTGTTGTCTGAGTATGAGGTGTGGCCTTTCATTGACGGTTTCCTTAGTTTGAGGTGTTGCATTAGTTTGAGGTGTTGCATTAGTTTGAGGTGTTGTATTAGTTTGAGGTGTTGCATTAGTTTGAGGTGTTGCTTTAGTTTGAGTTGCAGCCTTCGTTAGTGGGTTGCCTTTGTTTGAGAGTTACCTTAGTTTGAGGGTTCCCTTAGTTTGAGGGTTCCCTTAGTTTGAGGTGTTGCATTAGTTTGAGGTGTTGCCTTAGTTTAAGGGGCTGCATCTGTTTGAGGGGTTGCCTTTGTTTCAGGTGTTGCCTTAGTTTGAGGTGTTGCCTTAGATTGAGGTGTTGCCTTAGTTTGAGGGTTCCATTAGTTTGACGGTTGCCTCAGTTTGAGCTGTTGCCTTACTTTGAGGTGTTGCCTTAGTTTGAGGTGTTGCCTTAGTTTGAGGTGTTGCATTATTTTGATGTGTTGCATTATTTTGATGTGTTGCCTTAGTTTGAGGGGCTGCCTTAGTTTGAGGGGCCGCCTTAGTTTGAGGGTCCGCCTTAGTTTGAGGGGCCGCCTTAGTTTGAGGTGTTGCCTGAGTATGAGGTGTTGCCTTTGATTGACGGTTTCCTTAGTTTGAGGTGTTTCATTAGTTTTGAGGTGTTGCATTAGTTTGAGGTTTTGCATTAGTTTGAGGTGTTGCATTAGTTTGAGGTATTGCATGAGTTTGAGGAGTTGCATTAGTTTGAGGTGTTGCATTAGTTTGAGGTGTTGCATTAGTTTGAGGTGTTGCATTAGTTTGAGGTGTTGCATGAGTTTGAGGTTTTGCATTAGTTTGAGGTGTTGCTTTAGTTTGAGTTGCAGCCTTCGTTAGTGGGTTGCCTTTGTTTGAGGGTTCCCTTAGTTAGAGGGTTCCCTTAGTTTGAGGTGTTGCCTTAGTTTGAGGTGTTGCCTTAGTTTCAGGGGCTGCATCAGTTTGAGGGGTTGCCTTAGTTTCAGGTGTTACATTAGTTTGAGGTGTTGTATTGGTTTGAGGTGTTGCCTTAGTTTGAGGTGTTGCCTTAGTTTGAGGGGCCGCCTTAGTTTGAGGGGCCGCCTTAGTTTGAGGTGTTGCCTTAGTTTGAGGTGTTGCCTTATTTTGAGGTGTTGCCTTAGTTTGAGTTGTTGCATTAGTTTGAGGTGTTGCATTAGTTTGAGGTGTTGCCTTAGTTTGAGGTGTTGCCTTAGTGTGAGAGTTGCCTTAGTGTGAGAGTTGCCTTAGTTTGAGAGTTGCCTTTGTTTGAGGTGTTGCATTAGTTTGAGGTGTTGACTTCGTTTGAGGTGTTGCCTTAGTTTGAGGGTTCCATTAGTTTGACGGTTGCCTCAGGTTGAGGTGTTGCCTTACTTTGAGGTTTTGCCTTAGTTTGAGGTGTTGCCTTAGTTTAAGGTGTTGCCTTAATTTGAGGTGTTGCATTATTTTGATGTGTTGCATTATTTTGATGTGTTGCCTTAGTTTGAGGGGCTGCCTTAGTTTGAGTGGCTGCCTTAGTTAGAGGGGCAGCCTTAGTTTGAGGGGCCGCCTTAGTTTCAGGGGCCGTCTTAGTTTGAGGTGTTGCCTGAGTATGAGGTGCTGCCTTTGATTGACGGTTTCCTTAGTTTGAGGTGTTTCATTAGTTTGAGGTGTTGCCTTAGTTTAAGGTGTTGCCTTAATTTGAGGTGTTGCATTATTTTGATGTGTTGCATTATTTTGATGTGTTGCCTTAGTTTGAGGGGCTGACTTAGTTTGAGGGGCTGCCTTAGTTTGAGGGGCCGCCTTAGTTTGAGGTGTTGCCTGAGTATGAGGTGCTGCCTTTGATTGACGGTGTCCTTAGTTTGAGGTGTTTCATTAGTTTGAGGTGTTGCATTAGTTTGAGGTGTTGCATTAGTTTGAGGTGTTGCATTAGTTTGAGGTGTTGCCTTTGATTGACGGTTTCCTTAGTTTGAGGTGTTTCATTAGTTTGAGGTGTTGCATTAGTTTGAGGTGTTGCATTAGTTTGATGTGTTGCATTAGTTTGAGGTGTTGCATTGGTTTGAGGTGTTGCATTAGTTTGAGGTGTTGCATTAGTTTGAGGTGTTGCATAGATTGAGATGTTGCATTAGTTTGAGGTGTTGCATTATTTTGAGGTGTTGCATTAGTTTGAGGTGTTGCATTAGTTTGAGGTGTTGCATTAGTTTGAGGTGTTGCATTAGTTTGAGTTGCAGCCTTCGTTAGTGGGTTGCCTTTGTTTGAGGGTTCCCTTAGTTTGAGGGTTCCCTTAGTATGAGGTGTTGCCTTAGTTTGAGGTGTTGCCATAGTTTAAGGGGCTGCATCTGTTTGAGGGGTTGCCTTAGTTTCAGGTGTTACATTAGTTTGAGGTGTTGCATTGGTTTGAGGTGTTGCCTTAATTTGAGGTGTTGCCTTAGTTTGAGGGGCTGCCTTAGTTTGAGGGGCCGCCTTAGTTTGAGGTGTTGCCTGAGTATGAGGTGTGGCCTTTCATTGACGGTTTCCTTAGTTTGAGGTGTTGCATTAGTTTGAGGTGTTTCATTAGTTTGAGGTGTTGTATTAGTTTGAGGTGTTGCATTAGTTTGAGGTGTTGCTTTAGTTTGAGTTGCAGCCTTCGTTAGTGGGTTGCCTTTGTTTGAGGGCTACCTTAGTTTGAGGGTTCCCTTAGTGTGAGGGTTCCCTTAGTTTGAGGTGTTGCATTAGTTTGAGGTGTTGCCTTAGTTTAAGGGGCTGCATCTGTTCGAGGGGTTGCCTTTGTTTCAGGTGTTGCCTTAGTTTGAGGTGTTGCCTTAGATTGAGGTGTTGCCTTAGTTTGAGGGTTCCATTAGTTTGACGGTTGCCTCAGTTTGAGGTGTTGCCTTACTTTGAGGTGTTGCCTTAGTTTAAGGTGTTGCCTTAGTTTGAGGTGTTGCATTATTTTGATGTGTTGCATTATTTTGATGTGTTGCCTTCGTTTGAGGGGCTGCCTTAGTTTGAGGGGCCGCCTTAGTTTTAGGGTCCGCCTTAGTTTGAGGGGCCGCCTTAGTTTGAGGTGTTGCCTGAGTATGAGGTGTTGCCTTTGATTGACGGTTTCCTTCGTTTGAGGTGTTTCATTAGTTTGAAGTGTTGAATTAGTTTGAGGTTTTGCATTAGTTTGAGGTGTTGCATTAGTTTGAGGTGTTGCATTAGTTTGAGGTGTTGCTTTAGTTTGAGGTGTTGCATGAGTTTGAGGTGTTGCATTAGTTTGAGGTGTTGCTTTAGTTTGAGTTGCAGCCTTCGTTAGTGGGTTGCCTTTGTTTGAGGGTTCCCTTAGTTAGAGGGTTCCCTTAGTTTGAGGTGCTGCCTTAGTTTGAGGTGTTGCCTTAGTTTCAGGGGCTGCATCAGTTTGAGGGGTTGCCTTAGTTTCAGGTGTTACATTAGTTTGAGGTGTTGCCTTAGTTTGAGGTGTTGCATTGCTTTGAGGTGTTGCCTTAGTTTGAGGTGTTGCCTTAGTTTGAGGGGCCGCCTTATTTTGAGGGGCCGCCTTAGTTTGAGGTGTTGCCTGAGTATGAGGTGTGGCCTTTCATTGACGGTTTCCTTAGTTTGAGGTGTTGCATTAGTTTGATGTGTTGCATTAGTTTGAGGTGTTGTATTAGTTTGAGGTGTTGCATTAGTTTGAGGTGTTGCTTTAGTTTGAGTTGCAGCCTTCGTTAGTGGGTTGCCTTTGTTTGAGGGTTACCTTAGTTTGAGGGTTCCCTTAGTTTGAGGTTTCCCTTAGTTTGAGGTGTTGCATTAGTTTGAGGTGTTGCCTTAGTTTAAGGGGCTGCATCTGTTTGAGGGGTTGCCTTAGTTTCAGGTGTTGCCTTAGTTTGAGGTGTTGCCTTAGATTGAGGTGTTGCCTTAGTTTGAGGGTTCCATTAGTTTGACGGTTGCCTCAGTTTGAGCTGTTGCCTTACTTTGAGGTGGTGCATTAGTTTGAGGTGTTGCATTAGTTTGAGGTGTTGTATTAGTTTGAGGTGTTGCATTAGTTTGAGGTGTTGCTTTAGTTTGAGTTGCAGCCTTCGTTAGTGGGTTGCCTTTGTTTGAGGGTTACCTTAGTTTGAGGGTTCCCTTAGTTTGAGGTTTCCCTTAGTTTGAGGTGTTGCATTAGTTTGAGGTGTTGCCTTAGTTTAAGGGGCTGCATCTGTTTGAGGGGTTGCCTTAGTTTCAGGTGTTGCCTTAGTTTGAGGCGTTGCCTTAGATTGAGGTGTTGCCTTAGTTTGAGGGTTCCATTAGTTTGACGGTTGCCTCAGTTTGAGCTGTTGCCTTACTTTGAGGTGTTGCCTTAGTTTGAGGTGTTGCATTATTTTGATGTGTTGCATTATTTTGATGTGTTGCCTTAGTTTGAGGGGCTGCCTTAGTTTGAGGGGCTGCCTTAGTTTGAGGGGCCGCCTTAGTTTGAGGGTCTGCCTTAGTTTGAGGGGCCGCCTTAGTTTGAGGTGTTGCCTGAGTATGAGGTGTTGCCTTTGATTGACGGTTTCCTCAGTTTGAGGTGTTGCATTAGTTTGAGGTGTTGCATTAGTTTAAGGTTTTGCATTAGTTTGAGGTGTTGCATTAGTTTGAGGTATTGCATGAGTTTGAGGAGTTGCATTAGTTTGAGGTGTTGCATTAGTTTGAGGTGTTGCATTAGTTTGAGGTGTTGCATTAGTTTGAGGTGTTGCATGAGTTTGAGGTGTTGCATTAGTTTGAGGTGTTGCTTTAGTTTGAGTTGCAGCCTTCGTTAGTGGGTTGCCTTTGTTTGAGGGTTCCCTTAGTTAGAGGTGTTGCCTGAGTTTGGGGTGTTGCCTTAGTTTAAGGGGCTGCATCTGTTTGAGGGGTTGCCTTAGTTTCAGGTGTTGCCTTAGTTTGAGGTGTTGCCTTAGTTTGAGGTGTTGCATTGGTTTGAGGTGTTGCCTTAGATTGAGGTGTTGCCTTAGTTTGAGGGGCCGCCTGAGTTTGAGGGGCCGCCTTAGTTTGAGGTGTTGCCTGAGTATGAGGTGTTGCCTTTGATTGACGGTTTCCTTAGTTTGAGGAGATGCATTAGTTTGAGGTGTTGCATTAGTTTGAGGTATTGCATTAGTTTGAGGTGTTGCATTAGTTTGAGGTGTTGCTTTAGTTTGAGTTGCAGCCTTCGTTAGTGTGTTGCCTTTGTTTGAGGGTTCCCTTACTTTGAGGGTTCCCTTAGTTTGATGGTTCCTTTAGTTTGAGGTGCTGCCTTAGTTTGAGGTGTTGCCTTAGTTTAAGTGGCTGCATCTGTTTGAGGGTTGCCTTAGTTTCAGGGTCTGCATTAGTTTGAGGGTCTGCATTAGTTTGAGCGTTGCCATATTTTAAGGGTTGCCTTTGATTGAGGTGTTGCATTAGTTTGAGGGGTGCCTAAGTTTGATGGTTTCTCAGTTTGAGGGGCTGCATTAGTTTGAGGGTCTGCATTAGTTTGAGTATTGCCATATTTTAAGGGTTGCCTTAGATTGAAGCGTTGCCTTAGATTGAGGCGCTGCCTCAGTTTGAGGCGTTGCCTCAGTTTGAGGCGTTGCCTACTTTTGAGGCGTTGCCTTAGTCTTTGGGCTGCCTTAGTTTGAGGTGTTGCCTTAGTCTGAGGTGTTGCCTTAGTTTGAGGGTTCCCTTAGTTTGAGGGTTCCCTTAGTTTGTGGGTTGCCTTTGTTTGAGGGGTTGCCTTTGTTTGAGGGGCTGCCTTTGTTTGAGGGGTTGCCTTTGTTGAGGGTTGCCTTAGTTTGAGCGTTGCCTTAGTTTGAGGGTTGCCTTAGTTTGAGCGTTGCTTTAGTTTGAGGGTTGCCTTAGTTTGAGGGTTGCGTTAGTTTGAGGGATGCATTAGTTTGAGGGTTGCCTTAGTTTGAGGGTTGCCATAGTTTGAGGAATTGCCTTAGTTTGAGGAATTGCCTTCCTTTATGGGTTGCCTTAGTTTTAGGTGTTGCATTCGTTTGAGTGTTGTCTTAAATTGAGAGTTGCCTTGTATTGACTGCTGCCTCAGTCTGAGGTTTGCCTTAGATTGAGGATTGCCTTAGTTTGAGATATTGCTTAGTTTGATGGGAGCCTTTGTTTGAGGTGTTGGCCTATTTTGAGGTGTTGCCTTAGTTTCAGGTGTTGCCTTAGTTTGAGGTGTTGCCTTAGTTTGAGGTGTTGCATTAGTTTGAGGTACTGCATTAGTTTGAGGTATGGCATTAGTTGGAGGGTTGCCTTAGTTTGATGTGTTGCCTTAGTTTGATGTGTTGCCTTAGTTTGATGTGTTACCTTCGTTTCATGTGTTGCCTTAGTTTGATGTGTTGCCTTAGTTTGATGTGTTGCCTTAATTTGAGGTGTTGCCTTTATTTGACGGCTGCCTTCGTTTGAGGTGTTGCCTTAGTTTGAGGTGTTGCCTCAGTTTGAGGTGTTGCCTTAGTTTGAGGTGTTGCCTTAGTTTGAGGTGTTGCCTTTGTTTGAGGGTTGCCTTTGATTGAGGGCTTCCTTTGATTGAGGGTTTCCTTTGATTGAGAGTTGCCTCAGTTTGAGGTTTTGCCTTAGTTTGAGGTTTTGCCTTAGTTTGAGGTTTTGCCTTAGTTTGAGGTTTTGCCTTAGTTTGAGGTGTTGCATTAGTTTGAGGTGTTGCATTAGTTTGACGGTTCCCTTAGTTTGATTGTTGCCTTCGTTTGAGGTGTTGCCTTAGTTTGACTGTTGCCTAAGTTTGAAGTATATCCTTAGTTTGAGGTGTTGCCTTAGTTTGAGGTGTTGCCTTAGCTTGAGGTGTTGCCTTCGTTTGAGGTGTTGCCTTCGTTTGAGGTCTTGCCTTCGTTTGATGTGTTGCATTTGTTTGACGGTTGCCTTACTTTGAGGTGTTGCCTTAGTTTGATGTGTTGCCTTAGTTTGAGGTGTTGCCTTACTTTGAGGTGTTGCCTTAGTTTGAGGTGTTGCCTTAGTTTGACTGTTGCCTCAGTTTGAGGTGTTGCCTACGTTTGAGGTGTTGCCTTCGTTTGAGGTGTTGCCTAAGTTTGAAGTGTTGCCTAAGTTTGAGGTGTTGCCTAAGTTTGAAGTGTTGCCTTCGTTTGAGGTGTTGCCTTTGTTGAGGGTTGCCTTCGTTTGAGCGTTGCCTTAGTTTGAGCTTTGCCTCAGTTTGTGGCGTTGCCTTAGTTTGATGTGTTGCCTGAGTTTGAGGTGTTGCCTTCGTTTGAGGTGTTGCCTTAGTTTGAGGTGTTGCCTTAGTTTGACTGTTGCCTCAGTTTGAGGTGTTGCCTTAGTTTGACTGTTGCCTCAGTTTGAGGTGTTGCCTTAGTTTGAGGTGTTGCATTAGTTTGAGGTTTTGCATTAGTTTGAGGTGTTGCATTAGTTTGAGGTATTGCATGAGTTTGAGGAGTTGCATTAGTTTGAGGTGTTGCGTTAGTTTGAGGTGTTGCATTAGTTTGAAGTGTTGCATTAGTTTGAGGTGTTGCATGAGTTTGAGGTGTTGCATTAGTTTGAGGTGTTGCTTTAGTTTGAGTTGCAGCCTTCGTTAGTGGGTTGCCTTTGTTTGAGGGTTCCCTTAGTTAGAGGGTTCCCTTAGTTTGAGGTGTTGCCTTAGTTTGAGGTGTTGCCTTAGTTTCAGGGGCTGCATCAGTTTGATGGGTTGCCTTAGTTTCAGGTGTTACATTAGTTTGAGGTGTTGCCTTAGTTTGAGGTGTTGTATTGGTTTGAGGTGTTGCCTTAGTTTGAGGTGTTGCCTTAGTTTGAGGGGCCGCCTTAGTTTGAGGGGCCGCCTTAGTTTGAGGTGTTGCCTGAGTATGAGGTGTGGCCTTTCATTGACGGTTTCCTTAGTTTGAGGTGTTGCATTAGTTTGAGGTGTTGCATTAGTTTGAGGTGTTGTATTAGTTTGAGGTGTTGCATTAGTTTGAGGTGTTGCTTTAGTTTGACTGTTGCCTCAGTTTGAGGTGTTGCCTACGTTTGAGGTGTTGCCTTCGTTTGAGGTGTTGCCTAAGTTTGAAGTGTTGCCTAAGTTTGAGGTGTTGCCTAAGTTTGAAGTGTTGCCTTCGTTTGAGGTGTTGCCTTTGTTGAGGGTTGCCTTCGTTTGAGCGTTGCCTTAGTTTGAGCTTTGCCTTAGTTTGTGGCGTTGCCTTAGTTTGATGTGTTGCCTGAGTTTGAGGTGTTGCCTTCGTTTGAGGTGTTGCCTTAGTTTGAGGTGTTGCCTTAGTTTGACTGTTGCCTCAGTTTGAGGTGTTGCCTTAGTTTGACTGTTGCCTCAGTTTGAGGTGTTGCCTTAGTTTGAGGTGTTGCATTAGTTTGAGGTTTTGCATTAGTTTGAGGTTTTGCATTAGTTTGAGGTGTTGCATTAGTTTGAGGTATTGCATGAGTTTGAGGAGTTGCATTAGTTTGAGGTGTTGCGTTAGTTTGAGGTGTTGCATTAGTTTGAAGTGTTGCATTAGTTTGAGGTGTTGCATGAGTTTGAGGTGTTGCATTAGTTTGAGGTGTTGCTTTAGTTTGAGTTGCAGCCTTCGTTAGTGGGTTGCCTTTGTTTGAGGGTTCCCTTAGTTAGAGGGTTCCCTTAGTTTGAGGTGTTGCCTTAGTTTGAGGTGTTGCCTTAGTTTCAGGGGCTGCATCAGTTTGATGGGTTGCCTTAGTTTCAGGTGTTACATTAGTTTGAGGTGTTGCCTTAGTTTGAGGTGTTGTATTGGTTTGAGGTGTTGCCTTAGTTTGAGGTGTTGCCTTAGTTTGAGGGGCCGCCTTAGTTTGAGGGGCCGCCTTAGTTTGAGGTGTTGCCTGAGTATGAGGTGTGGCCTTTCATTGACGGTTTCCTTAGTTTGAGGTGTTGCATTAGTTTGAGGTGTTGCATTAGTTTGAGGTGTTGTATTAGTTTGAGGTGTTGCATTAGTTTGAGGTGTTGCTTTAGTTTGAGTTGCAGCCTTCGTTAGTGGGTTGCCTTTGTTTGAGGGTTACCTTAGTTTGAGGGTTCCCTTAGTTTGAGGGTTCCCTTAGTTTGAGGTGTTGCATTAGTTTGAGGTGTCGCCTTAGTTTAAGGGGCTGCATCTGTTTGAGGGGTTGCCTTTGTTTCAGGTGTTGCCTTAGTTTGAGGTGTTGCCTTAGATTGAGGTGTTGCCTTAGTTTGAGGCTTCCATTAGTTTGACGGTTGCCTCAGTTTGAGCTGTTGCCTTACTTTGAGGTGTTGCCTTAGTTTGAGGTGTTGCATTATTTTGATGTGTTGCATTATTTTGATGTGTTGCCTTAGTTTGAGGGGCTGCCTTAGTTTGAGGGGCTGCCTTAGTTTGAGGGGCCGCCTTAGTTTGAGGGTCCGCCTTAGTTTGAGGGGCCGCCTTAGTTTGAGGTGTTGCCTGAGTATGAGGTGTTGCCTTTGATTGACGGTTTCCTCAGTTTGAGGTGTTTCATTAGTTTGAGGTGCTGCATTAGTTTAAGGTTTTGCATTAGTTTCAGGTGTTGCATTAGTTTGAGGTATTGCATGAGTTTGAGGAGTTGCATTAGTTTGAGGTGTTGCATTAGTTTGAGGTGTTGCATTAGTTTGAGGTGTTGCATTAGTTTGAGGTGTTGCATGAGTTTGAGGTGTTGCATTAGTTTGAGGTGTTGCTTTAGTTTGAGTTGCAGCCTTCGTTAGTGGGTTGCCTTTCTTTGAGGGTTCCCTTAGTTAGAGGTGTTGCCTGAGTTTGAGGTGTTGCCTTAGTTTAAGGGGCTGCATCTGTTTGAGGGGTTGCCTTAGTTTCAGGTGTTGCCTTAGTTTGTGGTGTTGCCTTAGTTTGAGGTGTTGCATTGGTTTGAGGTGTTGCCTTAGATTGAGGTGTTGCCTTAGTTTGAGGGGCCGCCTGAGTTTGAGAGGCCGCCTTAGTTTGAGGTGTTGCCTGAGTATGAGGTGTTGCCTTTGATTGACGGTTTCCTTAGTTTGAGGAGATGCATTAGTTTGAGGTGTTGCATTAGTTTGAGGTATTGCATTAGTTTGAGGTGTTGCATTAGTTTGAGGTGTTGCTTTAGTTTGAGTTGCAGCCTTCGTTAGTGTGTTGCCTTTGTTTGAGGGTTCCCTTACTTTGAGGGTTCCCTTAGTTTGATGGTTCCTTTAGTTTGAGGTGCTGCCTTAGTTTGAGGTGTTGCCTTAGTTTAAGTGGCTGCATCTGTTGGAGGGTTGCCTTAGTTTCAGGGTCTGCATTAGTTTGAGGGTCTGCATTAGTTTGAGCGTTGCCATATTTTAAGGGTTGCCTTTGATTGAGGTGTTGCATTAGTTTGAGGGGTGCCTAAGTTTGATGGTTTCTCAATTTGAGGGGCTGCATTAGTTTGAGGGTCTGCATTAGTTTGAGCATTGCCATATTTTAAGGGTTGCCTTAGATTGAGGCATTGCCTTAGAATGAGGCGCTGCCTCAGTTTGAGGCGTTGCCTCAGTTTGAGGCGTTGCCTACGTTTGAGGCGTTGCCTTAGTCTTTGGGCTGCCTTAGTTTGAGGTGTTGCCTTAGTCTGAGGTGTTGCCTTAGTTTGAGGGTTCCCTTAGTTTGAGGGTTCCCTTGGTTTGAGGGTTGCCTTTGTTTGAGGGGTTGCCTTTGTTTGAGGGGCTGCCTTTGTTTGAGGGGTTGCCTTTGTTGAGGGTTGCCTTAGTTTGAGCGTTGCCTTAGTTTGAGGGTTGCCTTAGTTTGAGCGTTGCTTTAGTTTGAGGGTTGCCTTAGTTTGAGGGTTGTGTTAGTTTGAGGGATGCATTAGTTTGAGGGTTGCCTTAGTTTGAGGGTTGCCATAGTTTGAGGAATTGCCTTAGTTTGAGGAATTGCCTTCGTTTATGGGTTGCCTTAGTTTTAGGTGTTGCATTCGTTTGAGGGTTGTCTTAAATTGAGAGTTGCCTTGTATTGACTGCTGCCTCAGTCTGAGGTTTGCCTTAGATTGAGGATTGCCTTAGTTTGAGATATTGCTTAGTTTGATGGGAGCCTTTGTTTGAGGTGTTGGCCTATTTTGAGGTGTTGCCTTAGTTTGAGGTGTTGCCTTAGTTTGAGGTGTTGCCTTAGTTTGAGGTGTTGCATTAGTTTGAGGTACTGCATTAGTTTGAGGTATGGCATTAGTTGGAGGGTTGCCTTAGCTTGATGTGTTGCCTTAGTTTGATGTGTTGCCTTAGTTTGATGTGTTACCTTCGTTTCATGTGTTGCCTTAGTTTGATGTGTTGCCTTAGTTTGATGTGTTGCCTTAATTTGAGGTGTTGCCTTTATTTGACGGCTGCCTTAGTTTGAGGTGTTGCCTTAGTTTGAGGTGTTGCCTCAGTTTGAGGTGTTGCCTTAGTTTGAGGTGTTGCCTTAGTTTGAGGTGTTGCCTTTGTTTGAGGGTTGCCTTTGATTGAGGGCTTCCTTTGATTGAGGGTTTCCTTTGATTGAGAGTTGCCTCAGTTTGAGGTTTTGCCTTAGTTTGAGGTTTTGCCTTAGTTTGAGGTTTTGCCTTAGTTTGAGGTTTTGCCTTAGTTTGAGGTGTTGCATTAGTTTGAGGTGTTGCATTAGTTTGACGGTTCCCTTAGTTTGACTGTTGCCTTCGTTTGAGGTGTTGCCTTGGTTTGACTGTTGCCTAAGTTTGAAGTATATCCTTAGTTTGATGTGTTGCCTTAGTCGAGGTGTTGCCTTAGCTTGAGGTGTTGCCTTCGTTTGAGGTCTTGCCTTCGTTTGATGTGTTGCATTTGTTTGACGGTTGCCTTACTTTGAGGTGTTGCCTTAGTTTGATGTGTTGCCTTAGTTTGAGGTGTTGCCTTACTTTGAGGTGTTTCCTTAGTTTGATGTGTTGCCTTAGTTTGAGGTGTTGCCTTAGTTTGAGGTGTTGCCTTAGTTTGACTGTTGCCTCAGTTTGAGGTGTTGCCTAAGTTTGAGGTGTTGCCTAAGTTTGAGGTGTTGCCTAAGTTTGTATTGTTGCCTTCGTTTGAGGTGTTGCCTTTGTTGAGGGTTGCCTTCGTTTGAGCGTTGCCTTAGTTTGAGCTTTGCCTCAGTTTGTGGCGTTGCCTTAGTTTGATGTGTTGCCTGAGTTTGAGGTGTTGCCTTCGTTTGAGGTGTTGCCTTAGTTTGAGGTGTTGCCTTAGTTTGACTGTTGCCTCAGTTTGAGGTGTTGCCTCAGTTTGACTGTTGCCTCAGTTTGAGGTGTTGCCTTAGTTTGAGGTGTTCCCTTAGTTTGTCTGTTGCCTCAGTTTGAGGTGTTGCCTTAGTTTGAGGTGTTGTCTTAGTTTGAGGTGTTGCCTTCGTTTGTGGTGTTGCCTTCGTTTGAGGTGTTGCCTTTGTTGAGGGTTACCTTAGTTTGAGCGTTGCCTTAGTTTGAGCGTTGCCTTAGTTTGAGTGTTGCCTTTGTTTGAGGGTTGCGTTAGTTTGAGGGTTGCGTTAGTTTGAGGGTTGCGTTAGTTTGAGGGTTGCCTTAGTTTGAGGAATTGCCTTAGTTTGAGGAATTGCCTTCGTTTATGGGTTGCCTTAGTTTCAGGTGTTGCATTAGTTTGAGGGTTGTCTTAAATTCAGAGTTGCCTTGTATTGACTGCTGCCTCAGTCTGATGTTTGCCTCAGATTGAGGATTGCCTTAGCTTGAGATATTGCTTAGTTTGATGGTAGCCTTTGTTTGAGGTGTTGCATTAGTTTTAGGTGTTGCCTTAGTTTGAGATATTGCTTAGTTTGATGGGAGCCTTTGTTTGAGGTGTTGGCCTATTTTGAGGTGTTGCCTTAGTTTGCGGTATTGACTTAGTTTGAGGTGTTGCCTTAGTTTGAGGTGTTGCATTAGTTTGAGGTATGGCATTAGTTGGAGGGTTGCCTTAGTTTGATGTGTTGCCTTAGTTTGATGTGTTGCCTTAGTTTGATGTGTTGCCTTAATTTGAGGTGTTGCCTTTATTTGACGGCTGCCTTAGTTTGAGGTGTTGCCTTAGTTTGAGGTGTTGCCTTAGTTTGAGGTGTTGCCTTTGTTTGAGGGTTGCCTTTGATTGAGGGTTTCCTTTGATTGAGGGTTTCCTTTGATTGAGGGTTGCCTTAGTTTGAGGGTTGCCTTAGTTTGAGGGTTGTCTTAGTTTGAGGTTTTGCCTTAGTTTGAGGTTTTGCCTTAGTTTGAGGTGTTGCCTTAGTTTGACGTTTTGCCTTAGTTTGACGTTTTGCCTGAGTTTGAGGTATTGCATTAGTTTGAGTTGTTGCATTAGTTTGAGGTGTTGCCTTAGTTTGAGCTGTTGCATTAGTTTGAGGTGTTGCTTTAGTTTGAGTTGCAGCCTTCGTTAGTGTGTTGCCTTTGTTTGAGGGTTCCCTTACTTTGAGGGTTCCCTTAGTTTGATGGTTCCTTTAGTTTGAGGTGCTGCCTTAGTTTGAGGTGTTGCCTTAGTTTAAGTGGCTGCATCTGTTGGAGGGTTGCCTTAGTTTCAGGGTCTGCATTAGTTTGAGGGTCTGCATTAGTTTGAGCGTTGCCATATTTTAAGGGTTGCCTTTGATTGAGGTGTTGCATTAGTTTGAGGGGTGCCTAAGTTTGATGGTTTCTCAATTTGAGGGGCTGCATTAGTTTGAGGGTCTGCATTAGTTTGAGCATTGCCATATTTTAAGGGTTGCCTTAGATTGAGGCATTGCCTTAGAATGAGGCGCTGCCTCAGTTTGAGGCGTTGCCTCAGTTTGAGGCGTTGCCTACGTTTGAGGCGTTGCCTTAGTCTTTGGGCTGCCTTAGTTTGAGGTGTTGCCTTAGTCTGAGGTGTTGCCTTAGTTTGAGGGTTCCCTTAGTTTGAGGGTTCCCTTGGTTTGAGGGTTGTCTTTGTTTGAGGGGTTGCCTTTGTTTGAGGGGCTGCCTTTGTTTGAGGGGTTGCCTTTGTTGAGGGTTGCCTTAGTTTGAGCGTTGCCTTAGTTTGAGGGTTGCCTTAGTTTGAGCGTTGCTTTAGTTTGAGGGTTGCCTTAGTTTGAGGGTTGTGTTAGTTTGAGGGATGCATTAGTTTGAGGGTTGCCTTAGTTTGAGGGTTGCCATAGTTTGAGGAATTGCCTTAGTTTGAGGAATTGCCTTCGTTTATGGGTTGCCTTAGTTTTAGGTGTTGCATTCGTTTGAGGGTTGTCTTAAATTGAGAGTTGCCTTGTATTGACTGCTGCCTCAGTCTGAGGTTTGCCTTAGATTGAGGATTGCCTTAGTTTGAGATATTGCTTAGTTTGATGGGAGCCTTTGTTTGAGGTGTTGGCCTATTTTGAGGTGTTGCCTTAGTTTGAGGTGTTGCCTTAGTTTGAGGTGTTGCCTTAGTTTGAGGTGTTGCATTAGTTTGAGGTACTGCATTAGTTTGAGGTATGGCATTAGTTGGAGGGTTGCCTTAGCTTGATGTGTTGCCTTAGTTTGATGTGTTGCCTTAGTTTGATGTGTTACCTTCGTTTCATGTGTTGCCTTAGTTTGATGTGTTGCCTTAGTTTGATGTGTTGCCTTAATTTGAGGTGTTGCCTTTATTTGACGGCTGCCTTAGTTTGAGGTGTTGCCTTAGTTTGAGGTGTTGCCTCAGTTTGAGGTGTTGCCTTAGTTTGAGGTGTTGCCTTAGTTTGAGGTGTTGCCTTTGTTTGAGGGTTGCCTTTGATTGAGGGCTTCCTTTGATTGAGGGTTTCCTTTGATTGAGAGTTGCCTCAGTTTGAGGTTTTGCCTTAGTTTGAGGTTTTGCCTTAGTTTGAGGTTTTGCCTTAGTTTGAGGTTTTGCCTTAGTTTGAGGTGTTGCATTAGTTTGAGGTGTTGCATTAGTTTGACGGTTCCCTTAGTTTGACTGTTGCCTTCGTTTGAGGTGTTGCCTTGGTTTGACTGTTGCCTAAGTTTGAAGTATATCCTTAGTTTGATGTGTTGCCTTAGTCGAGGTGTTGCCTTAGCTTGAGGTGTTGCCTTCGTTTGAGGTCTTGCCTTCGTTTGATGTGTTGCATTTGTTTGACGGTTGCCTTACTTTGAGGTGTTGCCTTAGTTTGATGTGTTGCCTTAGTTTGAGGTGTTGCCTTACTTTGAGGTGTTTCCTTAGTTTGATGTGTTGCCTTAGTTTGAGGTGTTGCCTTAGTTTGAGGTGTTGCCTTAGTTTGACTGTTGCCTCAGTTTGAGGTGTTGCCTAAGTTTGAGGTGTTGCCTAAGTTTGAGGTGTTGCCTAAGTTTGTATTGTTGCCTTCGTTTGAGGTGTTGCCTTTGTTGAGGGTTGCCTTCGTTTGAGCGTTGCCTTAGTTTGAGCTTTGCCTCAGTTTGTGGCGTTGCCTTAGTTTGATGTGTTGCCTGAGTTTGAGGTGTTGCCTTCGTTTGAGGTGTTGCCTTAGTTTGAGGTGTTGCCTTAGTTTGACTGTTGCCTCAGTTTGAGGTGTTGCCTCAGTTTGACTGTTGCCTCAGTTTGAGGTGTTGCCTTAGTTTGAGGTGTTCCCTTAGTTTGTCTGTTGCCTCAGTTTGAGGTGTTGCCTTAGTTTGAGGTGTTGTCTTAGTTTGAGGTGTTGCCTTCGTTTGTGGTGTTGCCTTCGTTTGAGGTGTTGCCTTTGTTGAGGGTTACCTTAGTTTGAGCGTTGCCTTAGTTTGAGCGTTGCCTTAGTTTGAGTGTTGCCTTTGTTTGAGGGTTGCGTTAGTTTGAGGGTTGCGTTAGTTTGAGGGTTGCGTTAGTTTGAGGGTTGCCTTAGTTTGAGGAATTGCCTTAGTTTGAGGAATTGCCTTCGTTTATGGGTTGCCTTAGTTTCAGGTGTTGCATTAGTTTGAGGGTTGTCTTAAATTCAAAGTTGCCTTGTATTGACTGCTGCCTCAGTCTGATGTTTGCCTCAGATTGAGGATTGCCTTAGCTTGAGATATTGCTTAGTTTGATGGTAGCCTTTGTTTGAGGTGTTGCATTAGTTTTAGGTGTTGCCTTAGTTTGAGATATTGCTTAGTTTGATGGGAGCCTTTGTTTGAGGTGTTGGCCTATTTTGAGGTGTTGCCTTAGTTTGCGGTATTGACTTAGTTTGAGGTGTTGCCTTAGTTTGAGGTGTTGCATTAGTTTGAGGTATGGCATTAGTTGGAGGGTTGCCTTAGTTTGATGTGTTGCCTTAGTTTGATGTGTTGCCTTAGTTTGATGTGTTGCCTTAATTTGAGGTGTTGCCTTTATTTGACGGCTGCCTTAGTTTGAGGTGTTGCCTTAGTTTGAGGTGTTGCCTTAGTTTGAGGTGTTGCCTTTGTTTGAGGGTTGCCTTTGATTGAGGGTTTCCTTTGATTGAGGGTTTCCTTTGATTGAGGGTTGCCTTAGTTTGAGGGTTGCCTTAGTTTGAGTGTTGTCTTAGTTTGAGGTTTTGCCTTAGTTTGAGGTTTTGCCTTAGTTTGAGGTGTTGCCTTAGTTTGACGTTTTGCCTTAGTTTGACGTTTTGCCTGAGTTTGAGGTATTGCATTAGTTTGAGTTGTTGCATTAGTTTGAGGTGTTGCCTTAGTTTGAGCTGTTGCCTTAGTTTGAGGTGTTGCCTCAGTTTGAGGGTTCCCTTAGTTTGAGGGTTTCCTTAGTTTGAGGGTTGCCTTTGTTTGAGGGGTTGCCTTTGTTTGAGGGGTTGCCTTTGTTGAGGGTTGCCTTAGTTTGAGCGTTGCCTTAGTTTGAGCGTTGCCCTAGTTTGAGCGTTGCCTTTGTTTGAGGGTTGCCTTAGTTTTAGGGTTGCGCTAGTTTGAGGGTTGCATTAGTTTGAGGGTTGCCCTTGTTTGAGGGTTGCCTTAGTTTGATGAATTGCTTTAGTTTGAGGAATTCACTTCGTTTGTGGGTTGCCTGAGTTTCAGGTGTTGCATTAGTTTGAGGGTTGTCTTAAATTGAGAGTTGCCTTGTATTGACTGCTGCCTCAGTCTGAGGTTTGCCTTAGATTGAGGATTGCCTTAGTTTGAGATATTGCTTAGTTTGATAGGAGCCTTTGTTTGAGGTGTTGGCCTATTTTGAGGTGTTGCCTTAGTTTGAGGTGTTGCCTTAGTTTGAGGTGTTGCCTCAGTTTGAGGTGTTGCATTAGTTTGAGGTACTGCATTAGTTTGAGGTATGGCATTAGTTGGAGGGTTGCCTTAGTTTGATGTGTTGCCTTAGTTTGATGTGTTGCCTTAGTTTGATGTGTTGCCTTAATTTGAGGTGTTGCCTTTATTTGACGGCTGCCTTAGTTTGAGGTGTTGCCTGAGTTTGAGGTGTTGCCTCAGTTTGAGGTGTTGCCTTAGTTTGAGGTGTTGCCTTAGTTTGAGGTGTTGCCTTTGTTTGAGGGTTGCCTTTGATTGCGGGCTTCCTTTGATTGAGGGTTTCCTTGGATTGAGAGTTGCCTTAGTTTGAGGGTTGCCTTAGTTTGACGGTTGCCTTAGTTTGAGGTTTTGCCTTAGTTTGAGGTTTTGCCTTAGTTTGCGGTTTTGCCTTAGTTTGAGGTGTTGCATTAGTTTGAGGTGTTGCATTACTTTGACGGTTCCCTTAGTTTGACTGTTGCCTTAGTTTGATGTGTTGTCTTTGTTTGACGGTTGCCTTAGTTTGAGGTGTTGCCTCAGTTTGATGTGTTGCCTTAGTTTGAGGTGTTGCCTTAGTTTGAGGTGTTGCCTTCGTTTGAGGTGTTGCCTTCGTTTGAGGTGTTGCCTTAGTTTGAGGTGTTGCCTTAGTTTGACTGTTGCCTCAGTTTGAGGTGTTGCCTAAGTTTGAGGTGTTGCCTAAGTTTGAGGTGTTGCCTTAGTTTGAGGGTTGCCTTAGTTTGAGGGTTGCCTTAGTTTGAGGAATTGCTTTAGTTTGAGGAATTGCCTTCGTTTATGGGTTGCCTTAGTTTCAGGTGTTGCATTAGTTTGAGGGTTGTCTTAAATTGAGAGTTGCCTTGTCTTGACTGCTGCCTCAGTCTGAGGTTTGCCTTAGCTTGAGGATTGCCTTTGTTTGAGATATTGCTTAGTTTGATGGTAGCCTTTGTTTGAGGTGTTGCATTAGTTTTAGGTGTTGCCTTAGTTTGAGATATTGCTTCGTTTGATGGGAGCCTTTGTTTGAGGTGTTGGCCTATTCTGAGGTGTTGCCTTAGTTTGCGGTGTTGCCTTAGTTTGAGGTGTTGCCTTAGTTTGAGGTGTTGCATTAGTTTGAGGTATTGCATTAGTTTGAGGTATGGCATTACTTTGCGCTGTTACCTTAGTTTGATGTGTTGCCTTCGTTTGATGTGTTGCCTCAGTTTGATGTGTTGCCTTCGTTTGAGGTGTTGCCTTAGTTTGACTGTTGCCTCAGTTTGAAGTATATCCTTAGTTTGAGGTGTTGCCTTAGTTTGAGGTGTTGCCTTAGCTTGAGGTGTTGCCTTCGTTTGAGGTGTTGCCTTCGTTTGAGGTCTTGCCTTCGTTTGATGTGTTGCATTTGTTTGACGGTTGCCTTACTTTGAGGTGTTGCCTTAGTTTGATGTGTTGCCTTAGTTTGAGGTGTTGCCTTACTTTGAGGTGTTGCCTTAGTTTGATGTGTTGCCTTAGTTTGATGTGTTGCCTTAGTTTGAGGTGTTGCCTTAGTTTGAGGTGTTGCCTTAGTTTGACTGTTGCCTCAGTTTGAGGTGTTGCCTAAGTTTGAGGTGTTGCCTAGGTTTGAGGTGTTGCCTAAGTTTGAGGTGTTGCCTTCGTTTGAGGTGTTGCCTTTGTTGAGGGTTGCCTTCGTTTGAGCGTTGCCTTTGTTTGAGCTTTGCCTTAGTTTGTGGCGTTGCCTTAGTTTGATGTGTTGCCTGAGTTTGAGGTGTTGCCTTCGTTTGTGGTGTTGCCTTAGTTTGAGGTGTTGCCTTAGTTTGACTGTTGCCTCAGTTTGAGGTGTTGCCTTAGTTTGACTGTTGCCTCAGTTTGAGGTGTTGCCTTAGTTTGAGGCGTTGCATTAGTTTGAGGTTTTGCATTAGTTTGAGGTGTTGCATTAGTTTGAGGTATTGCATGAGTTTGAGGAGTTGCATTAGTTTGAGCTGTTGCGTTAGTTTGAGGTGTTGCATTAGTTTGAAGTGTTGCATTAGTTTGAGTTGTTGCATGAGTTTGAGGTGTTGCATTAGTTTGAGGCGTTGCTTTAGTTTGAGTTGCAGCCTTCGTTAGTGGTTTGCCTTTGTTTGAGGGTTCCCTTAGTTAGAGGGTTCCCTTAGTTTGAGGTGTTGCCTTAGTTTGAGGTGTTGCCTTAGTTTCAGGGGCTGCATCAGTTTGAGGGGTTGCCTTAGTTTCAGGTGTTACATTAGTTTGAGGTGTTGCCTTAGTTTGAGGTGTTGTATTGGTTTGAGGTGTTGCCTTAGTTTGAGGTGTTGCCTTAGTTTGAGGGGCCGCCTTAGTTTGAGGGGCCGCCTTAGTTTGAGGTGTTGCCTGAGTATGAGGTGTGGCCTTTCATTGACGGTTTCCTTAGTTTGAGGTGTTGCATTAGTTTGAGGTGTTGCATTAGTTTGAGGTGTTGTATTAGTTTGAGGTGTTGCATTAGTTTGAGGTGTTGCTTTAGTTTGAGTTGCAGCCTTCGTTAGTGGGTTGCCTTTGTTTGAGGGTAACCTTAGTTTGAGGGTTCCCTTAGTTTGAGTGTTCCCTTAGTTTGAGGTGTTGCATTAGTTTGAGGTGTTGCCTTAGTTTAAGGGGCTGCATCTGTTTGAGGGGTTGCCTTAGTTTCATGTGCTGCCTTAGTTTGAGGTGTTGCCTTAGATTGAGGTGTTGCCTTAGTTTGAGGGTTCCATTAGTTTGACGGTTGCCTCAGTTTGAGCTGTTGCCTTACTTAGAGGTGTTGCCTTAGTTTGAGGTGTTGCATTATTTTGATGTGTTGCATTATTTTGATGTGTTGCCTTAGTTTGAGGGGCTGCCTTAGTTTGAGGGGCTGCCTTAGTTTGAGGGGCCGACCTTAGTTTGAGGGTCCGCCTTAGTTTCAGGGGCCGCCTTAGTTTGAGGTGTTGCCTGAGTATGAGGTGTTGCCTTTGATTGACGGTTTCCTCAGTTTGAGGTGTTTCATTAGTTTGAGGTGTTGCATTAGTTTAAAGTTTTGCATTAGTTTGAGGTGTTGCATTAGTTTGAGGTGTTGCATTAGTTTGAGGTGTTGCATTAGTTTGAGGTGTTGCATGAGTTTGAGGTGTTGCATTAGTTTGAGGTGTTGCTTTAGTTTGAGTTGCAGCCTTCGTTTGTGGGTTGCCTTTCTTTGAGGGTTCCCTTAGTTAGAGGTGTTGCCTGAGTTTGAGGTGTTGCCTTAGTTTAAGGGGCTGCATCTGTTTGAGGGGTTGCCTTAGTTTCAGGTGTTGCCTTAGTTTGAGGTGTTGCCTTAGTTTGATGTGTTGCATTGGTTTGAGGTGTTGCCTTAGATTGAGGTGTTGCCTTAGTTTGAGGGGCCGCCTGAGTTTGAGGGACCGCCTTAGTTTGAGGTGTTGCCTGAGTATGAGGTGTTGCCTTTGATTGACGGTTTCCTTAGTTTTGGAGATGCATTAGTTTGAGGTGTTGCATTAGTTTGAGGTATTGCATTAGTTTGAGGTGTTGCCTTAGTTTGAGGTGTTGCTTTAGTTTGAGTTGCAGCCTTCGTTAGTGTGTTGCCTTTGTTTGAGGGTTCCCTTACTTTGAGGGTTCCCTTAGTTTGATGGTTCCTTTAGTTTGAGGTGCTGCCTTAGTTTGAGGTGTTGCCTTAGTTTAAGTGGCTGCATCTGTTTGAGGGTTGCCTTAGTTTCAGGGTCTGCATTAGTTTGAGGGTCTGCATTAGTTTGAGCGTTGCCATATTTTAAGGGTTGCCTTTGATTGAGGTTTTGCATTAGTTTGAGGGGTGCCTAAGTTTGATGGTTTCTCAGTTTGAGGGGCTGCATTAGTTTGAGGGTCTGCATTAGTTTGAGCATTGCCATATTTTAAGGGTTGCCTTAGATTGAGGCGTTGCCTTAGATTGAGGCGCTGCCTCAGTTTGAGGCGTTGCCTCAGTTTGAGGCGTTGCCTACGTTTGAGGCGTTGCCTTAGTCTTTGGGCTGCCTTAGTTTGAGGTGTTGCCTTAGTCTGAGGTGTTGCCTTAGTTTGAGGGTTCCCTTAGTTTGAGGGTTCCCTTAGTTTGGGGTTGCCTTTGTTTGAGGGGTTGCCTTTGTTTGAGGGGCTGCCTTTGTTTGAGGGGTTGCCTTTGTTGAGGGTTGCGTTAGTTTGAGCGTTGCCTTAATTTGAGGGTTGCCTTAGTTTGAGCGTTGCTTTAGTTTGAGGGTTGCCTTAGTTTGAGGGTTGCGTTAGTTTGAGGGATGCATTAGTTTGAGGGTTGCCTTAGTTTGAGGGTTGCCATAGTTTGAGGAATTGCCTTAGTTTGAGGAATTGCCTTCGTTTATGGGTTGCCTTAGTTTTAGGTGTTGCATTCGTTTGAGGGTTGCCTTAAATTGAGAGTTGCCTTGTATTGACTGCTGCCTCAGTCTGAGGTTTGCCTTAGATTGAGGATTGCCTTAATTTGAGATATTGCTTAGTTTGATGGGAGCCTTTGTTTGAGGTGTTGGCCTATTTTGAGGTGTTGCCTTAGTTTGATGTGTTGCCTTAGTTTGAGGTGTTGCCTTAGTTTGAGGTGTTGCCTTAGTTTGACTGTTGCCTCAGTTTGAGGTGTTGCCTAAGTTTGAGGTTTTGCCTAAGTTTGAGGTGTTGCCTAAGTTTGAGGTGTTGCCTTCGTTTGAGGTGTTGCCTTTGTTGAGGGTTGCCTTCGTTTGAGCGTTGCCTTAGTTTGAGCTTTGCCTCAGTTTGTGGCGTTGCCTTAGTTTGATGTGTTGCCTGAGTTTGAGGTGTTGCCTTCGTTTGAGGTGTTGCCTTAGTTTGAGGTGTTGCCTTAGTTTGACTGTTGCCTCAGTTTGAGGTGTTGCCTTAGTTTGACTGTTGCCTCAGTTTGAGGTGTTGCCTTAGTTTGAGGTGTTCCCTTAGTTTGTCTGTTGCCTCAGTGTGAGGTGTTGCCTTAGTTTGAGGTGTTGTCTTAGTTTGAGGTGTTGCCTTCGTTTGTGGTGTTGCCTTCGTTTGAGGTGTTGCCTTTGTTGAGGGTTGCCTTAGTTTGAGCGTTGCCTTAGTTTGAGCGTTGCCTTAGTTTGAGGGTTGCCTTTGTTTGAGGGTTGCGTTAGTTTGAGGGTTGCGTTAGTTTGAGGGTTGCGTTAGTTTGAGGGTTGCCTTAGTTTGAGGAATTGCCTTAGTTTGAGGAATTGCCTTCGTTTATGGGTTGCCTTAGTTTCAGGTGTTGCATTAGTTTGAGGGTTGTCTTAAATTCAGAGTTGCCTTGTATTGACTGCTGCCTCAGTCTGAGGTTTGCCTCAGATTGAGGATTGCCTTAGTTTGAGATATTGCTTAGCTTGATGGTAGCCTTTGTTTGAGGTGTTGCATTAGTTTTAGGTGTTGCCTTAGTTTGAGATATTGCTTAGTTTGATGGGAGCCTTTGTTTGAGGTGTTGGCCAATATTGAGGTGTTGCCTTAGTTCGCGGTATTGACTTAGTTTGAGGTGTTGCATTAGTTTGAGGTGTTGCATTAGTTTGAGGTATGGCATTAGTTGGAGGGTTGCCTTAGTTTGATGTGTTGCCTTAGTTTGATGTGTTGTCTTAGTTTGATGTGTTGCCTTAATTTGAGGTGTTGCCTTTATTTGACGGCTGCCTTAGTTTGAGGTGTTGCCTTAGTTTGAGGTGTTGCCTTAGTTTGAGGTGTTGCCTTAGTTTGAGGGTTGCCTTAGTTTGAGGGTTGCCTTAGTTTGAGGGTTGTCTTAGTTTGAGGTTTTGCCTTAGTTTGAGGTTTTGCCTTAGTTTGAGGTGTTGCCTTAGTTTGACGTTTTGCCTTAGTTTGAGGTTTTGCCTGAGTTTGAGGTATTGCATTAGTTTGAGTTGTTGCATTAGTTTGAGGTGTTGCCTTAGTTTGAGCTGTTGCCTTAGTTTGAGGTGTTGCCTCAGTTTGAGGGTTCCCTTAGTTTGAGGGTTTCCTTAGTTTGAGGGTTGCCTTTGTTTGAGGGGTTGCCTTTGTTTGAGGGGTTGCCTTTGTTGAGGGTTGCCTTAGTTTGAGCGTTGCCTTAGTTTGAGCGTTGCCCTAGTTTGAGCGTTGCCTTTGTTTGAGGGTTGCCTTAGTTTGAGGGTTGCGCTAGTTTGAGGGTTGCATTAGTTTGAGGGTTGCCCTTGTTTGAGGGTTGCCTTAGTTTGATGAATTGCTTTAGTTTGAGGAATTCACTTCGTTTGTGGGTTGCCTGAGTTTCAGGTGTTGCATTAGTTTGAGGGTTGTCTTAAATTGAGAGTTGCCTTGTATTGACTGCTGCCTCAGTCTGAGGTTTGCCTTAGATTGAGGATTGCCTTAGTTTGAGATATTGCTTAGTTTGATGGGAGCCTTTGTTTGAGGTGTTGGCCTATTTTGAGGTGTTGCCTTAGTTTGAGGTGTTGCCTTAGTTTGAGGTGTTGCCTCAGTTTGAGGTGTTGCATTAGTTTGAGGTACTGCATTAGTTTGAGGTATGGCATTAGTTGGAGGGTTGCCTCAGTTTGATGTGTTGCCTTAGTTTGATGTGTTGCCTTAGTTTGATGTGTTGCCTTAATTTGAGGTGTTGCCTTTATTTGACGGCTGCCTTAGTTTGAGGTGTTGCCTTAGTTTGAGGTGTTGCCTCAGTTTGAGGTGTTGCCTTAGTTTGAGGTGTTGCCTTAGTTGAGGTGTTGCCTTTGTTTGAGGGTTGCCTTTGATTGCGGGCTTCCTTTGATTGAGGGTTTCCTTGGATTGAGAGTTGCCTTAGTTTGAGGGTTGCCTTAGTTTGACGGTTGCCTTAGTTTGAGGTTTTGCCTTAGTTTGAGGTTTTGCCTTAGTTTGCGGTTTTGCCTTAGTTTGAGGTGTTGCATTAGTTTGAGGTGTTGCATTACTTTGACGGTTCCCTTAGTTTGACTGTTGCCTTAGTTTGATGTGTTGCCTTTGTTTGACGGTTGCCTTAGTTTGAGGTGTTGCCTCAGTTTGATGTGTTGCCTTAGTTTGAGGTGTTGCCTTAGTTTGAGGTGTTGCCTTCGTTTGAGGTGTTGCCTTCGTTTGAGGTGTTGCCTTAGTTTGAGGTGTTGCCTTAGTTTGACTGTTGCCTCAGTTTGAGGTGTTGCCTAAGTTTGAGGTGTTGCCTAAGTTTGAGGTGTTGCCTTAGTTTGAGGTGTTGTCTTAGTTTGAGGTGTTGCCTTCGTTTGAGGTGTTGCCTTCGTTTGAGGTGTTGCCTTCGTTTGAGGTGTTGCCTTTGTTGAGGGTTGCCTTAGTTTGAGCGTTGCCTTAGTTTGAGCGTTGCCTTAGTTTGAGGGTTGCCTTAGTTTGAGGGTTGCGTTCGTTTGATGGTTGCGTTAGTTTGAGGGTTGCCTTAGTTTGAGGGTTGCCTTAGTTTGAGGAATTGCTTTAGTTTGAGGAATTGCCTTCGTTTATGGGTTGCCTTAGTTTCAGGTGTTGCATTAGTTTGAGGGTTGTCTTAAATTGAGAGTTGCCTTGTCTTGACTGCTGCCTCAGTCTGAGGTTTGCCTTAGCTTGAGGATTGCCTTTGTTTGAGATATTGCTTAGTTTGATGGTAGCCTTTGTTTGAGGTGTTGCATTAGTTTTAGGTGTTGCCTTAGTTTGAGATATTGCTTCGTTTGATGGGAGCCTTTGTTTGAGGTGTTGGCCTATTCTGAGGTGTTGCCTTAGTTTGCGGTGTTGCCTTAGTTTGAGGTGTTGCCTTAGTTTGAGGTGTTGCATTAGTTTGAGGTATTGCATTAGTTTGAGGTATGGCATTACTTTGCGCTGTTACCTTAGTTTGATGTGTTGCCTTCGTTTGATGTGTTGCCTCAGTTTGATGTGTTGCCTTCGTTTGATGTGTTGCCTTAGTTTGATGTGTTGCCTTAGTTTGATGTGTTGCCTTAGTTTGATGTGCTGCCTTAATTTGAGGTGTTGCCTTTATTTGACGGCTGCCTTAGTTTGAGATGTTGCCTTAGTTTGAGGTGTTGCCTTAGTTTGAGGTGTTGCCTTTGTTTGAGGGTTGCCTTTGATTGAGGGTTTCCTTTGATTGAGGGTTTCCTTTGATTGAGGGTTGCCTTAGTTTGAGGTTTGCCTTAGTTTGAGGGTTGCCTTAGTTTGAGGTTTTGCCTTGGTTTGAGGTTTTGCCTTAGTTTGAGGTGTTGCCTTAGTTTGAGGTTTTGCCTTAGTTTGATGTTTAGCCTTAGTTTGAGGTGTTGCATTAGTTTGAGGTGTTGCATTAGTTTGACGGTTCCCTTAGTTTGACTGTTGCCTTAGTTTGAGGTTTTGCCTTAGTTTCACTGTTGCCTAAGTTTGAGGTGTTTCCTTAGTTTGAGGTGTTGCCTTAGTTTGAGGTGTTGCCTTCGTTTGAGGTGTTGCATTATTTTGATGTGTTGCATTATTTTGATGTGTTGCCTTAGTTTGAGAGGCTGCCTTAGTTTGAGGGGCTGCCTTAGTTTGAGGGGCAGCCTTAGTTCCAGTCGCTGAACGTAAGCATGCAAGTGCAGGAGGCAGTAAACCATGGCAAATGGTATGTTGGCCTTCAGAGCGAGAGGATTCGAGTACAGGAGCAAGGATGTCTTGCTGCAATTACACAAGGCCTTGGTGAGACCACTTCTTTAGTATTGTGCGCATATTTAGTCTCCTTCGCTGAGCAAGGGTATTCTTGCTATGGAGGGCGTGCAGCGAAGGTTCACCAGACTGATTCCTGGGATGGCAGGAATGACTTATGAAGAGAGCTTGTGTCGATTAGGCTTGTGTTTCCTCGAGTTTAGAAGAATGAGAGGGGATCGCATAGAAACCTGCAAAATTCTAACAGGACTGGGCTGTCTAGATGCAGGAAGGATGTGCCCGATGGCGGGGGAGTCCAGGACCAGGGGTCATAGTCTAAGGATAAGGGGTAATCCATTTAGTTCTGAGATGAGGAGAGATTTCTTCACCCAGAGAATGGTGAACCCGTAGAATACTCCACAAATGGAAAGCAGGTGGGGGAAAATCATTAAATATATTCAAGAAAGAGTTAGACATAGTCCTTAGGTCTAATGGGATCGAGGAATACGGGGAGATAGCGGGAACAAGTTACTAAGTTTGGATGATCGGCCATGATCGTATTGAATGGTGGAGCAGGCTCGAAGGGCCGAATGGCCTACTCCTGCTCCTATTTTTCTATGCTTCTATGTTTATTCCATCACTTTGCTGATGACCGACAGCACACTGATGTGGTCGTAATTAAGTGGGTTCAATTGTTCCTCCTTTTTGTGGAGAGGGCATACCTGGACAGTTTTCCACATTGAAATGTAGCTGCCAGCTGTTCTGGAACCACTTGTTCGTGGCATAGCCAGTTACATATGAACATACGAATTAAGAGCAGGAGTGGGCCATTCGGCCCCGAAAGCCAGCTGCACCATTCAATAAGTCCATGGATGATCGATTTGTATCTCAACTCCACATTCCCGCCTACCCTGAATAATATTTTGCCCTCTTGCTTATCAAGAATCTATCAACCTCCACCTTAAAGAATATTCAAAGACTCTGCTTCAACCGCCTTTTGAGGAGGAGAGTTCCAAAGACTCACAAACTTTTGTGAGAAAATAAAATCCCCTCATCTGTGTAATAAATGGGCGATTCCTTATTTTCAACAGTGATTCGTGTTCTAGATTCTCCCACAAGTGGAAGCTTCATTTCCACACTGTCAAGATCCCTCAGAATCGTTTATGTTTAAATCAAGTCGCCACTTATTTTTCTTAAATCCGGCCGATACAAACCTATCTGTCCAACCATTCTTCATTAGACAGCTCGCCCATTCCAGGTATAAGTCATGAAAACCTTCTGTCGTCTGCTTACAATGCGTTTACGCCCTTCCTTAAATAAGGAGACCAATACTGTGCAGAGCAATCCAGATGTGGTCGCACCAATGCCCTGGAAAGCTGACGCATAGCATTCTTACTTCTGTATGCAGTTCCCCTCGCAATAAATGATAAAAGTCTTTCAGCTTTCCTTATTAATTGCTGTACCTGCATACTAATCTTTTGTGATTCATGCACGAGGCCACCCAGAGCACTTTGCAATTTCTCACCATTTAGATAAATGATTATTTTTTATTTAATCTGCCTAAATGGACGATTTCACATTTTTTCTCGTTAACTCCATTTGTTGGATATTTGACCACTCGTTTAACCTATCCATGTCGCTTTGTAGCCTCCTGATGTCCTCTTTGCAGCTTATTTTCCTACCTATCTTTGTGCCACCAGTAAATTCAGAAAACATATCATCGGTCCCTTGATCCAAGTCATTTATATAAATTGTGAAACGTTGATGTCCCAGCACTGATCCCTTTGGCACGCCATTCGTTCCATCTTGCCAACAAGAAAATGGCAATTTTATTCTACTCTCTGTTTCCTGTTAGCTTACCAATCTTCTATCCATGCCATAATGTTACCCCCTACTCTATGAATTTTTAAATTCCACGGAAACCTTTGATGTGCCACCTTATCATATGCCTTCTGCAAATCTAAGTACGGTGCAACCACAGGTCCATCTTTATCCACAGCACGTGCTACTTCTTCAAAGAACTCCAATAAATTGGTTAAACATGATACCCTTTTCAGCAAACTATGTTGACGGTGCCTGATTCCCTTGAATTTTTCTTAGTGCCCTCGATAACGTCTTTAAGAATAATGTATAACATCTTCCCTATGACAGATGATAAGCTAATTGACTTATAGTTTCCTGTTTTCTGTCTCCCTCCTTTTCCGAATAAATGAGTTACGTTGGATATTTTACAGTCTAATATAATCTTCCCCGAATGTAGGGAATTTGGCGAAATGAAAATCAACGCATCAATTATCTCACGAGCCACTTCTTTTAAAGACCCGAGGATGAAGTCCATCAGGACCCGAGGACTTGTCATTCCGCAACTCCAACAATTTGTTCTGCACCACTCCCCTGGTGTTTGTAATTTTCTCACGTTCTTCCTTCCTTTCCATTTCCTGATTTACAGCTATTTCTGGGATGCTGCTTGTATCTTTTATTGTAAAGACCAATGCAAAGTATCTGTTCAATTCATCTGCCATCTCCTTATTTTCCCTTATTGTTTCCCTATAAACACTTTCCATAAGACCAATGATCTTTTGGTTGAATCTTTTTTTTTAAACATAAACGTTTTCTATCTGTCTTAATATTTCTCGTCAGCTTTCTCTTGTGCTCTATTTTCCCCTCTTTATTAATTTTAGTCGTTCTTTGCTGCTTTTTATATTCTGTCCAATCTTCTGACCTGTTACCCAACTTTGCACAATTATATGTTTTTTTTTCCTTTCAGTTTGATACTATCTTTAACGGTTTTTGTTAACTACTGATGGTGGGTCCTCCCCTTGGAATTTGTTTTTTTCTCGTTGGAGTGTATCTATTCTGTATATTCTGAAATACCACCTTAAAGTTCTGTAACTGCAACTCTGCAACTGCATCGCCCTTGACTTGCACCTAATCTGCTTTGCTACTTCACCTTTGCTAGCTCTGTTTCCATGCCCTCATAATTGTTCTTATTTAAGTTTCAAATACTTGTCTTCGACCCACTCTTCTCTCCGTCACGCTGAGTGTAAAAATCAATCATATTACGCTCGCTGCTGCCTCGTGGCCACTCCACGATGATTTCATTAATTAATCCTATCTTGTTGCACAATACCAGGTCTAGTATAGCCTGCTCTCTGGTTGGCTCCAGAACGTGCTGTTGTAAGAAACTATCCTGAAGACATTCGATGAACTTTTCGTCTTGGATACCTTTGCCCACCTGATTTCTGTTCCAATCTATATGTAGATTAATTTCTGCCCTTAAATATCGCCATACCTTTCTGACAAGCACCGAATATTTATTTCTTTATAGGCCGTCCTACATTGGAGTTACTGTTCGGGGAGCTGTTCAACTCTCCCACTGGTGACTTTTTGCCTTTACCGTTTCTCATTTCCACCTAAACCGCGACTACATCCTAGTTTCCTGAGCATAGGTCATTCATATCACATGTGCTAATACCAACATTAATTAACAGAGCTATCCTTCCACATTTTCCTAACTTCCTGTTCTTCCTAAATGTCATGTCCCCTTCAATATTCAGATTCCAGGCTATGTCATCCTGCACCCATGTCTCCATCATGGTTATCAGATTGTTTAGTTAATTCTATTTGCGATATCAGTTCATCTGTTTTGTTTTCAAATGCTACGTGCATTCAGATACGCAACCTTTAGTTTTGTCCTGTTATTATTTTTGTAAACTCCAGCCTTGTCTGCCGATTTACGCTTAGATTTGTCATTACTGTCCAATCCTGTCACAGTCTGTTTATCTTTTCCATATTCATCCCTTTCTCTCTTGCCTTGTCTCTACTCTTTGATTGAGCACATCATTCCTTGCCTCAACTCTTTAGTTTGCAACCTTCTCTACTTTCCTAGTTATGCGATTCGCTAGAGCTATGGGCCCAGCATGGTTCAGGCGCAGACTATCGATACAGCCCCCTCTTTCCCTCGTTCTGGTGTCAAAGTCCATGGATAGGAATCCACTTCGCCAACAGTCTTTGAGCCACACATACATTTCTCTGATCTCATTTGACCTAAATTTGTTTGCACATGGCGCAGGTAATAAGCCTGACATTAGTACATTTGTGGTTCTGTTTCATAATTTGTTGCTTGGCTCCTCATACTGACTAAGCAGAAGCTCTTTCCTTGTCCTCCTTATTTTGTTAGTACCTACATGGACCACGATCAGTGGATCCTCCCCCTCCCACTGTAAGTTACTCTCCAGCCCTGAGAAGAGTCCAGAACCCCGACACCAGAAGGCAACACAGCTTTCTGAACTCTCCCTCTTTGCTGCAGAGAACAATGTCCACCCCCTCACTATACTGTCCCCTTTACAACTGCATTCGATTTTGCTCCCACCACTTGAACGGTTTAATGGACCATGGTGCCACGGTCAGCCAGCCAATCCAAACTACAGCCCTCGCTGCAAGAACCTCAAACTTGTTTGCCAATTGCAAGGGCCGAGGATCTAGCATTGCTACCTTCTTGACCCCCTTCCCTGTCTGACTTGCAGTCACACTCTCCTTGATCAGTGACCAAAACAGGTGACCCCATCTATAGGGACTGCCTTCTGGAACAAAGTGTCTAGGTAACTTTTCCCTTCACTGATGCATCGTAGACTCTGCAGCTCGGCCGCCCGCTGAAGGATATGAGCATAGCACCTCACGCAGCAGACACTTACTACAGATGTAGTTGCCGTGGATTTCCGTGGCACCCAGAAGCTCCCACACACTGCAGCTGTGACATATCACCTGTCTTGCCATCTTTAGTGTTAATATGATAACATTTATTTTCTTTTAATTAATTTGTAGTTTCCCTTCTCACCGAACTCCATCACTTAACAAACTGCCTTTTTCACACTCTGTGCCCTCCAGCAGCAATCAATGCAAACACGCAACTCTGAGACTCCAGTGAATTTACACTCTCTGAAAACAATGATCTGTCAGCTTTGCTGGAGCTCAGAAAGCAGTTTAAGCTAGCTACCTAATTAACTAGCTACAGCTTCTCTTAGAGAGCTTGCACATCCCTGGTTAAAATTGTAAGAAACCTCACTTGCCTCTTAACTTAAACAGCAATTTCAATTAATTGCCAAATGTAAACACAATTAAAACTAGACTTTAAAGATTTTAAGCCTTAAAATCTACTCACTTACCAAACTCCCTTCTTTACACCTTGCGCCCTCCAGCAACATTCAATAGAGGCTAAAGGGCTGCAAAGATGAGTAAATTACCATCAATTGTTATGAAGGATATTAAGGGTTACAAAGGATTAAAAAGTATTAGAAAGGATTATAAAGGAAGCTTAAGATTTTTGAAGGATTCTGAGGGATTATAAACAATTTGAAAGATTAGAAAAGTTTCGAAAGATTCTGAAGTTTTACCATGCTGTATAAAGGCTGCAGCCATTATAAAGTGTTAAACTGTGCTATAACTATTTAAGAAGGATTATAGAGTGCCATAAAGGGTTACAGTGTGTTATGAAGTGTCTGAACGGCTATAAAGGATTAAAAAGAATTTTAAAGGATAGTAGAAGATTATAAAGGCTGACAAAATGTTACAATGGATTAGAGCATGTCATAATGCGTTACAAAGAATTGCAAAGTGTTACAAAGAATTATAAAGTGTTCTAATGTGTTCGAGATGATGATGAAGAATTCAAGCTGAAGATTCCCACTATATTTTCTATTTCAGTTGTTTTTTTATCCTCGTTGCTATGGAGACAGCTGGTAGGTGGGGCCGCTCCTGACGCGATCCCCTCGCGCAGTCCCTCTGCTCCAGTGCATGAGCACGGTGGGCGGTGCTGGGGACCTCAGACCCTGTCCCTTCTGCCTTCACCATTGGGAACAGTCCCTGCTCCACTCCTGGTCACCAAGGTAACAGGACTCGCCCCCACTCACCCGTTAACAGGGGAAAATGAACCTGCAACAAAGCCCCATCACCAAGTGGAACATATCCCACCCCCACGCCCCGTCACCATGTGGAACATCCCCGAGCCCATTCCCGCATCACTTTGGAGAACATGTTCCGCGGTCATGACCCGATCACCTTGGGAAAGAGAACCCTTCCCTGCAATGTCACCAAATAATGACTGGTCCTGCACTCGCTCTTTTCCTATCACAAACCGCCCCACTCCACGCCCCTGTCAGCATGCAAAACAATATCCACCAACTACCCCGTCAGCATGTGGAAGGGGCCCGAGCAAACTACCCCATTAGCGGGAGCAACAATCCCCGGCCAACTACCCCTTCCACTTGTGAAACAGGCCCTGCCCAAATACCCCGTTACCTTGTGAACAGAGCCTGCCCTTGCTGTGACACCACTGCGGCAAGTCCGACCCGCTCTGCAATTATAGTGACAGACCCAACCCCCGGCTGTTTGAAAAAGTGAAATAAAACGAGAATCTCTCAGAAACGGTCAGTGATTACAGTCCCTCTTATCATTGAATGAACTTAGCAATTCGTGTAAAGGGATATTGCAGCATTTTCTTCAACTGCTCTCTGAACTGAGTCTGGGTCACGGCATAAATCACAGTGTTTGTGCAGCAGCTCAGGAGCTGCAGCATGAAGGCCATTTCCCGCACAGAACCAGGAAGTGGAGTCACAGACCCAGCACGAAAGTTCATATAATGTATTCTGGTGCATATCAAAACCACCATTAACATTGCCCATAAAAGTATGAAATTGGCTGAGATAACTAACAGTAAAATGATAGATTTCCGTCGGCTCTCCATCTCTGGGTCTCTCGGACTCTTGGCACTGCTGTGAGCCTGGAGTCTCCTGCGCCCTCTGCTGCTCACCAAAATGTGCCTGATAGTGAGAGCATTTAGCAGCAGAATCACCACAAATGGGACCCCCGGGGTTTGGATGTTATGGAGGAACTCGATTGCTGCCCAGACCAGAGAGAAGCCAGCATCCTCTGTTATATTACAAAACCAGGGTTCGTTGTACAGACTATACTGACCTGTTAACATAAAAAACCAGAAAACGTTCTTTAAACAGCTCAGCACAGTCACTGTTCCCAGAACCACAGCTGCCGTTTTCCCGGTGCAATATTTTATTTTCAACTTCTGGCAGCAAATGGCCACAAATCGATCAAAGGTGAAAGTGACGGTGAACCAGACAGAACAGTCTGTGGCTGCATAAAGCAGGATGGCATGGATATTGCAAACGTGGATGGAATCCCGGAAATAAAACTGTTCATTGTAAACAACGGGAATGTGCCTCAGTATCAGGTCGAATATAATGACCAGTAGATCCGCTGCTGCCATGGCCACCAGATAGTGAGTGACACATTTGGAAAGACCGCACTTGCCTCGAGACAGGATGACAATCGTCACCAAGTTAACTTTGAGGAAGGGAAATAAACAGACACATTATTTATCAGGCTGGGAGCAAAGTTACCAGCTTCATTGAGGACTGACTGAGATTTTCAAATGTGTTACTGTGTCCGGCAATCCTACACATGATTGACATTGAAGGAAAAACTTAGAAGGTCTGTGACAAGTTGGAAGGAAGGAGAGATTAAAAGACAAAAGGATGATGCTGAAATTGTTGAACTCGTCGCTCATCATAATCCTGCTCATTTGGCCTTTTCCCTGCTTGGGTTGAAAATTGTTCCATCTCAAAGAACTCGCAGTCCTGATAAAGGGTCAGCGACCTAAACGATTAAGTCTGTTTCTCCCTCCACAGATGCTACCGGACGTGCTGAGCATCTCCAGCACTTACTGTTTTTATTTCAGCTTTCCAGCAGCCTCTGCACTTTGGTCTTGTATAGAACGTTCAGTGCTGGATTGATTGAGGGATTCCCTTGCCTGTGACAAGCAGCACTGAATTCAATGATTTCAAAACAATAATTGGAAATGAGTCCACTGCAAATTCAATGAAACAAATAATCCTAATTATCACTAAGTTAGCTACAAAGAAGATAAACGTAACACTAGTTTGGAAATAACAGCAGCAGCTTGAAGAAGTATGGGTGACATTTGTAGATTTGTTACACACTCAGTGATGCACTCAATTACTATACCTTTGACAGAGCTTTCTGTTAGAGACAGCCGCTGAATTTAGTGGAGCCAACGAGGGTCCAAATGACAGGACAAAAAGGTGAACGAAACCCCACCGCGGTCTTTTGGACAATCCCACAACTCAGTTGAACGGCACTAGGGCAATTAACTGCCCGGTGCCTGGTCCCGATCTATTTAATCAAGGAGATCCCGCCTGCTTAAACGACTTAAACAGTCACAGGACCAATAGCTCAGTACTATTGGCAATGCCACTGGAAGCAGTGGAGCTGCTGGCACTACAGCAGGCCTGTGATGACAACTATCCCTGGAGACCACACTACAGATAAATGTGTCAGCACCACTGCGACCCATCAGGTAGCGGCGTCACTAACTATACTACACCAAACATGGGAACAGGTGAGAGTAGCAGAGTCACTGGGGCCTGTGAGTGAGTTGGGGCCATTTTTGGTACTGGGATAAAGATTACTGCTGAAGTTCAGGCCCCAGATAATGGGATGCGGTCACCAGGGTCAGTCAGGGTACAGGCAATTCTACCATTAGAGCACTAGGCCTAGGAGCAGGACAGTCGCTGGAGGCCAGGACCACTACCGGTACTGAACTTGAGAACAGGACCATCGTGGTGACCTGAACTCCAGGTAAATATGGCAAAGTCACCGGAGCCAGACAGGGAATGGCCGAATGCTCGAGACGACACCAGACCTGGAATTTGATACATCGCTGGAGCCATGGACCGTAGAAAAGTGAGACAGATTTTCTGGGAACAGTAGGGGGTGGGTACTGCCATCACTAAACCAGGATTGAGGCCAAGAGCATTTCTGGAGACACGGAACCCAGGTAAGTGAAGAAAGGGGGCCGGGAACCATCAGGGTGCAGGGTAACCACTGTTGGCACCAGACGAGGCCCGTTACCAGGACTATAGCTGGAATCTCGACTTCAGTTAAGTGACGCAGGATCAGCAGCGACAGTCAGGAATAGGAGGCCACTGGCCATATTGGACCAGCCCTTGGAGAAAATCCAGAAAAGGAGCGACAGACTTCGGTTGAGTACCGCAGCATCTCCAGGGCTATACAGGGTTTAGGGCATAAAAGCAAGAAATGCTGGTCTGGCAGCATCTGTGCAGAGAGAAGAAGAGTTAACGTTTCAGGTTCGGGACACTTCTTCAGAATTGGGATTGGGACCACTGCAGGCACTAAACCAAGCCTGGGACCAGGACTATAGCTGCAGAACCAGACCATTGATAAGTGTGGTGGTGTCACTGGGGCCTGTTCGGCGTTGGAGCCATTGCCATTACTGCAGCAGGCCTGGAACCAAGACCATTTCTGGGCATATGAATCCCCGATAAATGTTGTAGGGATGCCAAAAAGCAACCGCCGAGCAGCAGCCACTGACGATGCTACATCAGCCCTCAGAACCAGGTCTATCACTGGAGTCCCAAACAGCAGGTGTGGCGTGTCACCTGGATCAGTGTGGGAGTGGGACCCATTACTGATTCGACACCAGGCCTGGAGGCAGGAACATTGCTGCAGACCTGGACCTCAGCTAAGCATGGCGGGTTCGCTGGGGCCAGTCACTGAACGGCATTACTGATGTTACTGAACCAGGCCTGGGACCAGGCCATCACTGGAGCCGCAGTTACTATGACTTTGCATTGTGATTACCAGAGCCAATCTGGGATAGGCGGCCGCTGCCGGTACTACACCAGGTCTGGGAGCATCCATTTGTCTGGAGACCCAGTACCAGGTAAGGGTGGCGGGGATGGCGGGAAAGACAGGAAGCAGGCCCTATTTCTTGTACTACACCAAGCCAGGGACCAGACCCATCGCTGGATCCCCAGACAAGTAGTGTGGTCAGTCACTGAGGGAGGGGGGCCACAGTCAGTACTACACCAGGACTTGTACCAGGTCAATGGCTGGAGACTCAGATGCCTCTTAAGTATGATGGTGTTCCGTTGACATTCAGGGTGCATTGCGTGTCCTACACCTTATCTGGAACCATAACCATCACTGGACACCCGATCTCCAATGATTGCAGCAGGGTCAGCGAGCACAGATAGGGAAGGCTAGCCCTTGATATTAATTAAGAGATGTCCTTCTTTTTCTTTCATTAAATAAAGCTTAGAGTTTAAAACGTACAAGCATTTCAAAACAAATCAAAAATAAATTCCATATTCTACAACAAGCATCGCATTGATTTTTGTAAGAAATTTGACAAGGTCTCACATGGCACACTGATCAGTGAAATGAACGCCTACGGGATTCAGGAGAATGCCGCACGTTGGATCCATAAGTGGCTCAGAGATAGGAAACAAAGGCTAGACTTTGACGGTTGTTGTTGATAATGGAAAGCTGATTGCAGTGGCATTCCACAGGGCTCAGTGTTGGGACCTTTGCTGTTTGCGGTATATATTAATGATTTGGAATTAAATGATTGGGAAATTTGCCGATGGCACAAGAATTGGGAGTCGATAGTGGAGAGGATAGTCATAGACTCCTGAAAGATATCAGTGGTTTGGTTGAGTGGGCAGAAAAGTGGCATATGGAATTAAACCCAGATAAGTGTGAGGTAATGCATTTGGGGAGGGCAAATAAAGCAAGAAAATATATAATAAACGTGAGGATATTGAGAGGATTAGAAGAGGTGAGAGACGTTGCAGGTCGCTGATGGTGTAGATATATCGGTAGATAGAGTGGTGAAGTAGGCACATGGAATGATTTCCTTTATTGGTCAGGTATAGAATACAACAACAGGGATATAATGCTCCCACAGTATAAAAGACTGGCTAAGTCACAGCTGGAGTACTCCATACTGTTCTGATCACCACATGGCAGAAAGGACATAATTGCTCTGTAAGATGTCCAGAGGAGATTTACAAGAATGTTGCCAGATCTTGAAAGTTTGAGCTATGAGGAAAGATTAGATAGGCTAGGTTTGTTTTCTTTAGAACAGAGAAGGCTGTGGGGTGAATTAATTGACGTGTGCATAATGATGAGGGGCCTAGATAAAGCAGACAGGAAGGACCTGGTTCCACTAGTGGAGAGGTCAATTACCAGGGGAACAGATTTAAGTTGATTGGTAGAAGGATTAGTGTGGACATGAGGAACGATTTTCACCCAGAGGGTGGTAGTTGTCTAGAGTTCACTGCCAGGAACGGTAGTGGAGGCAGAAAGCATCAATTCTTTTAAAAGGTACGTGGACAAGCATCTGAAGTGCTGGAACGTGCAAGGCTATGGACCAGGTGATGGAAGGTGGGATTAGATTGGGCGGCTAGTTTTTTTTTGGGCAGGCACAAACACAATGGGCTGACTTGCCTCCTTCGGTGCTGTAATTTTTCGATGGTTCTTTGCCAGACACCTCTAGGACGAAGGAAAATGTCTTTGTACAGGCGGTGGAGGCAGGGTGTTGAATATTATTCAAGGCGAGGTGGATAGATTACTGTTAGATGAGGAAATCAACGGTTATCGGGGTCGATGAGATTGTGGAATTCGAGACAGAAACAGATCATCCCTGATCTTATTGAATAGTGGAGCAGGCTCGAGGAGCCGCTTGGTCTACTTCTATTGTTAATTCTATTCCTGTGATGGAGCGTATCTGATGTCCCCTCTTACTCTTACTCTTGCTGAATGGGTGAGTCATTGGTGCAAGAAAAAAGTTATCCCATTTGTACTGGAGTGTTGTCAGGAACTTTCTCACAACTTGTCTGGGTTAAAGGGATCCAGATAATATCCTCCTCCTCCTCCACTGCATGAGTGGGCTTCCGATTTCTGTGTTGCCATGATGGCAATGATATGAAGGGTGCATCAGAAAACCACAAAGTTGTGCACCTGTTCCAGCGTGTACTGGAGTGCGCGCCCTGGGCGGTTCACGCATTGGAAGCAGTGCTTCATCACGCCGATTGTTTGCTCCACGATGGATCTGTTGGCTCCATTTTTAACGTTAAAGATGTGCTATTTTTGCATGGTTGGTTGGCGACAAAAGGGTGGGTGTATGGGCGAGGAGAATTCATTAGCTATGGATCGAGTTGGTGGTCTTTGTCTCTGGAAAACCACATTTTGGTTCTCCTTGGAGGGTCGAAGACGTTGGGAATACCCACTGCTTCGAATGAAGGTATCATGGCTGCTTCCAGACTAGTGGACATTCACCGAAATGATATATTGTGCATGGTCACACGGCAGCTGGACAATAATGGAGTGAGAGTTCTTTCAGATCCTTTACCTTTCCCCATCGACATGCGAAGTTCCACAGAGCCACGTACACCATTGGGAATCCCGCTGTCCTGGCAAAGCCCTGGGACCTCACATCGTGCTGCTCCCTGCAGAGGGAGAAAACAATATATTCGCCTCACCCAGTATTAGATGACATCTGTCATCTCCCGGACGCAACGATGAACAGTATACAGTGAAACACTGGATCCGTTGCCGGCTCCTGCCTGCATAGCTCGGAGTGCAGAGAAGTTCAATGAAACTGTAACAGTAAAGGCCACTGGCTGCGCCATCCTTGCCCTGGTACGCATCTCCTGGTCGTTTTGCAGAAGGTGAAACAGCTCTGTGACTACCTCCTTATTGAATCAAAGAGAATTGATGAATGCTTAAAGGGGGACAACTTGTAGGAATATGGGAAGCGGATAGGGGAATGGGATTAATTGGAGGGGGAGGCCATGTATGGATTCAAACACAAGACTAAGAGTATTAAAACTGAGGTTCTGCTGGATGGGGAACCATTGTAGTTCAGTCAGCACAGGAGCGACTGTCGATTGGGATTTGTTGTGAGCTGGGATACGGGCAGTACATTGTTAGGTGGGCTGTAATTTATGAAGGTAGTATCTGGGAGGGTGCACAGGGAAGCATTGGGAATCTGTATTAAGCAAATGTTTGGATGATGATTTGTGCAGCAGACAGGTTTATGCAGAGGTGGAAACGGGTGATATTATGTAGGTGGTAGTAGATATAATGGGTACTGAAGAGGATATAGGATCAGAACTCAGTTGCGGGTCATAGAGATCGTCGAGGTTGTGAACAGTCTGGTTCAGCGTCAGTCATTGGTCTAGTGGGGGGATGGCGACAGTAGATAGGGAAAGGAATTTGTGATGTTGACCAAAGCCACTGTGCTAAATGGGATAGATATAGAACAGATAGAGAAATGCAAAACTGGGCATACATGAGGCGCCGTGGGCCAGCAACAGGAGCAGAATTGTACTCAACCACAATCTATAACCTCATGGTCCGGCGTATCCCCCAGTCTGCAATTACCATCAAGCCAGAAGACTGGTTCAATGAAGAGTGCAGGAGAGCATGACAGGAGCAGCACGAGGCGTACCTCAAAATGAGGTATCAACCTCGTGAAGCTGCAACACATGACTTCTTGCGTGCCAAACTGTGTAAGCAGCATGTGATAGACAGATATAAGTAGTCCTATAACCAGCGGATCAGATCTAAGCTCAATAGTCCTGCCACATTAAGCCGTGACTGGTGTTGGACAATTAAACAACTAACTGGAGGAGGTGGCTGCACAAATATCCCGATCCTCAATGATGGGGGAGCCCAGCACATCAGTGTGAAAGATAGGGCTGAAGCATTTGCAACAATCTTTAGCCAGAAATGCCGAGTTAATCATCCATCTTGGCCTCCTCCTGATCTCCCCAGCGTCACAACTGCCAGAATTCAGCCAGTTCACTCCACACGATATCAAGAAATAACTGAAGGTACTGGATACTGCAAAGGCTATCGGCCCTGACAATATTCTGGCAATTGTACTGAACACCTGTGCTCCAGAACTTGCTGCACCCCTAGCCAAGCTGTTCCAGTACAGCTACAAAATTGGCATCTACCCGGCAATGTGGAAAATTGCTCAAATATTTCCTCTACGCAAAAAGCAGGACAAGTCCACCCGGTCAATTACCACACCATCAGTCTACTCTCAACAATCAGTAAAGTGATAGATGCTGTCATCAAAGGTGCCATCAAGCAGTACTTGCTTCGCAATAATCTGATCAGTGACGCTCTGTTTGGCTTATACCAGAGCCACTCAGCTCTTTATCTCTTTGCAGCCTTGGTTCAAACATGGACACAAGAGCTGAACTCAAGAAGTGAGGTGAGAGTGACTGCTCTTGACAACAAGGCAGCATTGGTCCGAGTATGGCATCAAGGTGTCCTCGCAAAACTGAAGTCATTGGGAATCAGAGAAAAAAAAATATCCGCTGGTTGGAGACATACCCAGCACAAAGGACGATGGTTATGGTTGTTGGAGGTCAATCATCTCAGCTCCAGGACATCACTGCAAGAGTTCTTCAGTATAGTGTCCTGGGCAAAACTGTCATCAGCTGCTTCATCAATGACCATCCTTCAATCATAAGGTCAGAAGTGGGGATGTCTGTTGATGATTGCACAATGTGCAGCACCACTCGCGACTTTTCAGATACTGAAACAGTCCATATAGAAATGCAACAAGACCCGGACAATATCGATTCTTGGGCTGATAAGTGGCAAGTAACATTCACGCCATCCAAGTGCCAGGCAATGCCCATATCCAACAAGAGAGAATCTAACCATTTCTTCCTGACATTCAATGGCATGACAATCGATGAATCCCCCACCATCAACATCCTAGGGGCTACCATTGAGCAGGACCTGAACCGGATTAGCCATATAAATATCGTGGCTACAGGAACAGGTCGGAGGCTAGGAACCTGCGCGAGTAACTCAATCTCCTGACTCCCAAAACCTGTCCTTCATCGACAAGGCACAAGTCAGACTGTGATGGCGTGCTCTCCGATTACTGGATGGGTGCAGCTCCGACAACACTCAAGAAGCTCGACACCATCCCGGACAAACAGCCCTCTTGAATGGCACCCCATCCACTGCCATTCATTCCCTCCACCACCGACGCTCAGTGGCAGCAGTGTGTACCATCTACAAGATGCACTGCAGCAATGTACCAAGACTTCTAAGACAGCACCTTCTAAAACTACGACCTCTACCAACTAGAAGGAGAAGGGCAGCACCTGCATGGAAACACCACCACCTGAAATTTCCCCTCCAAGTCACACACCGTCCTGACTTGGAACTATGCAGCCATTCCTTCACTGTCGCTAGATCAAAGTCCTGGAATCTCCCTTGCTAACAGCACTGTGGATGTACTTGTGGTTCAGCAAGATAGCTCACAACTACCTTCGCAAGGGCAATATGGGATGGGTACTAAATGCTGGCCTAGCCAGCGACGCCCACATCCCATGGATGAATAAATAAAAAAACAAAATAAATACAAAGCTTAGATGAGAAGAACAGTAATTCCATGAAATGTGGTCTGCACAGATAATGAATCAGTTTTAAAGGGCTAATAGCTGCATATAGAATATTAGCAGAGACACCAACAGTAGTAAAGATGAGAGTATATTAGAACAGTATATTAGAAGTACAGTTGGCAATGTTTTTTAGAGTTAAGAGCCATATGCAGAGACTTATCAGGAATAACAACAGCAAGGAGGGCAGAGTAAATGGCAGGAGAAGTAATACAGTTAAACATGGTTTATAAAATCAATAGCTGGATAGTGAAGCTTACCAGGGACAGCAACAATAGCCAGGATGGGGTAATAAAAGTATTGAATAATCGCAAGTGCGAGCATAATCCGCCAGTCCAGAGATAGCTGATCATAATATGCAGAAAGATAGACAAACTCCCAGGAGAAACTCCTATCCATTGTTGTAGCATTCCGATCTATTGTTCTCAGATTATGGCCCATTGTTGTAATATTCCAATCTATTGTTCTCAGATTCTGACCCATGGTTGAAGCATTAAAATCTATTGTTCTCAGATTCCAATGTATTCCCTCCCTCTCTGTGATGCCGCTGAACGCTATTAGTGCAGAGGCGATGTTCCCTCTGACATGATGGCGCAACACATTGAAAGGTGTCCCTTGTTAATAGAAGAGGTAAAACTTCCAGTTACACAATTTGGGTCCATGGAGACTGAAATTAATCACAGTCACTGAACAAACAGGTTCAGTTAACTCCTTCCAATCCAGCACAGTTTGTACCACAATAAAGTGGGCGTGGTGCTGGAGGGCTGGGGGTTGCAAATGTTAAGCACTGTTTAACAAAACAGTAGCGATAGGATACACCATGTAATTACAGCCCCATTCGGCAAACCTCGTGAAATGTTGGGGCAATTCTTCGCGTCTATAATCTGGGACTAGATAATTGCGGTTTACTAAAAGCATGAGATTATAAATGAGAAGCAACACAGATATGTTCATGGTAAATCATGTCTGTCAATGGCGGTGTAGTCGTTTGCTGTCGCATTGGAGGGAGTTGATGAGGATTGCACTGTTGATGCTTTTTATATGGACTATGAAAAGCCGTGGAATCAAGTAACATTTAATCAACTCATTGGGAAGTCTGAACTTCGTGGATTAAAGGGGCAGTGAGGGTATGGAGATGATATTGGCTGAGGAACATAATACAGAGAGAAGCGGTGAACATTTGTTGTTCCGACACTAGAGGGGTGAGTATAGAGCCTAGGCATCAGTATTAGAAGCACTGCATAGACTGATATCGAACGGGTATAATTTAAAATTCCTCAGACGATAAAGAATCAGGAATATAAAAGAAAATGTGAATGAAATGTGGGAAGAAAGAGGATGAGGTCCTGAAAGCAGATTTTTAGGGAGCGAGGAAGGATATGAACAGGCAGGACCTCAAAATAAGTAATCTCAGTATTACTCCCAGTCCCACGTGCAAGTAAGCATAATAATTGAAGAATCCAACGATTCAACACGTGGCTGGAGAACTTGTATAGAAGGGAGGACATCAGATTTCTGAGACATTGGGTGTGCTCCTGGAGCAGATGGGACCAGTACCTTGTACCTGCACAAGGTTGCATCTTAGCAGGACTGGGACGATTATCCTGACAGGGAGATTTGTTAGTGCTGTTGGGAAGGGTTTAATTTAAATTGTCAGTGGGATGCGAGCGTGAGAGAGAGCTCAGGAAAGGAGAACTGGTAACTTGACTGGGATTGGGAAACAGGAGCAAGTATCAGAGAGGAATACCAAGGAGCACAGAATACTGGGGAGATAGATAGCACGAGAGGAGCGAATAATACATTATTAGGTGGGTTAGAGTAAGGGACACAGTAATCAAGTCTGAATCAGGTTTAATGTGCACGTATGTGAATCCCCGGAGTGTAATTAATAAGCCTGGTTAGGTACAGGCGCAGATTTCTTTTTGGAAATATGATGTTGTGGCTGTAACAGAGACCTGGCTCAATGATGGGCAGGACAGGGTGATAAATATAACCTGATACAAGGTGTTCAGTAAAGGTAGGAAAGGGATAAAAGAGGCCGGAGTAGTGGTATTGATTAAGGTGGGCATTGTAGTGCTGGAGAAAAAGGATGTCCTAGAGGGGTCGAGGGCAGAATCAATTTGGCTGGAGCTCTGGCACAAAACAGGTTCAATTAAATTGCTCAGTGACTTCTACAGGCCACCAGTTAGTAGGAAGGAGGTGGAGGAACAAAACTCCAAGGAAATTACAGAGAAGTGCAAAAATTATAGGGTAGTTTTAATGGGGGACTTTAATTAACCAGCATAGACTGGGAGAATCGTCGTGTCAAGGGCAATGAGGAGCAAGAGTTCCTGGAGTGTGTTGATGAAAATTTTCTTCAACAGTATGTTGCTAGTCCAACAAGAAAGGATCACTGCTAGACCTGGTTCTTGGGAATGAGTGGACCAAGCGGATCAAGTGTCAGTCAGAGAGCATTCAGAAGATAGTGATCATTGTATCATAATGGTTAGGCTGACTATAGAAAAGGACAAAGAGCAATCCAGGGTAAGAATAACTAATTGGGGGAAGGCCAATTTCAATGGGGTAAGAATGAAGCTGAGTCCAAACCTGGCAGGAAAACCGATGCATCAACAATGTGCTAACGTGGATGAAGAAATAGTTCAGACACAGTCAAGGTGTCTTCCTTCGAGGGGGAAAATTAGGGCAAACAAACCCAGAGCTCCTTGGATGACAAAAGAGGTAGAGATTAAGATAAAGAAGAGAAGGGTGTTTGTGACAAATGCCAGGTAGAAAACAATATTGAGAACCAGGCCGAATATAAAAGGTCCACAGGGGAAGTCGAAAAGTAATGAAGAGAAGCAAAGAGATAGCATGAAAAGAGACTGACAGCTCGCATTATAGGAAATGTCCACGTTTTCTATAGTCAACGGGTGGTGAATTGAGGAGTGGTGCCATTTACTGACCAGAAAGGGGATTTATACATGGAAGCAGAGGGCACAGCGAAAGTATTAAATGAATTCTTTGCATCTGTCTTTACCAAGGAAGAAGATGCAACCAAGGCAGTGTTGAAAGAGGAAACAGGTCAGACACTAGAGGGGTTTAAAATTGATAAAGAGGAAGTATTAGATAAGCTGTCTGTACTTAAAGTGGCTAATGCACCAAAGCCGGATGAAGTGCATCCGAGGATACTGAGGGAAGTGAGCGTGGAAATCGTAGAGGCACTTGCCATAATTTTTCAGTCTTCCTTAGACTCTGGGGTGCTGCCAGATGATTGAAGAATTGTAAATGTTGCAGCTTGTTCAGAAAAGGGTGTAAAGATAAGTAGAGCAACAGCAGGATATCAGTTTAACTTTGGTGGTGGGAAAACTTCTTGAAAAATATTTTGGAACAAAACCAATAGTCACATGGACAAATGCGAGTTAACTAAGGAAATCCAGCAAGGATTTCTTAAAGGGAAATCATGTTTAACTAACTTGCTGGAGTTGTTTTTACGGAGGGAACAGAGCGAGTTGATGAGGACAATGATGTTGATGTGGTGTACATGCACGTTCCAAAGGCATTTGATACAGTGCCACATAAAATGAATTGTGAGAAAACTGTATCTCATAGAATAACAAGGTTGGTAGCAATATGGATGCAAAATTGGCTGAGCGACAGCAAGCAAGTGGATAATGGATGTTATTCGGGCTGATTCCTGGTATGAAGGGGTTGACTTATCAAGGAGGGCCAGAAATGTTAGGCCGTTATTCATGACTGTTTAGAAGGATGAGGGGTGATCTTATTGAAACGTACTAGATTCTGAGGGGGCTTGACAGGGTAGATGTTGAGAAGATGGTTCCACTAGCGGGGGAATCTCAAACTAGGGGACATAGTTACAGAATGAGGGGACAATCATTTAAAACTGAGATGCGAAGAAATTTCTTCGATCAGAGGGTAGTGAACGCCTGGAATTGTTGTGGAAGCTAGATCATTAAAAATATGTAAAGAGGAGGTAGATAGATTTATTGAAATATCGGGAAGTTGAGGGCGAAGAGGAGCTGGCACAAAAGAGGAGCTGAGGTCTGGGGTAGGTCAGCCACGAACTTATTGAATGGTGGGGTAAGCTTGCGGGGCAAAATGGGCTATTTCTGCTCCTATGTTTATTTTCTTAGATAAGTATTTTCCTATAGTCCACAGGCAGGTGAGGTCGAAGTTTCAAAATGTCTGCTTTTTGTCCAACTCACTGGTTTATAAAAGTCCAAAGTGAAAACAAAAAGCCGTCAATAGACGATCACGTGACCAGGCACAGTGTCTCCACTGTCATTCAAAATGAGTTTTTGAGGAGGTCAATCCCCGCCCCGCCCCCCCCCCCCCACACCCCCCGGCCCGGTTGACTTCTTTGTAACTGCTTGCTGTCCTATTATTGTGTACAAAGCCATCATCCAAAATGTGCAGCTATTTGTAAGTCCACTGAAAATCGTTTTTCTCCTCCTTTTTTAACACACCGAAGTCGACGATTTTAGAACAAAAATAACACTTTATTTTTAGCAGAGCTCTGTTCATGAATGGTCACAGATAAAGAGGGCAGCCACATCACAGAGAGCAATAGATCAGTCCTGAGAGAGACACCATAACATTTGGTGTGCAATTAATGGTGTGTAATTAATGAATAGACACAATTGTAGAGCACAGCCACAATGAAGGGTGCAGTAGAGAGGCCCTGAAATAGACACCCTAACAGCTGGAATTCAGTAACTAAATGGACACAGTTGAAGAGTATAACCACATCACATAGTGCAATGGAATAGATCTGAGAGTGGCACTATAGCCTTTGAAATTTACTTGATGAATTATCATGGTTGAATTAGACAGCCACATCCCAGAGTGCAGTTGATCAGTTCAGAGAGGGACACTCTAACATTTTTACTATAATTACTGAACGAAAGCAGGCAGAGGGCAGCCACATCGCAGAGGGCAGTGGAGCAGCTCTGAGAGAGGCACTCTCACATTTGTAGTTTAATTGCTGACAGATAACAGTCAAAGAGGACACCCACACCCACAGTGCAGTCGAAAAGCACGGAGGGGGACCCTCTAATATGTTTTAATTAATTGCCCAATGAACAGAGTTAAAGAGGGTAGCCACATCCAAAATTGCAGTCGATCAGTCCGGAAAGAGACACTCCCACTTTTGGAATTTAATTATGGAGTGATCACAGTTGCAGAGAGGAGCGACATTTCTTAGTATAGTAGAACAGCCATGAAAGAGACACTTGACCATTTGAAATTTCATTACTGAATTGCAAATGTTAAAGAGGACAGACACATCCCAGAGTGCAGTAGATCTGTTCTGAGGGAGGCATTCTAATATTAGGAGACTAATTACCGAATACAAGCAGGTACAGAGGAGAGCCACATATACTCATAGAGTTATAGGGTTAGAGAGCACAGTAACAGGAATTTCGGCCCATCGTGTCTGTGCTGGCCATGAAGCACCCATTGTGATCCCATTTTCCAGCCTTTTACGACACAGTTGAGGGAGGGGCAGTACCGGCAGCTCAATATTTCAGCGTGCAGGATCTTCAGCCATGACAGGGGAAGAAACAAAAGAGGTTGTGGCATTGCACTGTAGATCAAGGAGTCAATTACTGCAGTAGGGAGGGATGAGACCTTGGAAGGTTCTTCAAATGAGGCCAAAAGGGTAGAACTTAAAAACGAAAAGGGGCAATCATTTGGCTGGGAATGTACCACAGGCCTCCAAACAGTCAGGGAGAGATAGAGGAGCAAATATATAGGCAAATCCCAGAGATGTGTAAAAATAATCAGGTATTATTTGTTGGGGATTTCAACTTACCTAATATTAACTGGGATAGTCTTCGTGTAAAAAGGTTTAAAGGGGGCAGAATTCTTAAAATGCTTACAGGAGATATTTTTTCAGCCAGTACGTAGAAAGTCCTACAAGGGAAGGGGCAATACTGGACCTAATCCTAGGGGATAAAGCCGGGCAAGTGGTAGAAGTGTAGTGTTGGTGGGAGGGGTGTGGGGGTGGGTTGGGGGGGGGGTTGTGTCGGGGGGCACTTCGGGGATAATGAACTTAACTCTGTAAGATTTAAGGTATTTATGGAAATGGACAAAGCCGGGCCGGAAATCAAGGGACTGAATTGGGGGAAGGTCGATTTCCAAATGGTAAAACAGTATCTGGCCAGACTGGACTGGGAGCAACTACCTGTAGGAAAGTTTACATCAGACCAGTGGGAGTCATTCAAAGAGGAATTAGTGAGGGATCTAAGCCAACGTGAACCCGTTAAGGCGAAGGGAAGGACGAACAATTCCAAGGACCCCTAGATGTCAAGGTAGATAGATAATTGGATCTTGGAAATAAAGGAGGCTTATGGCACGTTCGGAGCACTGAAAACAGCGGAGGCATTAGAGGAGTATAGAATGTGCAGACGGGTAACAAAAAAAAGCTGTTAGGAGAGCGAAGAGGGGACATGCAAAACAATGGAAAACAAGATAAAGGACAATCCTAAGGCGTTTTATAAGTGTATTAAGGGCAAGAGGATTACCAGGGAAAGAGTGGGACCCATTAGGGACGAATTTGGCAATCTGTGTGTGGAGACAGAGGATATAGGTGAGGTTTTAAATGGTTATTTTTCATCTGTGTTCACTATGGAGAGGGACGATGTGGGGAAAGGGGATTGTAAAATATTCGAACAAATTAGCATTGGAAGGAAGCAGGGATTAGCTGGTTTAGCGGGCTTAAAAGTGGATACTGTCCTAGACCCAGATGAGATCTATCCCAGGCTGTTATGTGAGGCAAGGGATGAGATAACAGGGACTCTGACACATATTTTCATATCCTCTCTGGCCGCAGGAGAGGTACCAGATAATACAGCGTTGCATTATTCGCTGCTGCCTGAACAGGTCTATATTTGATCTGCCTTCCGGGCTGACATAGCTTCTCTTCTATATTTGACTATGCATCACCCTCTACTCTACCTCCAGCCTATATCCCATCCTCCTGTCAAATTAGATTAACCGCTCACCACCCCCAACCACACCCGGACCAACAGCATGAGCAAATCTCTCAGCAAGAATGTTGGTTCCATTCTGGTTCAGGTACAACACATCCAACCTGCACAGGTCCCACATTTGGCAGAAACAGACCGAGTAATCCAGGAATCTAAAACTCTCTCTCCTGCACCATCTTTTCAGCCTCGCATTCATATGCCCCTATCCTCCCATTCGTACCCTCAATAGCACGCGGCACGGGGAGTATTCCAGAGATTACAAGCTTTGAGGTCCTGCTTTTTAATCTGCTACCTAGCTCCCCAAATTCTTGTTGCAGGACCTCATACTTCTTTCGACCGATGTCGTTGTTACCAATGCGAACCACGACCTCGGACTGTTAACCATCCCCCTTCAGAATGTCCTGCAGCCACTCCATATCCATGAGTGTAGAAGAACAGCCCTGAAACAGACACACAAATAGTTGGAATTTACTTACTCAATGGCCGTGTATACCGTGGAGAGCCACATCACCAAGTTCTGTCGATCAGCTCTGAGAAATAAACTAACATGTGGATTTTACATAATTAAAGGACACAGTTAACATGCACAGCCACATCCCACACATAATCTACCTCTCAAGAATTGCCTTCACAGCTTCTTTCATCAATCATCTTTGTCACTGCCTCAAAAAACTCAATCAAATTAGTGAGACACCACCTCCCCTTTACAAAACCATGCTGCCTCTCACTAATACGTTTGTTTCTTTCCAAATGGAAGTAAACCCTGCCCCGAAGAACCCTCTCTGATAATTTCCCTAACACTGACGTAAGGCTCACCGGCCTATAATTTCCTGGATTATCCTTGCTACCCTTCTTAAACAAAGGAACAAAATTGGCTATTCTCCAGTCCTCTGGGACCTCACCTGTAGCCAATGAGGATGCAAATATTTCTGTCAAGGCCCCAGCAAATTCTTCCCTTGCCTCCCTCCGTATTCTGGGGTAGATCCCATCAGGCCCTGGGAACCTATCTATCTTAATGCTTTGCAAGAAACCCAAAACATCCTCCTTTTTGATAATGAGATAATTGAGTCTATCTACACTCCCTTCCCTCGGCTCATCGTCCACCACGTCCTTCTCTTTGGTGAATTCTGATGCAAAGTACTCATTTTGTACAATGCCCATTTCGTCTGGCTCCAAACATAGATTCCCTTCTCTGCCCTTGAGAAGTCCAACTCTTTCCCCAGTTACCCTCTTGCGCTTTATATATGTGTAAAAAGCCTTGGGATTTTCCTTCATCATGTTTGCCAATGACTTCTCATGACGCCTTTTAGCCCTCCTGATTCCTTGCTTAAGTTCCTTCCTACTGTCTTTATATTCCTCAAGGGATTCGTCTGTTCCTAGCCTTTCAGCACTTATGAATGCTTCCTTTTTCTTTTTGACTCTTTCTTTCTTTCTTTTGGGCCTCCTTATCTCGAGAGACAATGGATACGCGCCTGGAGGTGGTCAGTGGTTTGTGAAGCAGTGCCTGGAGTGGCTATAAAGGCCAATTCTGGAGTGACAGGCTCTTCCACAGGTGCTGCAGAGAAATTTGTTTGTTGGGGCTGTTGCACAGTTGGCTCTCCCCTTGCGCCTCTGTCTTTTTTACTGCCAACTACTAAGTCTCTTCGACTCGCCACAATTTAGCCCTGTCTTTATGGCTGCCCGCCAGCTCTGGCGAATGCTGGCAACTGACTCCCACGACTTGTGATCAATGTCACACGATTTCATGTCACGTTTGCAGACGTCTTTATAACGGAGACATGGACGGCCGGTGGATCTGATACCAGTGGCGAGCTCGCTGCACAATGTGTCTTTGGGGATCCTGCCATCTTCCATGCGGCTCACATGCTTTTTGACTAGGCTCACAATATCCCGCATTATCCAAGGTTCCCGAAACTTGCCAAATGTATCCTTCTTCCTCACAGGAACATGCCGGTCCTGGATTCTGATCAACTGACGTTTGAAAGACTCCCACATGTCAGATGTTGATTTACCCTCAAACAGCCGCCCCCAATCTAAATTCTTCTGTTCCTGCCAAGTATTGTTATAATTAGCCTTCCCCCAATTAAGCACCTTCACCCGAGGGCTACTCTTATCCTTATCCACCAGTACCTTAAAACTTATGGAATTATGGTTACTGTTCCCGAAATGCTCCACTACTGAAACTTTGACCCATTGGCCGGTTTGATTCCCCAATACCAGGTCCAGTATGGCCCCATCCCTAGTTGGATTATCGGCATATTGTTTCAAGAAGCCCTCCTGGATGTTCCTTACAAATTCTGCCCCATCCAAGCCCCGAGCACTAAGTGAGTCCCAGTCAATATAGGGGAAGTTGAGATCACCCACCACTACAACCCTGTTACCTTTACATCTTTCCAAAATCTGTCGACATATCTGCTCCTCTACCTGCCGCTGGCTGTTGGGAGGCCTGTAGAAAACCCCCAACATTGTGACTGCACCCTTCCTATTCCTGAACTCCACCCATATTGCCTCGCTGCATGACCGCTCTGAGGTGTCCTCCCGCAGTACAGCTGTGCTATTCTCCTTAACCAGTAATGCAACTCCCCCAAGCCTTTTGCATCCCCCTCCATTCTGCCTGAAGCTGACAAATCCTGGAACATGTAGCTGCCAATCCTGTCCTTCCCTCAACCAAGTCTCTGTATTAGCAAAGACATCATAGTTCCAAGTACTAATCCAAGCTCGAGATTCATCTGCCTGACCTGTGATACTTCTCGCATTGAAACAAATGCATTTCAGACCACCAGTCCTGCTGTTCTCCGCAACATCTCCCTTTCTGCTCTTCCTCTTAGTCTTACTGGCCTTATTGACTAGTTCCCCCTCATTTATTTCACTTGCTGTCCTTCTGCTCTGGTTCCCACCACCCTGCCACACTAGTTTAAACCCTCCCCAGTGACGCCAGCAAACTTCGCAGCCAGGATATCTGTGCCCCTCCAGTTTAGATGCAACCCGTCCTTCTTCATACAGGTCCCATCTGTCCCTGAAGAGATCCCAATGGTCCAGATATCTGAAACAATCCCTTCTACACCTGCTGTTCAGCCACATGTTTAGCTGCACCATCTTCCTATTTCTCGCCTCACTGGCACGTGGCACAGGGTGTAATCCCGAGATTACAACCCTAGAGGTCCTGTCTTTTAAGTTTCTACCTAACTCCTTAAACTCCTCCAGCAGGACCTCGTTTTTCTTCCTGCCTATGTCGTTGGTACCGATGTGTACCACAACGTCTGGTTGTGCACCCTCCCCCTACAGAATGTCCCCTGTTCGTTCAGAGACATCCTTGACCCTGGCACCAGGGAGGCAACATACCATCCTGGAGTCTCTTTCACGTCCAAAGGAGCGCCTATCTGTGCCCCTGACTATAGAGTCCCCTATAACTATTGCTCTTCTGCGCTTTGTCCCTCACTGCTTAACTACAGTGCCAGCCGTGGTGCCACTACACTGGCTGCTGCTGTTTTCCCCTGATGGGCCATCCCCCCCACCCAACAGTATCCAGAACTGTATACTTGTTAGAGAGGGGGATAGCCACAGGGGATCCCTGCACTGACGACCTGCCCCTTCTAGCGGTCACCCATCTATCTGCCTGCACCTTGGGTGTAACCACTTTATTTTTAATTTAATTTAAAGATACAGCACTGAAACACCGAGTCTGTGCCGACCAACAACCACCCATTCATACTAATCCTACAATAATCCCATATTCTCTGCCACATCCCCATCATTCTCCTACCACCTACCTACACTAGGGGCAGTTAACAATGGCCAATTTATCTATCAACCTGCAAGTCTTTAGGAATTGGGAGGAAACCAAAGCACCCGGCGGAAACCCACGCAAACACAGAGAAAACTTGCAAATTCCGCACAGGCAGTACCCAGAACTGAACCCGGGTCGCTGGAGCTATGAGGCTGCGGTGCTAACCACTGCGCCACTGTGCCGCCCACTTCTCTAAAACTGCTGTCTGTGATGCTTTCTGCCACCTGCATGTTCCTAAGTGCACCCAGTCGCCGCTCCAACCGATCCATGCGGTCTGTGAGAAGCTGCAACTGTGTACACTTCCTGCAGATGTCGTCGTCCGGAACGCTGCAAGCGTCACGGACCTCCCACATCTCACAGGTGAAGCACTTCACCCCTCTAACTGACATTTATAGCACTAATTAATAAATTAATTTTAAGTAAATAAATACTTGTTAAATCCTTACTGAATTGCTGTAACTAACTATATGATCAACGATATCAAGGATCAAACCGGATGGGATAAGGCACAAAAAGGAAGTTTATGTCAGATAGCGGGAGCTCAATGCTACAGAAAGACGAGAGGAGTGAAGAAAGTTCAAGGTTGAAAGTAAAAAGGAAATTAGGAAAGCTAAGAGATAGTCAGAATATAATATTACCAAGTAAAAGCAAGGAAAAAGCAATTTTGCTTTACAAATGCATGAAGAGCTAAAGGATAACTAAGGATAGAGTATTAAGGACCAACAAGGGAATGTGTGGAGGTGGGAGATGTGGGCATGGTTCTTCATGAAACCTTTGTGTTTGTCTTCATAAAAGAGGGGGAACGATGTAGTTAAACATTGTAGTTAAATATGAACAGTGTGAAATATTGGATGGGCTAAACAGAGTGAAAGGGTAAATATTAAGGTATTTGGCACTTTTGAAAGTGGACAAATGCTCAGGCCTGAATGCACTGGCATCAGGTCAGAGAAGGTTCACTAGGCTGATTCATGGGATGAAGGGGTTGTCTTATGAGAAATAGTTGAACTGGTTGGGCTTATATTCATTGGAATTTAGAAGAACGCGAGGTGATCTTCGTCAAACCTACAAAATATTTAAAGGGATCGACAGGATAGATGCAGGTAAGATGTTTCCCCTGGTTAAGGAGTCTAGAACCGAGGGACACAATTTCAAAATAAGGGGGAAGCCACTTAGGACAGAGATGCGGATACATTTATTTGCTCAGAGGGTTGTGAATCTTTGGAATTCTGTACTCCAGAGGGCTGTGGAAACACAGTCATTGAGTACGCTTAGTGGCACAGTGGCTCAGTGGTTAGCACCGCAGCCTCACAGCTCCAGCGACCCGGGTTCAATTCTGGGTCCTGCCTGTGTGGAGTTTGCAAGTTCTCCCTGTGTCTGCGTGGGCTTCCTCCGGGTGCTCCGGTTTCCTCCCACAGCCAAAAGACTTGCAGGTTGATCGGTAAATTGGCCATTATAAATTGCCCCTAGTATAGGTAGGTGGTAGGGGAATATAGGGACAGGTGATGATGTGGTAGAAATATGGGATTAGTGTAGAATTAGTATACATGGGTGGTTAATGGACGGCACAGACCCGGTGGGCCGAAGGGCCTGTTTCAGTGCTGTATATCTAAATCTAAAAATCTAAAAAATCTAAAGCAGAGATTGACAGATTTCTAAATACCAATGGAAAAATGGATCTGAAGATGGTGTGGGAAAAGGTATTGATAGTATTGAATGGCAGAGAAGGCACGATGGGCTGAATAGCCTACTCCTGTTACTATTTTCCCAAACTGCTGAAATAGTTTCTCCCAATCCACCCATCAGTTCCCCTTAATATCTCAGCAACGTTGAACAAATCACTTTGATCCTCCTAAATTCCATGCAATGCATCCCTGTGTACTATCACCTCGTAATTTAACCCTTGGAGTCCAGTTATCTTTCTGGTATATCTGCGCTGCACTCAAATGGATATGGACCTCTCATGTCTCCTTGGACCTCCAGTGTTTCTAGCTTTTCACCATTTGTTAAGTACTCTGTTCTAGTCTTTTTTTGCTGACATTGAAATCTATCTATCACAGTTTTGCCCATTCACTTAAGACATTAATATCTCTTTGCAGTTTTGTGCTTTTAGTTACACTGCACACAGTGCTGCCTCATTTTATGTCATTTATAACATGGGTATGTGGCATTCTACCCCAACATCTTAAATCGTTAAGAAATACCGCGAAATTGAGACACACACGGGCTTTGCAATCGTAGACAGGAGTGAATAATTCCATCCTAGAAGTTTTATAACTCCAGATATATGTGTTTTTTAAACAAAAACAGAATTCCAATTTACAGCAGCCCAGTGTGGGATTTGAACTCCTGCTTTATCAATCATGAGTTGAGGCCTTCAGATTAAAAAACCTTTAGAGTGATTAATGTTCCTACTGCTGTTGCATGTCTGTCGGTTTTGTACATTGTTCCCTTCTCCTCTTCTTCCATTTGTCTGAAATCTTTGAAGTTTGTCAGACATTGGTAAACTCCTTCATGTGGTTTTCTGTAAATACCTTTTATTCTGTGCATCTGCAAGGGACACAAATCAAATTCTCACCTTATTGCATCAACCAAAACCTGCAGGTCCATTCAGACATCCCTATTCCTGTATCTGCAAAGATGGCTCACACTTCCACTGTGCAGGAATATCTGAATAGAAACAGCTTTTGTCACTTTTCCCAACCCATTTGCGAACACTTATCTGGGTGAAGCGAGATTCAACTTACGTTTAAAATAACTTACCTTTCATTGCATCAGCTTATTCGGGAGCAGAGAGTGCGAACCAGTGATCAGCTGGGAAGGTCAGTTTCAACTGAAACATAATTTCCTTTTGTTTTCGGCGGACCAGGGGGCTTCTGGGTAAGTACGAAGCCTATGTATTTGGGCCGTTTAAAATAACTTACCTTTCATTGCAGCAGCTTATTCGGGAGCAGAGACTGCGAGCGAGTGATCGGCTGGGAAGGTAAGTTTCAACTGAAACCTAATTTCCTTTTGTTTTCGGCGGACCAGGGGGCTTCTGGGTAAGTAAAAGCCTATATATGTGGGTCGTTTCTGAACCCGAGACACTACACCTGCAGTGTCTCCTACCCGCACTCCTCCTCTAACCAAAAAAAAAAAGGACTCTGTGGTGTGTAGATAAGGTAAGGTTTTTTCTATATATTTTTTTGCCGTGTGATTAGTAAACACTTTTCGTTCCTTTTTCTTTTATCTAAGTTAAGCTTAAGATTAAAAATGGCAGGAGATTTCAGACCCGTGTTATGCTCCTGTGGCTCAATGTGGGTGCTCAGGGGCACGGCTGATGTCCCTGACTCCTTCACGTGCAGGAAGTGTGTCCAGCTGTAGCTCTTGTTAGACCGCATGACGGCTCTGGATCTGCGGATGGACTCACTTTGGAGCATCCGCGATGCTGAGGAGGTCGTGGATAGCACGTTTAGTGAATTGGTCACACCGCAGATTAGGATTGCTGAGGGAGAAAGGGAATGGGTGACCAAAAGGCAGAGAAAGAGCAGGAAGGCATCGCAGGTGTCCCCTGCGGTCATCTCCCTCTAAAACAGGTATACCGTTTTGGATACTGTTGAGGGAGATGGCTCACCAGGGGAAGGCAGCAGTAGCCAGGTTCATGGCACCGTGGCTGGCTCTGCTGTTCGGAAGGGCGGGCAAAAGAGTGGAAGGGCTGTAGTCATAGGGGATTCGATTGTAAGGGGAGTAGATAGGCGGTTCTGTGGTCGAAAACGAGACTCCAGAATGGTATGTTGTCTCCCAGGTGCATGGGTCAGGGATGTCTCAGATCGGCTGCAGAACATTCTGAAGGGGGAGGGTGAACAGCCGGTTGTCGTTGTGCACATAGGCACCAATGATGTAAGCAAAAAACGGGATGAGGTCCGACAAGCTGAATGTAGGGAGTTAGGAGCCAAGTTAAAAAGTAGGACCTCAGAGGGAGTAATCTCAGGATTGCCACCAGTGCCACGTGATAGTCAGAGTAAAAATGAAAGAATAGTCAGGATGAATGCGTGGCTTGAGAGATGGTGCAGGAGGGAGGGGTTCAGATTTTTGGGACATTGAGACCGGTTCTGGGGCAGGTGGGACTATTACCAATTGGACTGTCTACACCTGGGCTGGACTGGAACCAATGTCCTTAGGGGGGCTTTAGCTAACACTGTTGGGGAGGGTTTAAACTAATGTGGCAGGGGGATGGGAGCCAAATGAGGAGGTCAGTGGACAGTAAGGAGGTAGTAACTAAAGATTGTAAGGAACGAGATAATGAAGTCAGCGTGACGAAGGGAAAGAGTAGGCAGGGAGCAGATGATGAACGCAAAGGGACTGGTGGTCTGAGGTGCATTTGTTTTCATGCAAGAAGTGTAGTATGTAAGGCAGAAGAACTTAGGTCTTGGATTAGTACCTGGGAGTATGATGTTATTGCTATTACTGAGACTTGGTTGAGGGAAGGGCATGATTGGCAACTAAATATCCCAGGATATCGATGCTTCAGGCGGGATAGAGAGGGAGGTAAAAGGGGTGGAGGAGTTGCATTACTGGTCAAAGAGGATATCACAGCTGTGCTGAAGGAGGGCACTATGGAGGACTCGAGCAGTGGGGCAATATGGGCAGAACTCAGAAATAGGAAGGGTGCGGTAACAATGTTGGGGCTGGACTACAGGCCTCCCAACAGCGAGCGTGAGATAGAGGGACAAATATGTAAACAGATTATGGAAAGATGTAGGAGCAACAGGTTGGTGGTGATAGGAGATTTTAATTTTCCCAACATTGACTGGGATTCACTAAGTGTTAAAGGTCTAGATGGAGCAGAATTTGGAAGGAGCATCCAGGAGGGTTTTCTAGAGCAGTATGTAAATAGTCCAACTCGGGAAGGGGCTATACTGGACCTGGTGTTGGGGAATGAGCCCGGCCAGGTGGTTGAAGTTTCAGTAGGGGACTACTTCGGGAATAGTGATCACAATTCCGTAAATTTAGGAATACTCATGGACAAAGACGAGAGTGGTCCTAAAGGAAGAGTGCTAAATTGGGGGAAGGCCAACTATACCAAAATTCCGCAGGAGCTGGGGAATGTAGATTGGGCACAGCTGTTTGAAGGTAAATCCACATTTGATATGTGGCAGTCTTTTAAAGAGAGGTTGATTAGCGTGCAGGAGAGACATGTTCCTGTGAAAATGAGCGATAGAAATGGCAAGATTAGGGAACCATGGATAACAGGTGAAATTGTGAGACTAGCTAAGAGGAAAAAAGAAGCATACATAAGGTCCAGGAGGCTGAAGAAAGACGAAGCTTTGGAAGAATATCGGGAATGTAGGACCAATCTGAAACGAGGAATTAAGAGGGCTAAAAGGGGTCATGAAATATCGTTAGCAAACAGGGTTAAGGAAAATCCCAAAGCCTTTTATTCATATATAAGGAGCAAGAGGGTAACTAGAGAAAGGACTGGCCCACTCAAGGACAAAGGAGGATAGTTATGCGTGGAGTCAGAGAAAATGGGTGAGATTCTAAACGAGTACTTTGCATTGGTATTCACCGAGGCGAGCGACATGACGGATGTTGAGGTTAGGGACAGATGTTTGATTACTCTAGGTCAAGTCGGCATAAGGAGGGAGGAAGTGTTGGGTATTCTAAAAGGCATTAAGGTGGACAAGTCCCCAGGTCCGGATGGGATCTATCCCAGGTTACTGAGGGAAGCGAGAGAGGAAATAGCTGGGGCCTTAACAGATATCTTCGAAGCATCCTTAAACACGGGTGAGGTCCCGGAGGACAGGAGAATTGCTAATGTTGTCCCCTTGTTTAAGAAGGGTAGCAGGGATAATCCAGATAATTATAGACCGCTGAGCCTGACGTCAGTGGTAGGGAAGCTGCTGGGGAAGATACTGAGTGATAGGATCTATTCCCATTTGGAAGAAAATGGGCTTATCAGTGAATGGCAACATGATTTTGTGCATGGAAGGTCATGTCTTACCAAAGTAATAGAAATCTTTGAGGAAGTGATGAAGTTGATTGATGAGGGAAGGGCTGTAGATGTCATATACATGGACTTCAGTAAGGCGTTTGATAAGGTTCCCCGTGGGAGGCTGATGGAGAAAGTGAAGTCGCATGGGGTCCAGGGTGTACTAGCTGGATGGATAAAGAACTGTCTGGGCAACAGTAGACAGAGAGTAGCAGTGGAAGGGAGTTTCTCAAAACGGAGACGGGTGTTCCACAGGGATCCGTGCTGGAACCACTATTGTTTGTGATATACATAAATGATTTGGAGGAATGTATAGGTGGTCTGATTAGCAAGTTTGCAGACGACACTGAGATTGGTGGAGTAGCAGATAGTGAAGGGGACTGTCAGAGAATACAGCAGAATATAGATAGATTGGAGAGCTGGGCAGAGAAATGGCAGATGGCGTTCAATCAGGGCAAATGCGAGGTGATGCATTTTGGAAGATCCAATTCAAGAGTGAACTATCCAGTAAATGGAAATGTCCTGGGGAAAATTGATGTCCAGAGAGATTTGGGTGTTCAGGTCCATTGTTCCCTGAAGGTGGCAACGCAGGTCAATAGAGTGGTCAAGAAGGCATCCGGCATGCTTTCCTTCATCGGACGGGGTATTGAGTACATGGGTTGGCAGGTCATGTTAAGGTTGTATAAGACTTTGGTTCGGCCACATTTGGACTACTGCGTGCAGTTCCGGTCGCCACATTACCAAAATAATGTAGATGCTTTGGAGAGGGTGCAGAGGAGGTCAACCAGGATGTTGCCTGGTATGGAGGGCGCTAGCTATGAAGAGATGTTGAGTGGATTAGGATTATTTTCATTAGAAAGACGGATGTTGAGGGGGGACCTGATTGAGTTGTACAAAATCATGAGAGGTATGGACAGGGTGGATAGCAAGAAGCTTTTTCCCAGAGTGGGGGATTCAATTACTAGGGGTCACGAGTTCAAAGTGAGAGGGGAAAAGTTTAGGGGGGATATGCGTGGAAAGTTCTTTATGCAGAGGGTGGTGGGTGCCTGGAACACGAAGCCACCGGAGGTGGTAGACGTGGGCACGATAGCGTCTTTTAAGATATATCAAGGCAGATACATGAATGGGCAGGAAGCAAAGAGATACAGACCCTTAGAAAATAGGCGACATGTTTAGATAGAGGATCTGGATCTGCGCAGGCTTGGAGGGCCGAAGGGCCTGTTCCTGTGCTGTAATTTTCTTTGTTCTTTGTTCAACTGAAAGATTTTAAGCCCGTATTAAATCTTTAAGATATAAAAAGTGACACAAATGAAATCCCAGATCTCTCTGTCAATGCGCCCATTTTAACATTGTACTATTTAGTTTATATCGCTTCTCCTCAGCCTTCCTTCCAAAATGCATGATTTTGCATTTCTCAGCACTTAGGTTAACCTGCCAAGTGTCTGACCATTTCAGCAGATTTCCTCTATCCTGCAGAAATCTACTACTATTTCTTTCTCTGTTTATTACTGCGAATGCTGGAAATCTGAAATAAAAACTGAACCCTCTGAATCCAGTCACGCACATATTCCGGGGGGTTGGGGGGGGGGGGGATGGGTGAAGAAATCTGGAAAAACTGGAAAGGTCACAGAGTAAGAGATCGAGCAAAAGAGCGGTACAGAAAGAGCCAGAGAGAAAGAGAACGTCAGGGAAAAGAACTCAGAGAAACAGCTGCAGAGAAGAGCAGAAAGAGAGGGTGGACGAGACAGCCAGAGAGCGAGAGAGAGAAAGAGAAAGGGAGTCACAGAAACAGTCAAAGAGAAAGTCATTGGGACAGACAAAGAGCCAGAAAGGAAGCCACAGAGAGTGAGGAAAAGAGAAAGTCAGAGAGAGAGAGAGAGAGTGAAAAAGCAAAAGAAAGAGAGAAAGAGCCTAAGAAAGGAGCCAGGAGCCAGGAGCATCCGGAATAAGGTGGGTGAGCTTGCAGCATGGGTTGGTACCTGGGATCCTGATGTTGTGGCCATTTCAGAGACATGGGTAGAGCAGGGGCAGGAATGGATGTTGCAGGTTCCGGGATTTAGATGTTTCAGAAAGAACAGAGAAGAGGGTAAAAGAGGGGGGGGGGGGGGGGGGTGTGGCATTGTTAATCAAGGAAAGTATTACAGCGGCAGAAAGGACGTTTGAGGACTCATCTACTGAGGTAGTATGGGCCGAGGTTAGAAACAGGAGAGGAGAGGTCACCCTGTTGGGAGTTTTCTATAGACCTCCAAATAGTTCCAGAGATGTAGAGGAAAGGATAGCGAAGATGATTCTCGACAGGAGCGAGAGTAACAGGGTAGTGGTTATGGGGGACTTTAACTTTCCAAATATTGACTGGAAATACTATAGTTCGAGTACTTTAGATGGGTCTGTTTTTGTCCAGTGTGTGCAGGAGGGTTTTCTGACACAGTATGTGGACAGGCCAACCAGGGGCGATGCCACATTGGATTTGGTACTGGGTAATGAACCCGGCCAGGTGTTCGATTTAGATGTAGGTGAGCACTTAGGCGATAGTGATCACAATTCGGTTAGGTTTACCTTAGCGATGGGCAGGGACAGGTATATACCGCAGGGCAAGAATTATAGCTGGGGGAAAGGAAATTATGACGCGATTAGGCAAGATTTAGGATGTGTAGGATGGGGAAGGAAACTGCAGGGGATGGGCACAAACGAAATGTGGAGCTTATTCAAGGAGCATCTAATGCGTGTCCTTGATAAGTATGTACCTGTCAGGCAGGGAGGAAGTTGTCGAGCGAGGGAGCCGTGGTTTACTCAAGAAGTTGAAGCGCTTCTCAAGAGGAAGAGGGCGGCTTATGTTAGGATGAGACGTGAAGGCTCAGTTAGGGCGCTTGAGAGTTACAAGCTAGCCAGGAAGGATCTAAAGGGAGGGCTAAGAAGAGCAAGGAGAGGACACGAGAAGTCATTGGCGGATAGGATCAAAGAAAACCCTAAGGCTTTCTATAGGTATATCAGGAATAAACGAATGATAAGAGTTAGAACAGGGCCAATCAAGGATAGTAGTGGAAAGTTGTGTGCGGAATCAGAGGAGATAGGGGAAGCGTTAAATGAATATTTTTCGTCAGTATTTACAGTAGAGAAAGAAAATGTTGTCGAGGAGAATACTGAGATACAGACTACTAGGCTAGATGGGATTGAGGTTCACAAGGAGGAGGTGTTAGCAATTTTGGAAAGAGTGAAAATAGATAAGTCCCCTGGGCCAGATGGGATTTATCCTAGGATTCTCTGGGAAGCCAGGGAGGAGATTGCAGAGCCGTTGTTGTTGATCTTTAAGTCGTCATTGTCGACAGGAGTAGTGCCGGAGGACTGGAGGATAGCAAATGTTGTCCCCTTGTTCAAGAAGGGGAGTAGAGACAGCCCTGGTAATTATAGACCTGTGAGCCTTACTTCGGTTGTGGGTAAAATGTTGGAAAAGGTTATAAGAGACAGGATTTATAATCATCTTGAAAAGAATAAGTTCATTTGCGATAGTCAGCACGGTTTTGTGAAAGGTAGGTCGTGCCTCACAAACCTTATTGAGTTTTTCGAGAAGGTGACCAAACAGGTGGATGAGGGTAAAGCCGTGGATGTGGTGTATATGGATTTCAGTAAGGCGTTTGATAAGGTTCCCCACGGTAGGCTATTGCAGAAAATACGGAAGTATGGGGTTGAAGGTGATTTAGAGCTTTGGATCAGAAATTGGCTAGCTGAAAGAAGACAGAGGGTGGTGGTTGATGGCAAATGTTCATCCTGGAGTTTAGTTACTAGTGGTGTACCGCAAGGTTCTGTTTTGGGGCCACTGCTGTTTGTCATTTTTATAAACGACCTGGATGAGGGTGTAGAAGGGTGGGTTAGTAAATTTGCGGATGACACGAAGGTCGGTGGAGTTGTGGATAGTGTCGAAGGGTGTTGTAGGGTACAGAGGGACATAGATAGGCTGCAGAGCTGGGCTGAGAGATGGCAAATGGAGTTTAATGCGGAGAAGTGTGAGGTGATTCACTTTGGAAGGAGTAACAGCAATGCAGAGTACTGGGCTAATGGGAAGATTCTTGGTAGTGTAGATGAGCAGATAGATCTTGGTATCCAGGTCCATAAATCCCTGAAAGTTGCTACCCAGGTTAATAGGGCTGTTAAGAAGGCATATGGTGTGTTAGCCTTTATTAGTAGGAGGATCGAGTTTCAGAGCCACGGGGTCATGATGCAGCTATACAAAACTCTGGTGAGGCCGCACCTGGAGTATTGCGTGCAGTTCTGGTCACCGCATTATAGGAAGGATGTGGAAGCTTTGGAAAGGGTGCAGAGGAGATTTACTAGGATGTTGCCTGGTATGGAAGGAAGGTCTTACGAGGAAAGGCTGAGAGACTTGGGGTTGTTTTCGTTAGAGAGAAGGAGGAGGAGAGGTGACTTAATAGAGACATACAAGATAATCAGAGGGTTAGATAGGATGGATAGTGAGAGTCTTTTTCCTCGGATGAGGATGGCAAACACGAGGGGACATAGCTTTAAGTTGAGGGGTGAAAGATATAGGACAGATGTCAGAGGTAGTTTCTTTACGCAGAGAGTAGTAGGGGCGTGGAACGCCCTGCCTGCAACAGTAGTAGACTCGCCAACTTTAAGGGCATTTAAGTGGTCATTGGATAGACATATGGATGAAAATGGAATAGTGTAGGTCAGATGATCGGCGCAACATCGAGGGCCGAAGGGCCTGTACTGCGCTGTAATATTCTAATTCTAATTCTAAAAAAAAAGAAAAAATAATGCGAACAAGAGGGGGCAAAAAAGCAGAGAAAGAAAGAAATACTAAGAAACAGAGAAAAGGACTCGAAAACAAAGCCGAGAAGAGAATGAAAGAGTTAGAGGGCGAAATAAAGAGACAGGAACCCAGAGAAGCGAAAGAGGCAAAGAAGAGGGGGGGGGGGGGTGGGGAATCCAGAGAAACAGCAAGTCAGAGAAAGAGCGAGCTGGAGCGAGATAAAATTCCTGGGAAAGAGAAAAGAAAAAGAGGCAAAGAGGGAGAGTGGGAGAAACTGAGAGAGAGACTGAGAGTGAGAGAGCGAGAGAGAAAGAGAGACAATGAAAAGCCTGAGAATGGGAGACAGAGAGCCTGAGAGTGTGAGAGAGAAGTAAAGAAACGCGGAGAAAGGAAGAGCGAAAGAACCAACCAGAGAGAAAAGAAAGCCTGCGAGAGAGAGTGAGACTGAGAGTGAGAGAGAAAGAGACAGATAAAGGGAAAGCCAGAGAAAGAAAGAGAGAGCCAGAGAAAGAGAGAGAAAAGGAAGCCTGGGAGTGTGTGACAGAAATAAAGTGAAAGAGAGAGACACACAAAGAGGGAGAGAAAGAAAATGAGAGAGAGAGAGAGAGAGAGAGAGAGAGAGAGAGCGAGAGAGAGAGAGAAAGAGAGAGAGAGAGAGAGAGAGAGAGAGAGAGAGAGAGAGAGAGAGAGAGAGAGAGAGAGAGAGAGAAAGAGAGAGAGAGAGAGAGAGAGATTGAAAAGCCTGAAAGGGAGAGAGGGAGAGACTGAGACAGTGAGAGAGACACACACAGTGGTAGAAACAGACACACAAAGAGAGAGATGAAAGAGAGAGATTGAGACACGGAAGGGAGAAAGAAAGTGAGGGACATTAAAGATTTAATAATTACCATCCCACGCAGTCTTTGCACCATCGTTGGACTCTCAACCCTTCCCACCATCAGCTCGTCCATGGTGGCAAGACTATGGGCCAGGGTGGCCATAGGGTGGGAATTTAGTTAAAAGGTACGAGTAAGACAGAGATAGAGAGGGTAATTCACGCTGGAATCACACACACACACACACACACACACACACACACACACACACACACACACACACACACACACACACACACACACACACACACACACTTTAGTTAGCTCCAATTCACCTGGGTACAGAGATACAGAGACTGGGATACAGAAACGCACCTTCGGACACCACATGAAAAAAAAATAGAATGGGGCCTGACGTTGTCCTCATATATCCCAGAACCTATCACTCAAACACCAAGTCCTCCCAAAGTATGGCTTATCCAACAGCTCTCAGCCTCCTCCACTTGGGCACTTCCTCCCAAATATGGGACAGTCCAAGTTGGCTCTCTGGCTGTCTCTTCTTCCCTCTCTCTCTCTCGCTCTGCTTCTCTGCAGCTGTTTCTATGAGTTCTTTTCTCTGGACTGATGGCGGGAAGGGTTGAGAGTCCAACGATAGAGCAAAGACTGCGTGGGATAGTGAGTTTTAAATCTTTAATGTCCCTCACTTTCTTTCTCCCTCCCTCGTCTTAATCTCTCCCCCCCCCCCTCGCTCTCTCTGTAAACAGGAAATAGGGGAAGGATATTTCAGCCAATGGCATAAATGGTACAACCCAGGACACTGTCTGTTTGTGTGCATCTTTCGCGATCCCGCAAAACCTCAGTAATAACTGAAGGTAGACATAAAAAACGCTGCTGCAATATAAAACCTGGAGGGACATTTTTTAGAAAATGGCCATTTATCACAAATTGTATTAAATGTCTTTCACTAGCCGCCTCCAGTTTAGAGAAACTGCAACTATAACTAACTTGAAATTCTGGCAAATACTTGTTGCTGCAGAGGCCGGTTTCCTGCAGTTTAAGGAACAGACAGTTTTTATTAGGAATCTCAGTTCCACTGGCTGACAATCCTTCAAACTAGAACCAGGTAAATGATGCAGCCAAGAGAACTTCTCCACCTGGTGACATTTCACACAACAATTCGGATTCATATTTACAGTTGTATCTGCAAATGATTATTTGTATTTTATTTGATGTTGCTGCATTTATGCATTAGCTTGGAATTATTCAAAATAATTTTCTTTACATTTGCCAGTTTAAAGTTACAAAGGTTTACAAAGTTGGAAATCGACCACTGACCACAAATTGTATGGAAGCTCTTTCACTTTTCAACTCCAGTTTTTATAAAGTTCAGCAATAATTAACTCAAAAATCTGGAAACGATTTTGTTGCTGTAATAGGTGTCACTTGTATAACTTTTCATCTTGACTGTTTCTGTCCTCTGCTTTCCTGGAGGATTCTGAGTTTTTTTTCCGCATGTTCATCACTGTCCAAATTCAATTCTTTTGATCGTACATATTAAATCTTCTTCCACCAATCTGTTGACAGTGAATTCCAAACCAGAACAACTTGCTGTGGATTATGTCCCCTGGTTCTCGAAACGTATAGCTCTCACGTTATTATTGACCTTTATTCTGTGTTATCGAGTCACAGAGTCGTAGAGAGATACAGCACCGAAACAGGCCCTTCGGCCCACCGCGTCCATGCCGAGCATCAACCGCCCATTTATATTACTCCTACATTAATCCCATTTCCCTCTCCCATCCCCACCTTCCCTCAATTCTCCTAGCACCCACCTACACTAGGGGCAATTTACAATGTTCTCTGCTTTCTGACCGCAGCGCCTCCCCCACCACCCCCCACCCTGCTATTGAAAACAGTCTCTCCTAATTTATCCAAACTGAGTGAAAGAGCTTGAATGTTTTTTATTGCTTCATAGCAGCTGCAGATTCGCTGTGTGAAATACAATTATTAATAATGAATTGGGAAATTGATACAGAAAGGCAATAAACTTAGCACTGGATCGACTGAAAGTACTGAGTGTGGATGCAGGGCCGGTGGGGAAATGAGAAGGAGTTTTACAGAGATGGAATCCAATGGATTAAATCGGAATTTGGCTCCAGACTGTTGTTCGGGAGGGATTGGGGACAGCGGGAAGTGCAGTCACTTTGCTACTCTGGCTTCAGAGAACCGCCTAGTACTGTTGCCAAATTGGAAAAGGCGGAAAATTGCAGTGCTGAGTTTGAGTGTTCGTATCAGCCATGATCTAGAACGGCAGAGGAGGCTCGAAGGGCTGAACGGCCTCCTCCTGCTCCGATGTTCCTCTGATCCTATTTAGGTTGGACAAGGCAACTGACGGCGGAGACAGTGAATACGATTTGGAGGTGAGACAGTGAAAAAGACCTGTTGCATCTGGAAGGGAGACAGGAGCAGATGGTTTGGGAAAGTGGATAAAGTGAAGCAGTGGATGAGGAGACAGAGGATTCAATACAGTGAGTGAAGAGGCTGAGATTCACAGTGAGAGACTGCAGCAGAGTGTTCGAGGAAATCTAGTCTATGGATCCCAGTAACTGTTCTCAATTAATACATTCAGCCAATTATCCCTGTGGTTATTGGTGTTGGCGAACAGTTCATTGGTTATGCAATATCGTCAATAGATTTAGTTTGTACAGGCAATTAAATATAAATTGAAAGAAATTTCTGATATCAGCCTCGTATTTTACTGATTTCAGCAATCACAGAGATTTGAAAGTTGAGAACTTAAATAATAAATTAATATCTGTGAAGATTTGATTCCATTGTGTTTATTCAGTCAATCAGTAAGGAATAGGAACTTCCTATAAAAATATGTGAGGACCTGACACAAATAAACACAGAGGATCAAGTCCAACAGTAACATTAACGCAATCTGACAACACACAAATTCAACTCACAGTTTCTCTCACTAATTGTTCTGGACATTCCAACACTTTATGATAGTGAATTATTCACGCTGCTGCTTCTTTCTCTTTCTCTTTCCTTCTGCTTATCTCTTTCCCTCGGTTTCGTTCCCCCTGCTCTTTTCCCCTTCTTTTTCTCAGTCGCCCTCCCGATCTCTCTGGAGTAATTGCACCCTGCAAACTGTTACTTAATGCTACTTTTCACTTACGTTTTATTCCTAACATTCTACACATGTGTTCTGTTTACCAGCCCCGCATTCAATGATTGTCTTCACAGATTCAATTTGTTCAATAGTGAAACGTCTGTGAATAATTTTAATGTGTCGACAGAACACTCAAGTCTCCACTTGTTCAGCTACACTCTTCATCTCATCTGCAATGCATGGAATAAACAGGATAAAAAGATTCCTTCATAAAAACCTCACAATCATTGAAATTCCTTCTCCTGGAATTATAAAGTACACCGCTAGAATGTGAGATTGTTTAATTAATAAATACCACCATCAGAGTGCATCTGATAATCTACAGATTAATGGGAGACTCTTGATTCCAACTGATAGAGGGTGAACCAATAAAACATCATATCAATGTTTTCTATTTTACAATGTACTCCAGTGATGGTAAAGGCTCCACCATGAAGCAGAGAAGGAGATGTGAAAGAGTTAGCAGCAAAATCAGTTCAGTAGCCAGACCTCTGAAGCAGCATCAGACACACAATGAATGGGAAAGAAATATTTTATAACAGTGATAACCATTAAATACATTGAACTCCTAGTTAAATTGAACCTTGCCATCGGGGAGCGAGGACATTGTGCTGGTCCCTTGCAACACTAAGACCATGAGACGTCTCATCATTAATCACTGAGAAAACATCCATTAAAAAATCCAGGACCGGTTATATCAACATCATGAAACTTTTAAAAGCTCCTGATCAAACATAGAGACGTGAGACATAGAAAATTGGAGCAAGAGTAGGCCATTCGGCCCTTCGAGCCTGCTCGGCCATTCATTATGATCATGGGTGATCATCCAACACAGTAAACTATTCCCGCTTTCGCCCCATAACCATTGATTCAATTAAACCCAAGAGCTATATGTAACTCCTTCTTCAAAACATGCAATATTTCGGACTGAACTGATTTCTGTGGTAGCGAATTCCATAGGTTTACCACTCTATCAGTGAATAAAGTTCTCCTCATCTCAGTCCTGAAAGGTTTACCCTGTATCCTTAGACTATGACCCCTGATTGTGGACACCCCCACCATCGGGAACACGCTTCCTGCATTTACCTTGTCAAATCCTGTTAGAATTGTATAGGTTTCTATGAGAACCCTCCTCATTCTTATGAACTCCAGCCAATGTAATCCTAACCGACTCAATCTCTCCTCATACGTCTCACCATTCCAGGAATCAGGATGGCAAACCTTCTCTGCATTCTCTCCATAGCAAGAACATCCTTCCTCAGATAAGGAGACCAACACTGCACACAATATTTCAGGTGTGGCCTCATCAAGGCCACCCTTGCAGCAAGCAATCCATGCTCCTGTGGTCGAATCCTCTCACTGTGAAGGCCAACTTACCATTTCCCTTCTTTTACCGCCTGTTGGACCTGCCTGCATACCTTCAGCGACCTACAGTGTACGAGAACCCCTAAGCTCTTGTTGCATATCTCCTCTCTCAGTTTAGAGCCCTTCAGATAATAATCTGCCTTCCAGTTTTTCCTACCAAAGTGGATAAACTCACAATTATCCACATTATACTGCACCTGTCATGCATTTGTCCACTCACCTAACTTGTCCAAATCACCCTGGCGCCTCTCTGCATCCTCCTCACAATCACCCTCCCACCCAGTTTTGTGTCATCGGCAAATTTGGAGGTATTACATTAAGTTCCCTCATCTAAATTATTAATATATGTTTTGAATAGCTGGGGTCCTAGCACCAATCCCTGCAGTACCTCACTAGTCACTGTCTGCCATTTGGGAAAAAGACCCATTCATCCCTACTCTTTGTTTCCTGTCTGCCAACCAATTTTCTATCCATCGCAATGCACTACCTCCCAATCCTATGCGCTTTAATTTTTCACGTTAATCTCTTATTTGGGACCGTGTTGAAAGCCTTCTGAAAGTCCAAATAAACCACATACACTGGCTCCCCCTCCTCAACTCTATTAGTTGCATCCTCGAAGAATTCTAGCAGATTTGTCAAGCGTGATTTCCCTTTCATAAATCCATGTTGACTCTGTCCGATTCGACCACTGTTCACCAACTGCTCTTCTATAAAATCTTTGATAATGGACTTTTGAATTTTCTCCACTACCGACGTCAGGCTGACTTGTCTATAATTCCCTGCTTTCTCTCTACCTCCCTTTTTAAATAGTGGGGTTACATTAGCTACCCTCCAATCTGTGGGAACTGTTCCAGAATCGAAAGAATCTGGAAGATGACCACCAATGCATCCAATATTTCTAGGGCCACTTCCTTAAGTACTCTAGGATGCAGACCATCAGGCGCTGGGGATTTATCGGCATTCAATCCCATCAATTTCCCCAACACCATTTCTCTACTCATGCTGATTTATTTCAGTTCCTCCCTCTCACCAATCCCTGTGTTACCCAACATTTCTGGTGTAATATTTGCTTCCTCTTTGGTGAAGACAGAATCAAAGTAGGCATTTAGTTGGTCAGCTATTTCTTTGTACCCCATAATAAATTCCCCTGTTTCTGACTGGAAGGGACCTACATTTGTCCTCACTAATCGTTTTCTCTTCGCAAACCTATACAGATGTTTACAGTCAGTTTTTATGTTCCCGGCAAGCTTTCTCTTGTACTCTATTTTCCCCTTCTTAATCAATCCCTTCGTCCTCCTTTGCTGAAATCGAAAATTCTCCCAATCCTCAGGTATGTTTTTTTCTGGCGAATTTATATGCCTCTTCCTTGGCATCTCTGATTTCCCTTGTAAGCCATGGATTGGCTACCTTTCCCATTTTACTTTTGTGCCAGACAGGGATAAACAATTGTTGCAGTTCATCCACGCGCTCTTTGAATGTTTGCCACTGCCTTTCCACTGTCATTCATTTAAGTGACGGGGAGGCGGTAGCGTAGTGGTAATGTCACTGGACTGGTAGCCCAGAGGCCCAGGCTAATGCTCTGGGGACGTGAGTTAGAATCCCACCACAGCAGATGGTGAAATTTGAATTCAATTCAGGAATTCAAAAGCTAGTCTAGTGTGACCATGAAGCAATTGTCGATTGTTGTCAAAGGCCATCTGGTTCACTAATGTCCTTTAGGGATCAGCTACGTCACTCTCCATCTTGATGAAGATTTTTATCATATTATGGTCGTTCATCCCCAAGGGGTCTCGCACAACTAGATTGTCAAATATTCCTTTCTCATTACACAGTACCCAGTCTAGGATGGCCTGTTCTCTAGTTGGTTCCTCAACATATTGGTCCAGAAAGCCATCCCGTATACAATCAAAGATTTCCTCCTGTTCGTTGTTTTGACTAGTTTGATTTGCCCAATCTATATGCAGATTAAAGTCATCCATCATTACAGATGTTCTTTTATCGCATGCGTCTCTAATTTCCTGTTTAATGCCATTCCCAACATCACCACTGCAGTTCAGGGGTCTATATAGAACCCCCACTAACGTGTTTTTGCCTCTTAGTGTTTCTCAGCTCTACCCATACAGATTCCTCATCGTCAGAGCTAATATCTTTCTTCAATATTGCGTTGACTTCCTCTTTAACCAGCAATGCAACTACACCGCCTTTTGCTTTTTGTCCATCCTTCCTAAATACTGAATACCCCAGGAAGCTCACACACAAGAACACATATAAACACGCACCTATACACACACACATGCACACACACGCACAAAGACAAATATGTCACGTAATTGGGAGGGTTGGACTGATCTAAGTGGAGTCGTGAGCAATAAACTGGGATATAAAGTGTCCTGGTTTGGAGACTTAGTGCTCTTCCCGGATGAACTCGGTAATCCTGAGGCTACTAGCTTGCAGATGTGGATAGTATAGTGCCATAGAGCCATAGAGCCATAGACATATACAGCACAGTAACAGGCCATTCGTGTAAAGCACCTATTTATTCCAATTCCATTTTCCAGCACTTGGCTCTTAGCCTTGTCTGCTATGGCGTTTCAAGTGCTCATCTAAATATTTCTTAAGTGCTGTGAGGGCTGCTGCCTCTACCAGACCTTCAGACATTATATTCCAGATTCCAGCCCCCCTCAAATCCCCACTAAAACGCCTTCCCCTTTCTTTAAATCTGTGCCCCCTGGCTAAGGGGGAAAAAGTTGATTCCTATCTATCCTATCAATGCCCCTCATAATTTTGTATATCTTATTCAGGCTCACCCTCCCACCTCCCCCCCCCCCCACCCCCCACCAGCCTTCTGTGCTGTACGAAAAATAACACTTGTCTTTTCAGACTCTTTTCATAGTTGAAATGCTCCAGCACAGGCAACATCCTGGTGAATCTCCTTTGCACCCTCTCCATTACAATCACATCCTTCCGATAGTGTGGTGACCAGAACTGTACACTGTACTCCAGCTGTGGGCAAACTTGTCTTTTATGCAGCTCCATCATAACTTCCCTGCTCTTATATTCTATGTCTCAGCTAATAAAGACAAGTATCCCATAAGCCTTCTTAACCACATTATCTTGTTGTGCTTCTGCCTTCAGTGATCTAAGGACAAGTATACCAAGGTCCCTCTGACCCTCTGTACTTCCTAGGGTCCTGCTACCCATTGTATATTAACTTGCCTTGTTAGTCCTCCCAAAAAGCATCACTTCATACTTCTCAGGATTAAATTCCATTTGCCACTGCTCTGTCCATTTTACCAGCCCATCTATATCATCCTGTAAGCTCAAGCTTTCCTCCTCACTATTTACGACACCATTCGTGTCATCTGCGAACTTACTGATCATACCTCCTATATCCACATCTAAGTTATTTTTGTACACTACAAGCAGCAAGGGTCCCAGCACCGATTCCAACCTTGCAGCACTGGACGCAGTCTTCCACTCGCAGGAACAACCCTCGACTATCATCCTCTGCCTCCTTCCACGAAGCCAACTTTGGATCCAATTTGCCAAATTGCCCTGGATCACTTTGGTTCTGACCTTCTTACCCAATCTTCCATGTGGGACTTTATCAAAAGCCTTACTGAAGTACAGGGAGACAACATCAACTGCTTTACCCTCACCTAAACATCTAGTCACCTCCTCTAAAAATTCAATCATGTACGTTAGGCACGAAATCCCCCTGACCAAATCTTGCGAGCTATCCTTGATTACTCGTTGCCTATCCAAGTGGAGATTAATTCTGTCCCTCAGATTTTTTTCCCATAGTTTCCCAACCACTGATGTGAGACTCACTGGCCTAATAATGGTCTCACATTCGCTATCCTCCAGTCCTCTGGTGGCAATAGAGGACTTGCAAATTTGTTTCAGAGCCCGTGATATCTCCACCCTTGCCTCACATAACAGCCTGGGATACATCTCATCTGGGCCTGAGGATTTATCCAATTTTAAGCCCGCTGAAACAGAAAATACTTCCTCCATTTCAATGGTAATTTGTTCAAGTATATCTCCCCCACCAAGCGCCGCCCCCCAAGACCCCCGATCTCTTCACCTACATCGTCCTTCTCCATAGTGAACACAGAGGAAAAGTAACCACCTAAAATCCCACCTATGTCTCCAGCTCCACACACAGATTGCCACTCTGATCCCTAATGGGCCCTACTCTTTCCCTGCTTATCCTCTTGCCCTTAATATACTTATAAAAGGCCTTGGGAGTTTCCTTTATCTTGCCCGCCAGTGTTGTTGTTGCCCACTCTTCGCACTTCTTATTACTTCTATAAGTACCCCCTACACTCTCTAAACTTCTCTCGGGCCTCCGCTTTTTGCAGGCTTGGAATCTGCCATAAGCCTCCTTTTTCTTCCTTATCCAACCTTCTATCTCTCTTGGCACCCAGGGTTCCCTAGGCTAGTTGGTCCTACCCTTCATCTTTATTGGAACATGTGGGTCCTGAGCTATCACTATTTCCTTTTTGAATGACTCCCATTCGTCTGATGTAAACTTTCTTACAAGTAGCTGTTCCAAGTGTACTTCTGCCAGATACTGTTTTATCATATTGAAATCAGCCTTCCCCCAATTCAGGAATTTTAATTTCTGTCCCTCTTTGTCTTTTTTCATAAATAACTTAAATCGTGCAGAGTTATGGTCATGATCCCAGAAATGCTCCCCCACTGACACTTGTACCACTTGTCCGGCTTCATTTCCTCGGATTAGGTCCAGTTCCGCCCCTTCTCTTGTCGGCATTTCTACGTGTTGACTCCAAAAGCTCTCCTGTATGCAATTTACGAATTCTGCCCCCTTTAATCTTTTTGCATTATGACTATCCCAGTTGATATTGAGGAAGTTGAAATCCTCTACTATTATTGCCCCATTCTTTGTAAACCTCTCTGTGATTTGCCTGCACATCTGCTCCTCTATCTCTCCCTGACTGTTTGGAAGCCTGTAGTGCACTCCCAGCCAAGTGATTGCCCTATTTTTGTTTTGAACTTCTATCCATTTGGCCTCATTTGAGCAACATTCCAAGATATCATCCCTCCTTACAGCAGTGATTGACTACTTGATCAACAGTGCAACACCACCTCCTCATTAACACCCTCGCCGGTCACGCCTGAAGGTTCTATACCCGTAATATTGAGCTGCCCTTCCCTCCACCATCTTGGTGTGATAGCAATAATAACAAATTCCCATTTGTAAAACGACGCCCTCAATTCATTTCCCTTGCTAGTAAGACTCCTTGCGTTAGAACAGATGCAATACAGCCTTTCATTGTTCACTTTTGCCTTAACCTGTCTATCTCTGATCTGCCTTCCAGATTGTCTCAGCTTCCCTTGCATATTTCACTGTGCATCACCCCTACTGCACCTCCACTCTGTATCCCACCCCACTCCCCCCCGACCCGCCCACACCACAAGTTTCGGATTTTCCTGGAGAACAGCGACAGAGACAGTTCAGTCACCGGGTGCCGATCTGCAGCAATGATTGGCCGAGATGGGTATTGTCAGCAGGCAGGGTTCGAAGCTTGTAAGCTGGATCAGGTTGAGAGAGAAGGAGAATGAAAGAGAGACAGAAAGAGGGAGAGAGAGAGAGAGATCCCACATGGGCCTTACCTAGCTGGTGTCTAGTTGCTTGTCTGGTTTCTACAGTGAGAAAAAAGTCACTTAAACAAGCACATCATGCGGCCTCATTGCCCATTGCCCACTCATTCAACATTATGGCTTAGTGTGTATTCCCTCTTGCAACTCAATTCCAAAGGGATTGACTTTAATGTCTTGTTAATGGGGAATGGATAATTAATTCACTCCATATTCCCAGGGCATTGTTTCTGGAGGGGCTGGTCAGACAATTCGTCTCCACCTGATGCAATGGAGTTGTGATGCTAATTGCAGTGGCAATTTTACCTGCTAGCAGTCACTTTTTATCAGTTCCATTTAAAAAAAAATGTTTCCAGCTGGTGGAATAAAAAAAATCATAATTTTGCACAGTAGTGCTTGTGAAAACATACACACACACATAAGCATACACTCACATACACACAGTCATCCATACGCAAACATGCACTCATATACACATAGTCACTCACACAAAAACATACACTCACATACACATAGTCACTCACACAAAAACATAGCCTCACATACACACACATACACACACTCCGTCACACAGAAACATACACTGACACACAAACATAAACTATCTCTCACACACATATTCACAATCTATACACTCACAAACATACACTCACACACAAACATACACTCCCTATTACACACACATTCACAATCTGTACACACACTCTCGGAGACACGCACTCACACACACATTCACACTCATATATGTACACTTTCAGACAGGCACTCATGCTCAAACCCGTGCTCTCTTTCTCTCTTGCTCTCACACACACGCATGCACACACTCGCAATCTCACAATCGCACACTAACAAACCAGTATCCATTTACCCCGTTGTGTAGTGGAACCATTTCCCGTATGTGGAGGAGAATTGAAGGTTAGAAGCGGGTAGATGAAGATGTTGGTGTTATTGTGATAATCCTGGATGGCAGGCACATCTACCGTGAGTCTGCAAATACATCCAAAAATGAATGAAAATCATTCAATATACAGAATAACCGGAGCCAACCTGCTCTGTTTAGTGTGATGAATACTTATATATATAGAAACACCAGGAAGCCTTTCAGCCTCTTGAGCCTGTTCTGCTATTCAGTGCAATCAGAACAGTCTGGTATCCGAACACAGTTCCCCATACCACTTAGTTCCCTTGGCGATCAAATATCCATCCAGCTCAGATTTAAAATGATTAATTGAACACCAGCATTTATTGCATTTTTCTGGAAGACAGTTCCACAAACCTGCCATCCTGTGTGCAAAGAACAGTTTCTTAAATTCACTCCTGATTGACGGGTCTGTCCCATTGGCCTTGAATCCACCACCAGCAGGAAAATGTTTCCCTCCATCAACCATACCCAGTTCTCTTCATAATCCGCATAATCTTCTATCATATCCAGGCCGACACAATCCTTACCACTGTAACATCCTCCAGGCACGAGAACCATCCCTATCTTTGTAACTCCTCCAGACCCTTCAACCCTTCTTATTACCATAACGACCGGCATACTCTACTACCTTCAGTTTGTCTGCAACTTCCTCCAACCCCTATATCCCTCACTATCACTGAAACCTCCTACACCACGTAAGCCCTCCTTTTCTATGTATCCTCCCACAGCACTACAACCCTCCCTACTTCTGTAAGATCCTCCGGGCCCTCCACCCATCCCTATATGTGTAACATGCTCCAGTCCCTACAAAGCTCCCTGTGGTTGTAACTTCCATCAGCCTCTAGAATAATTCCATGCTCTGCAAACTCTTCCAGCCTCGACAATCCGCCATTCACCACAATCTCCTCCAGCCCCTATCACGCTTCTTACTTCTGTAACATCCGCGAGCAACTACTACCCTCCCTATCTATGCAACCTATTAAAGAGTCTATAACGCATTTTATCACTATAAACTCCTCAAGTCCCTTCAACACTCCCTATCTCTGTAACATCTTCCAGCTCCTGTAATCCTTCCTGCCTTGGGAACCTCCTTAGCCTGTACAACCATCCGTATCGTTATAACTTTCCACGGCCACTGCAACCCTTCCTTTCCCTGCAATCTTGCCCAGCACCACAAGCCTCCACATCTCTGTAGCCTCTGACAGTCTCTTCAATTCTCGCTGATTGTGTAACCTCCTCCAGGCCTACAAATCCCGCGATGATTGGAACCTCCTCTGGCCACTACTACCCTTGTTATCTCTCTAACTTCCTCCAGCCCCTACACCTCTCCCTATTCCTGCAAACTCCTCCAGCGCGAAAAAAAACTCCCTTTCTCTGTATGTACCTCCAGGACTGACACCCCTCCCTGCCTCTATAAACTCATCTCGTTCTATCAGAAGTCCCTTTCTGTGTAAACTTCAGAAGTGATACAAGTCTCTCAATCACTGTAATATCTCCAGACCCTGCAATCCTTCCTGTGCTGTAACCTTCCTCAGACCCTACAACCCTGTATAACCTTGACAGCACTTTCTAACCCCGCGACCTCTACCACCTAGATGGACAAGGGCAGCAAATGCCTGGGAAAATCACCAACTGCAAGTTCCCCTCCAAGTCACACACCATCCTGACTTGGAGCTATATTGCCGTTCCTTCACTGCTGCATAGTCAAAATCTTGGAACTCCCTTCCTAACACCACTGTGGGTGTACCTACCCCACATGGACTGCAGCAGTTCAAGAATCGCAATTCGTGATGGGCAATAAATGCTGGCCTAGCCAGCGATGCGCGCATACCATGAATGAATAAGAAAAAAATCACTCCTCCAGTCTCTGAAACCCTCTCTATCTCTGCAATATTGTCCAGAACTACAACGCTCCAGATCTCTGTTCCCTCCGATATCCCCTTCAATTCCCACTCGCTGTGCAGCCTTTTTCCAGTACTACAATGCTCCCTATGATTGTAACCTCCTCCGACCACTACAACCCTTCCTTTTTTCTGTAACATCCACCATTCCTTACACCACTCCCTATTTATGTAAACTCCTTCAGTTCAAAAAACATCCCTGCCTTTGTAAACTCCTCCAGCTCCTACACCCCTCCCTAGCTCTTGAAACTTCTCTGGTCCTTTCAAAATTCCCACTTTATTTAAACTCCTCAAGCGCTCTCCACCTACACCCTCCATATTTATATTACATCTTCTAGTCTCTGCAACACTCCATCTGCCTGTGCACTCCTATTGCCGCTTCAATTCTCACTCTCTGTGGCCCTACAAACATCCCTATGACTGCAAGCTCCTGTGACCACTGCAACGCACCCTGTCTCTGTAACATCCTCCATCCGCCACCAACGCTCCCTATCTCTATAACGTTCGTCAGACACTACAACCTTCCCTACCTCTCTAACCTCCTCCAGCCAGGACAACCCTCCCCATTCTGGCAACCTCCTCCAGCCCATTCAACACCACATATCCCTCTAACCTCATCCAATGTAAACACTATTTACTATCTCCATAACATTCTCCATCCTGTACATCCCTCCATAAGCCTGTAACCACTTCCATCCCCTACGACACTCCATTTCTCTGTAACATCCTCCAGCCACTTCAACACTCCAACTCTCTGTAACCTCCTCCAGTCCAACACCCTTCCGTTTCTATGTAAAAAAGCTGCAGTATATGCAATCTTCCCTATCTATTTAAAATCCTCCAGCTCTTTCGAACTTCCCTATCTCTATAATCCTCTCCAGACTCTCACATACTCCCTATCATAGTATACTCCTCCAGCTTCTACAATCCTCTAATGCTCTGTAACGTCTCCCAGACCCTACCACCTTCCCTATCTCTGTAACCGCCTCCAACCCCTACAGCACTCCTTATAACTGTAATATTCTACTGCCCACAAACATCCCTAACTCTGCAAACGCTTCCAGCCTTTACAATACTCCCTATCATGGTAAACTCCTCCAGCTTTTACAACCCTCCCTATCTCTGTAACCTCCTCCAGCCTCTACAGCACTCGCTTTCCGTGTCATCTCTTACTGGATGACAGACCTCCATATCTCTGTTACCACCTCCAACCCCTACACGTCTCCTTACGTTTGCAACCTCCTTCAGCGCCTACAAACATCCCTATCCCTGTAAACCCCTGCAGTCTCTCCCATACTCCCTGACACTGTCTACTCATATGGCTCCTACAACCCATCCTACCTCTGTAACGTCTTTCAACTCCTACAACACACCTGTCTTAGTAACATCATCCAACCGTTACAAGCCTCTCTAACGCTCTACCCTCCTCCAGCGACTACATACTTCTCTATCGCTGTAACCTGCTGCAGCATTACAACCCACGCTATTGCCTTTCGCCTCCCCCAGCCCCGAAAACACTCCCTATCTCTGTAGCATCCTCCAGCCCCTGGATTTTCCATGTTTCTTAAAACCCCTCCAGCCTTTGCAACCTTTCCTGTCTCTGCGAACTCCTCCATTTGCGACCGGTAGCACAGAAATGGCATGCATTGAGTTCCTTCAGTCAGATATTCAGGAACTCGGGAGGGAGATAAAGAGCTACATACTACGCGCTAGCGAGAGTAGAACTAGGAAGATAGAGAGGATCAGTGCATGCCTTGAAGCATGGCGGTGGAGGTAGGGCTTCAGATTCTTTGGGCATTGGACCAGATCTGGGCAGGAGGCACCTATTCAAAAGAGACAGGTTGTGGATCAGCAGGACAAGGTACAATGTCCTCATGGGGAGATTCACCGGTATGCTTGTGGAGTGTATAAACTAAATTGGCAAGGGGATTGGCACCAGCATATAAAAGTAGAAAATCCGAATAAGGTGCATACTGTGAGAGTGTTAAACAGTACCAAAGAATGGAATAGTTCCGTATCCGATGGGCATAGATTGACAGAGACTACGAGGAATGTAAAGACTGGATTACAATGTATGAGTGTGTATGCAAAGTGTGCTGAATAAGGTTGGTGAGCGATACGCACAAATGGTAGTAAGGGAATAAGATGTAATGGCAATAACGGAAACGTGGCTTAAACATAGTGAGGCCTGATTGCATAACGTGCAATGATGTACAGATTGGGAAGGAGAAAAAAAAAGAGGTGGAGTGACAGTACTGATTAGGGAAGACATTGCAGTGTTGAAAGGGGAGGGTGTCCTTGAAGGGGAAAGGACAGAACTTATTTGTTTAGAGTTGAGGTACAAAACGGGTAAGTAGGGTGATGAATTTCTGAAATGTGTCCACGGAAAATTCCTTGATCAGTATGTTCTCAGTCCAACTAGAAATGTGGCAGCGCTGGAGCTGGTGCTTTATCATGTTTTATGTTCAATTTAATTTGGCCTTTTTCATGAAATGTTTTCTCAGCAGCAAGTTATCGCGCTGGATATAACATATATAAAGTGGCTTGCTCTAGATATTTTGCATGGAATCACCACCCTTTAATGTGTTGTCATCTCCGACCCTGAAGCAAGTAGAACTTTCATCCTCTCTGACCGTACTTCAGTCCTTACTACCTAACAAATCTAAACAGCATTTCAACCAATCTGCTCCACATACTGCAGATGTATAACAACTCTCCAACATGGTGCAATGAAATTAATCATCAACTAGTACACATATAACCGGAGTGAAATTTCTTCCGACCAGTACAATTCCCTCAACCTGATCACTATCATTATCTTCCACTTCTTTGTCAAGTAACGCCTCGAAATCGGTGTTGTTCCATTTTGGACAGTTTACTACATAATGATATTTTGAATCACATCTGAAACAGCAGCTCCAAATTCGGTGGGCATTCCTGGGGTTCATTCGTGCATTGTTGTTACTCTATTCTTATTGTCTGTCAGATCTGCCAAAAATATATGCGTCCTCATGACCTTTGTCTGTGATTCCTCTACTGTAGTGGCACCAGCGCCCCGTATCTGAACAATTTCGAAATGCAGCAACCATTCAGTTTTCCATCCTCTGTGACACCACCGAATTTCCCACTTTTACCATGAATGCTGATGGAAATGACTGTTTTCTCAGGATTTTGTTTAAGCATCAGACATCTGATCCAAACTTGTGTCTCTGTCTGAGAATCTCACTCCAGTTAACACGAGGAGCCTAAACCATGTGTGACAATTTAGCACAACCAAACAGTTTAAAAACATGCACTGAACAAGGAATGTCCAATTTGAATTTATGCGCTCTGTTATATTGTGCATTACATTATACAATACCTTCTCTATGATATGCCCATCTATATTTCTCTACTTATCACAATCTGACCATGGCTGGAATGTGTTTAATAGATCAGCTTTGTTATAAATTGTGTCCATCAAGCTTAATAGACGTTTGAAACCTGCCTCAGTGTGCAAATGGCCAGGATCCAGCTCACAAAATACTTTGCACCCTATGTTGCTTTTGCTGGATTGACAGAGGCAAGGCTTTCTTTTGTTTTATCTCTGTGTCCACATATCTAAGTCATTTTTCCATTGGTCATAAGGTTCATATTCAGAGAGTATCAGTAGGAATCATATCCTGACACTTTACGCTTGGATTCAGACATTCGTCTCGGAAGTAATCCAGATTACAAACATATAGCTGAAGAAAATTCACTTTCCAATCTTCAGCTTTAAGCAACCATCCTCTGCTGCTACGTCAAATGGATCCAGGACAAACAGTGAAGAATGAAGCTCGTTGCAGATTCTTTCCTGCCTGCTCCGTTTATTCAAAGAATACCGCATTACATAGCTTTGCCTTCTGTTCAGCAACCGCACTTTGTCCAGCAGGTTCACTTTATATTCAATTCCGATCCTTAATTAAACAAAGCCCTTCAACTATTTACCTTTAACATAATTAACCATTTACCTTTAATATCATTAACTATTGAAGTCTGGCTGTACAGATTCCTTATCCAGCTGCCCTCCCTCTATAGATCTAGTATTGTGAGTCCAGAACTGTTCACTTTCCTTATCCAGACTCCCTCCTTCCCTCTACATATCGAGTAGCGGGAGGCCAGAGCTGAGCACTCCATTTCCAGCCTTCATCCCTCTATATAGCTAATATTACGAGTCCAAAAGTGTGCACATGCCTTATCCAGGCTCCCTCCCTCCCTCTATATATCTAGCAGTGGAATGCCAGTGCTACACATGCTCCATATCCAGGCTCCTTCCTTCCCTCTATCTATCTAGTTACTGGAACCCAGAGCTGTACACATCCCTTATCGCCTCCCTCCATCCCTCTATATACTTAGTATCTGGTTCTAGAGCTCCAAACACTACTTATCCAGCCCCATTCCATCTATATATCAGGTATCTGGAGCCCAGAGCTAAATACACTCCTGATCCAGCCTCCTTATCTCCCTCTCTATGTCTATTATCAGGATCCCAGAGTTGCGCACAATCTTTATAATGTCTCCCTCATTATCCATTCCTCCCATCCCTCTCTCTATACATCTAGTATCTGCAGGCCAGACCTGTGCACACTCCTTATCCAGCCTCTCTAGATGCCGCTATGTATCTTATCGCTGGAGCCCAGAGATGCACATACTCCTTCTCAAGACTGCCTCCCTCCATCCATATATCTAGTATCTGGAGCTCAGAGCTGTGCACATTCCTTATGCAGCCTCCCCCACTCCCTCTAATTATGAAGAACCTGAAGCCCGGAGTTCTACAACCGCCTTATCCAGCATCCCTTCCTCTCTATAGCTAGTATCCAGAGAGCAGAGCTGTGCGCATACCTTATGCAGCATCCCCCTCCCTCTATATATGCAGTATGTAGTGTTCAGAGTTTACACTCCTTAACCAGCCTCCCTCCCTCCCTCTCTGTATCTACTATCTGGAGCCAAGAGCTGTGCACATTTGTTAACTATCCTCACTCCTCCCCTCTATCTCTCTCTCTATATATAGGAAATAGAGCCCAGAGCTGTGCACACTCCTTATCCAGCCTCATTCACTCCTTCTCTCTATATATCTAGTAAGTGGAGACCAGAACGTTCCACATCCTTTATCAATCTCCTTTCCTCCTTCTATTTGTCTAGTATCTGGATCACAGAGCTGTGCACACTTTTTATCCAGTCATTCTCCCTCTCTCTATATAGCTAGTATCTGAAATCCAGAGCTGGACGTACACCTTATCCAGCCTCCTGCTGCAACAACAGTCCGGACCTCAGTTCTTGCCCTATCTCAACCCCCCTGGCCTAGCTTCCTTTCCTCGCAAACACCACTCCCCTACACATCTGTTGACTGTCCAAAACCTACAAGCTGATTTAAACCATGCGTTTTGAACCTCACTTACCGCTCCATAATGACATGTTCAATCCATATACTGCCCACCTTCCATCTCGGCGCCCCTAATGTAGAAAACTTCCCAGCAAGATCTACCAGCAGACATCCTTTGGATCAAGGAATAGGGAAAAGGAGAAGTCAATAACAAGTTGCTTGTGATAAACCCCCTCTGTCGAATAGCAGTCTTTGAGCAACTATAGGGAGAGTGGTCCTTGCTAAACAGGTTCAGGACAAGCCAGGACCTCTGTGCACCCAACCTTCATTGCTGGGGCCTCAGTGTAAAACCGTTATGAATTTGCGGAAGGACCCAAACAATGTTGCACATTACCAAGGAGTGTCCCCTCTAGAGACTAAGTGGCAGTTTAATCACCTTATCAGCAAATGAGGAGGCTATCGCTTGGCTCCAGGTATCTGCAGTCACGAAGTAAGTGCAAGATAGAGTTTCCCAGCCTCTCTTTCTCTCTATATATATTGTATCTGGACTGCAGAGCTGTGCACACTAATTATCCAGCCTTCCTTCCTCCCTCTACATATATCGTACCTGGAGCCCAGACCTGCACACACGCTTTTCTCTGTCCACTCTAATTCGCGAGTGTCGTGGGGCGGGGCCGGCCGACGTCTGGACACGTCCCTGTTTATTGTTTCGTCACCTTGCGAGGCAGATTCCGCTCCCACTCCCTGTCACCATGGGTACCGGCCCTACCCCTGCCCTGTCTCCAAAGTGACAAGCCCCGTTCTCCATTCCAGCATGATAGCGACAAGTTCCGCTCCCACCTTGTCATCATAGTGACAGGCCCCGCCTGCAGGCTGCTGGAAATAGTCAGTGATTAATTTCCTTTCATCATTTAATAATTTAATTTAATAATTGAAGTCAAGGTATATTTAAGCACATTCTTCAACTGCTCTCTGAACTGATTTTGTTTCACAGCATAAATAGTATTTATGCAGCAAACTCAGGAACTGCAACATGAAGGCCAGTTCCAGCACAAAATATGGTAGAATTACAGGCACAGACCCCAAATCCCACATTCGCTGCCATATTGAATACAGCATAAAGACTGCCCACAACAGTATGAAGTTGGCTGAGACAACTAAAAGTAATATGATGGATATACTTCGGCTCTCCATCTCTGGGTCTCTGCGATTCACCCCACTTTGGTGAATCCGGAGTCTCCTGCGTAATCTGCTGCTCATTAAAATGTGTCTGACGGTTAGAGAGAGCATTGAGCAGCAGAATCACTACAAATGAGACCCCGGGGTTAGAATGTGATGGGAGGACTCAATTGTTACCCAGACCAGAGATTCCTGAACATCCGCTGTGACAATGCAAAACGAGGGAGCGTTCATCAGTGAATACCTACCTGTTAATATAAAATACCACAAAATATTCTTTAAGCAGCTCAGCGCAGTCACTGTTGCCAGAACCACAGCTGCCGTTTTCTCACTGCAATATTTGGTTTTCAGCTTCTGGCAACAAATGACCACACATCGATCAAAGGTGAAAATGACGGTGAACCAGACAGAACAGTCTGTGGTTGTGTAAAGCAGGATGGCGTGGATATTACATATCTGGATGGACCGCAGGAAAATAAACTGTTCTCGATAAACCACGGGAATCTGCCTCAACATCAGGTCGAGGCTAACAACCAGTAAACCTGCCACTACCATCGCCACGAAGTAGCGAGTGGCACATTTGGAGAGACCACACTTTCCCCGAGACAGGATCCCAATCGTCAGCAAGTTAACTGTGAGGAAGGGAAATGAACAGACAAATTATACATCAACTGGGAGCAAAGTTAAACATTTGATTCAGGATTTATGAATATTTACAAATATATAATGTATCCAGATCTGTATTGAAATGCTTGGACCGGAACGAACAAACAGGAAGGTCTGTGATACGCTGGAAGGCCGGAGTGATTAAACAAATTAAGGATGATGCTGAAATTGTTGAACTTAATGTTGATAATAATTCTGCCCTTCACTCCTTTCCATGTCTGGCTAAAAAAATAAACTGTTCCATCTCTAAGCACTCCCTGTTCTGACGAAGGGTCATCGACTTGAAATGTTAACTATGCTTCTCATCCCACAGATGTTGCCAGACCTGCTGAGTATTTCCAGTGCTTTCTGTTAAAATTCATATTTATTGCATCTGCAGTATTTTGATCTTGGAGAGAAAGGTATTTGTTGGACTGACTGTGAGATTCCCTCATCTGTATCACGCAGCAAGGAAATAAATTATTTCAAAACATATGATTGGAAATGAGTCCACTTTAAAAATCAACGAGAAAAATAATTCTAATCTTTACTAGGTTAACTACTGACAAGGGCAATTATCAGGGAAACTATACATCAGGTTGGGAGTTAAATCAACAGCTTTTGAGGAGTTCAGGCTGACATTTGTTCATTTGTTATGACATTCAGCACGGATCTATTCATTGTATCTTTGGCAGACTTTCTGCTGGAGATATGGAATACGTTAAATAATCATGATTGGATTTACAAATGCAGCATTAAAGTGGAATTTCAGTTGAAAACAGAGGGGGACTGAGATGTAAATAAAATCAGAGAATTACATTAAACATGCGCAATAAAAGGTTAATAATAAATTAGCACCCAGTACATATTGATGAGGACAGTATCAGAGTTCAGGAGTACTTTTATCAACATTGTGGTGAAAGGCTAATTTCAGAATGGAGTGAGGTAGGCAGTGGTGTTCCTCAGGGTTCCATACTAGGACCACTACTGTTTCTTGCATACTAGAAGAGAGCTGGAAAATATTTTCAGTGACATTACTATATTTATTGTATCAGTATATCTTTAAATCGACATCCCCTTCAACCTTCCAATGCTATCCCTCTCATACCATACCCAGCCTATTCGTTTAATCCCTTTCATATCAGTCCCAACGCATACCCATCATACCCCTTCTCCCGAAAAATCCCCATCTCCCATTCCATCCCTTCCATGCCCACACATTTCCTCTTGCCTTGCTGTTCTTACTACATTCAAAGCCCTCCCAAACAAACAGCCCTCCGATCTACCCTATTTACCAACTGTGCCATCATGTCATCACCCGTTGCCCTCTTTTGGCAACAGAAGTTGGTGGGATGCCGCAGAGCAGTAACTGATGATCAAGAGCAGTGAGAGCTGGAGCCCAGTAATTGAAGTGTTGCAGCAGCAAGAACCAGAGACCAGTAAAAGAGGCCATGGGAACGAGAGCTACGATCCACCAACTAAGGCTGGGAGCAGTTAGAGGTGGAGTCCAGTAATTGAGGCCAGTGAGCAGCAACAGCCAGAGCCTAGTAATTAATAGCAGGGAGCAGTGAGAGCTGGAGTCCAATAACGAAGACAAGGGATCAGCAAGGGCTGTGGACCAATAAACAAGACGGGGAGCAGTGGGGACCAGATACCAGTAACATACCCTAAGGACAGCAAGTGCCGGAGCCCAGTAACCAAGGCTGGTGAGGTGGAGCCCTGTAACCAACAACGGGGAAGACTACGAGCCAGAGCCAAGTAACTTAGGCCGGGGATCAGCGTGACTGGGAGCCCAGTAACCGAGGTCAGCACGCTACTAGAGCCAGAGCCATGTAAACGAGTCCAGGGGGCGGTGAGAGCCAGAGTACACTCACGGAAAAAAGGGAGAAGCGAGATCTGGAGCCCAGTAACCTACAGTGGAATGTTGCGAGAGCCAGAACCCAGTAACAGAGATCTGGAGGTGGCAAGAGATGGAGCCCAGTAACCAAATGTGGTGAACAGTGAGAGCCAGGGCCCTGTGAGAAACATTGGGTGACAGTAAGAGCTGGAGCCCAGTAATCTAGATCAGGGAGCATCAAGGGCAGGGGTCCAGTAGCCAAGGCCAGGGCGCTGTGAGAGCTGGAACCCCTAGCTGAGGACGGAAGCAATGAGTGCAAGGGTCGGGTAATCAAAGACAGTGAGTGGAAAGAGCTGGAGTGCAGTAATCAAGGATGGTGAACAGTCAGCAGTCAGAACCAGAGCCAAGCAAAGGAGGCCGTGGTGCTATGTGAGTGGCTGGCCAGTACTCAAATCCGGGACAGCGAGACTCAGAGCCCGGTATCCGAGGCATCAAAGCATTCAGATCTCCAGGCTGGTAAACAAGGTTGGAGAACAGTGAGAAGCAGAGCCCACTAATGGAGTCCGGGGAGCAGTGAGAACGAGAGAGCAGTATCTGATGCAGGGGAGCAACGAGAGCCGAAGGCCAGAAATGAGGCTGGATACCGTGGGAGCAAAAGCCTAGAAACTGAGGCAGAGGAGCAGTGAGAGGTGGAGCCCATAAACTGAGGCAGGGGAGCAACGACAGGTGGAGTCCATTTCCAAAAGGCAAGGGAGTAATGAGAAGTGCAGCCCAGAAACTGAGGCAGGGGAGTAATGAGAGGTGGAGTCCCATAAGTGAGACAGGGGAACAGTGAGAGGTGGAGCTCAGTAACTGTGGCAGGGAGCAATGAGAGCTGGAGCCCCATAACTGAGGAAAGGGAGCAGTGAGAGGTGGAGCCGAGTAACTGAGGCAGGGGTGCAATGAGAGGTGCCGCCGACAAACTGAGGCAAGGGAGCAATGAGAACTGAAGCACCGTAACTGAGGCAAGGGAGCAATGAGAGGTGGAGCCCAGAAACTGAGACAGGGGAACAGTGAGAGGTGGAGCGCAGTAACTGAGGTAGGGGAGCAATGAGAGGTGGAACCCAGAAACTGAAGCAGTGGAGTAATGAGGGCTGGAGCCAATAACTGAGGCAATGAAGCAGTGTGAGCTAGTGCCCAGAAACTGAGGCAAGGGAGCAATGAGAGGTGGAGATCAGTATTTGAAGGAAGGGAATAATGAGAAGTGGAGCCCAGAACCTAATGCAGGGGAGCAATGAGAGGTGGAGCCCAGTATTTGAGGGAAGGGAGTAATGAGAAGTGGAGCCCAGAACCTGATGCAGGGGAGCAATGAGAGGTGGAGCACATTAACTGATGGAGGGAGTAATGAGAAGTGGAGCCCAGTAACTGAGGCAAGGGAGCAGTGAGAGGTGGAGCCCCGTAACTGAGGCAAGGGAGCAGTGTGAGTTGGAGCCCAGTAACTGAGGCAAGGGAGCAATGACAGGTGGAGCCCAGTAACTGTGGCAGGGGAGCAATGAGAGCTGGAGCCCCGTAACTGAGGCAAGGGAGCAGTGCGAGTTGGAGCCCAGTAACTGAGGCAAGGGAGCAGTGAGAGGTGGAGACCAGTAACTGTGGCAGGGGAGCAATGAGAGCTGAAGCCCCATAACTGAGGCAAGGGAGCAATGAGTGGTGGAACCCCGTCACTGAGGCAAGGGGGCAGTTCGAGGTGGAGCGCAGAAACTGAGACAGGGGAACAGCGAGAGGTGGAGCCAAGTAACTGAGGCAAGGGAGGCAATGAGAGCTGGAGCTCCGTAACTGAGGCAAGGGAGCAGTGCGAGGTGGAGCCCAGAAACTGAGACAGGGGAGCAATGAGAGGTGGAACCTAGAAACTGAGGTAGTGGAGTAATGACAGCTGGAGCTAATAACTGAGGCAATGAGGCAGTGTGAGCTGGAGCCCAGAAACTGAGACAGGGGTGCAATGAGAGGTGGCGCCCAGTAACTGAGGCAGGGGAGCAATGAGAGTTGGAGCCCAGAAACCGAGACAGGGTAGCAATGAGAGATGGAGCCAAAAACTGAGGCAGGGGAACAGTGTGAGTTGGAGCCCAGAAACTGAGGCAGGGGAGCAATGAGAGCTGGAGCCAATAACTGTGGCAAGGAAGCTGTGTGAGATGGAGCCCAGAAACTGAGACAGGGGAGCAATGAGAGATAGAGCCCAGAAAGCGAGGCAGGGGAGCAATGGGAAGACGAGCCCAGAAACTGAGGCAGGAGGTCCAGAGCCCTGTAACAGAGGCTGGGGAGAAGAGAGAGCTGGAGCCCAGTATCTGACGCAAGGGAACAGTGAGATCCAGAGCCCAGTGTCTAAGGCAGGGGAACACTGAGAGCTGGAGCCCAGTAACTGACGCAAGGGAACAGTGAGATCCAGAGCCCAGTGACTAAGGCATGGGTGCAGTGACAGCCGGATACAAATAGCTGAGGCAGAGGATTAACGGGAGCCAGTGACTGGTGACCGAGTCAGGGGATCAATGGGTGCCAATATCCAGTAACCGAGTCTGGGAAGCAGCAAAAACCAAAGAATTGGTTTTTTGGTTTGACAGAGAACAGTCAGCGCTGGAGCTCAGTAACCAAGGCCAGGAACAGCAAATGCCATAGCACAGTAAGCGAGGTTGTGGAGCAATGAAAGATGGAGCCCGGTAACAGAGGCCAGGAAGCAACAAGAGCTTTATCCAAGTTACTGAGACGAGGCAACAGTGACAGCCGGTCTCAGTAATTGAGCATGGGGAGGGGTGAGAGGCAGAACACCGTAATCGAGTCTGGGGAGCAACGAGAGCTGGAGGCCAGTCACCAAAGGATGTCAGACCCTCGATCACTTCCTCTCTCATTATGCTCATTGTATCTAAAATTTCACAATCCTCTTTAAACAAAATGTGGTCATCATGTCTCTCCTTTATGAAGACAGAGATAAAGTACTCATTATGAACTCTGCCCTCATCCTTTGCATCCAAAATAAGTTACCTTGCACATCTCTGATAGGCCCTGCCCTTTCCATAGTTATCCTCGTTCTCTTCATGCACAGATATGGCATGGGAGCAGTGAGAGGTGGAGCCCAGTAACTGAGTTCGGGGATTGCTAAGAGGCAGACCCCACTAACTTAGACCAGCAATGAGTGAGAGCTGGATCCCTATAAACGAAGCTGGAGAGCAGCGTGAGACAGAGACAAGTAACTGATGCTGATGAGCGCTGAGAGCAGAAGCCCGGTAACCATGGCTGGGGAGCCCTGTAACTGAGGTTACAGAACAGTTAAAACCAGCGGCCGGCAACAGGGGCCACAGAGCAGTGAGAGCGGGAGCCAAGTAACCAAGGCTGGAGAGCAATGAGAGCTCGCGCACGATGACAGAGACAAAGGAGCAACAAGAGCCATCGCTCAGTAACTGAAGCTGGGCATTAGTGAGGGCAGGACCCTAGTATGCAAGGTCAGGGAGCAATGAAAGGATTTCAGTAACCAGAGGCAAAGAGCAGCGTGAGCCATACCCAGTAACTAAATCCAGGCAGAGTGGAATTGATACAGCTGCTAAAGGGAATTACTGACAAACCAGTGGGAGGTATTCAAAAGCGAGATGCCACAGGCACAGTTTAGACATGTTCCCACAATGAAATGGCGTAGTACTGCCAAATCTAAGGTTCCCTGCTGATCTGGTAGCCTACAGAGTAAAATAAAGCAGGGCTGAATGGTCTCCTTCTATGCCATCGTTTTGCTATGGTTCTATAGTTCATTTTTGAAAGATTGCGGACATATTAACCTTTGGGGTTCTCAAAAGGATTCTTGTAAAGGCCACTTAACTTTGAAAAACAGTCCACGGAAATGTTTTTTTTAAAGGGCACTTAGACGTCTTAGAAGGAAACACGCCTTGTTAGGAAACCACCTGATTTCCAGCTCAATAAACAACAGAGAACTTTGAACACCTGGAGAAGTTGTTTACAAAGAACTGAGAGGTCAAGATTAATGGCGGTCAAAAAGTTGACATGGTCAATCCTGTTGTCGGCTTCGCTTTTGAATTGTTTTGTGATGGATTTGTACTGTATGAAAAAGGAGAGAACTTTCAAGGAGAGAAGACAATTCCCAAGGAAGGAGAGGAGACCAAAACCCAGCCCAGCTTCCCACCACCTCTCTAAAAGAGCCTGGGAAGTCCTCTGTCTGAACTCATATCGTCTTCTATTTTTGAAGAAAAGCCTGCTGAATTAATTCTCAATGTCACCTGAAAAGAACTGTTCTAAAAGATCCCAGTGACCCATCTATGTGTACTATTCCAGAAGCTTTGACGCATATCTTTGGAACTTAGTCTGTGCATGCCCATTGGTTGCCTATGTTAGTCACGCTCAGCTGAACATGTATTCAGCAGCATGAGGAACCCCTCCAGTGTTATTTAAAAACAGCAGGAATCCAACTTACAGGTGAGGGGCTTTTGACTTAGTTCTGCTATTGAAAAGTTAGTGGAGGTGTTGTGAATGCTTTTCTGGTGGTTGTGCTTTGAGCTGCTGCAAACATTCAGGGAGGCAAGAGGATTTAGTGACCCAACTCTGGACGAGGTATGGGGACTGCAGTTACAGTGCCTCTAGGCTTTAACATGACCAACAAATGGAGCAGAGGCTGCAGAGATGGGAAGCCCTGGAAAGATGGAGAAGGAGGGGGCTCTGCCCTAGCCAGCCCAGGTTTACAATAACAATTTTCCTACCTACAGCGAACCGAAGAGCTGTCTGTGAGTTGACTCTAATTCAATCAGGATGTGTCCACCGAGCTGTGCCACCTCTTGTAACACAAGCTGGCGCCTCAGACCAGGGTGCAGATGGAGCTACAAGTGGAGGTAAAAACACAGTTTCTTTGAACTTCTATGCATTTAGATCTTTCCGTAAAGGACAGGACGACATAGCCAACATCTCCCAGTATGTGGTCACAGTCTTTTTTTCTCTCATCAGAAATATTGTGTGTGGCTTTAGAACTGTAAAAATATCAGTGCACCTTTAAGACAGAAAGTTCCAGACACTCAGTCTGCCAGAGTGCATTCTGGTTGCCATGCAACAGCAGCAAGGGAGAGGTGACGTGATTCAGTGTTGCAATTTGACTTTTGAAATCTAGCTGGTACAGACGAGTTTGAGCAGAGAGAGAGGTCTGATGTGATTTGAACGGAAGGAGCTAGGTTATTTCTCTCTCAAAATTCTAACAACCGAAGCTCTGTTTTCACTCTAATGATTCTACCAAACAACAAGCCAAATTAATTCCCTGAGAAAATAAGAAAATCTTTTCCTTCTCAACAAATTAACGGTATTGCTGTATTCATCACGAAAGGGACAGTTAATGCTCCAGCAGCTGAACTGCTGAATTTATTTTTTTTGAAGGACTTTTTTTCCCCATTGTACCACTGTGAAGACTTCAAACCACCCTTGACTGTTTCAACATTGAACGATTCCATTCATCAGGAATGTAACTTGCAAAGACTTTATTTTTATTTTTATCAGCTGATTAAAAACTGAATTGCAGTCAGTGTTAGTATATATATCAGAATGTGGTAGATAGACCTTAAATAAGAAGTTATAATGTCTTTAGACATTGTTTTATCTTAGTCGTGTCTAAGATTTTTTTAAATAGTCAATTTGTTGTTATCTATTGATACCTGATTTGGTGCACTTTATTCAGGGGATACTGCAGTGTTCATTTTGCGGTGCTTTCTCTGATTTGTAAGGGTTGCAGTAATACTCGGCGATCTGTGGAGCGACGGTCATGAATTGACAGTGTGTTGCTCCCACGACGATCTGAAACATATATTTCAATTTGGGGCTTTGTCCTGCGCGGTAATAACATATCTTAATTGGAGCTCATGCGGAATTGAATCATATTTATTTCGGTGGATCGCGTCTGGGATCAGAATCAGACTAATTTGGAGAGCTCACATTTGGAATGATATTAATTGCTCATCTCTGGGATAACATACAAATTGGGCTTTTGTGTCTGGGATCAAATCAACCGGAAACTCGATTAACACCAATTACCTAAAATAAAAGGTACCAAGTGTCTTGCACAATAAAGTACAGTCGATAACATTGCAATGGCATTAACGGTTGCAGCAGCATTTTTGGGAAAGCAGAATGTTTCCCTCAATGACTTGAAAACGTTAACTAAGAACAAACTGAAAGAATAGGCAACAAAATTGAGCTGCAATTGAAATAAGGTGCCAGAAATGCAGAGATTACTGACATAACAGCCCCACAACTGGAATTAGAAGAACAAATAAGAAAAAGAAGACGTGAGACAGGAAGGACGTGAGTCAGAGTGTGAAGCAGTAGAATTTGCTGGACATACAATAGAAATAAGAAAACTCGAACTTCAGAGAGAAAGTGAAAGAGAAGAGAGGGAATTTTGGTTAAAAGAGATGGAATTAAGACAGAAGGGTGGTCCTGACTCCAGGGAAAACTTGTGCCAGAAAAAATCTGAAGTCTGTTCAGGACACAGCGCAAAGCTGTTTAAATTTATGCAGGCTCTTCGTAAGTTTGAGTAAAGGGACGTAAAGGCATTTTCATATGATTTCAAAACATAGTCACACAGATGAATTGGCTGAAGGAAAACTGGGTACTGCTTATGCAAAGCAGCATGGTAGGCAGAGCTCATGACGTTTATTCCATGCTTCCTGAAGAGGCGCCTGCAGATTATGATATGGCAATATAGGCTATTCTCATTGTGTATGAGCTGGACTCTGTTGGCCAGGGGCTGCAAGAAATACAGAGTCTGTTACAAAATGTTGAACAGTTCATGAACTATAGTAATCGGAGTTCAGGCACTGGCCTGTGCTGGTATAAACCAGTTTGAACTAATTAATTTATGTGGCAAGACAAAGTAGAGATCACAGGAATAGAGCCTTATTTGCACACGGTGTGATACCGGGGTCTTGGGCCTGGGCCAATAAGGAGAAAATACGACTGAGGTGAATAGGCTAAAACCAACCGGGAAGAGACAGCACAGTTTTGAAGAGATAAGAAAGAGAATAAGTATAGAGATTCTCAGGCATAGAGCCAGCGAGAAACACCGGAGACCAACCATCGCAGAAGTGCAGGAACCTGCGTGAGCAACGCGGCGACGACGTAAAAGAGAGAGAGAACGGAACGCCTGACCAGCGTCAGCTCTCCCCTTTTTTCGGGTATTATCCTTTGTTTTCTGTGACTAGGTCAGGGAAAGGTCAGAGGAACCTAATGGATGTGCTTATCAATTCTAGCTAGCTTTGTTATTAACTGTATAACCCAGTTTGAGTTGCATGCTTTTGTTTAACTAAGTGTATAAGCCTTGTACAACAACGTGAATAAAGTAAATTGATAGTAAAAGAAAGGACTGAGTTTCCTCCTCGTTGTACTAAGCCATTAACTGTCGCCGGTGGTTCAGGTGGAGGGTGGCTCTCCTGTAAACCTGATATCCCAAACACCCAGCCTGAACCTGAATTAAGAGGCCTTAGTCCCACGTGACGGCCAGGATCAAGTGGGTGAAGGGAATAAATGGGCCAAGGGGGAGTTGACTCCGCGCCATGGTTTACACAATTGGCGTCCATGGGTGGGCACGAGGATCAATCTCTCCGTTGAATCAGCGGCAGACTCGAGCCAAACCGAAATGGGAAAGTACAGAGAGAACAGGAACTTAGGGGTTAATTCGTAGCGACTAACATAAGATGACGAATCAAAGGGAATCTCCAAGCCCCGGAGACTTGGATTGTTTTGATTGGAAGGGACTCCTCCAAAAAATCGTAATAGGGAAGTGGCCGCAATACGGGGAGTATGCAGATCACACTAGCGACAAGGGAAAACCCGTAGGAGAAGCCCTTTGGAAAATTGCACAAGCAAAGATGTCAGTTAGGAATTCTTTAAAAATGCAGAAGTCAGTAGCTTTCGGCTGTTTACTTGAGGAATGGATAGAATGCTAACAGCAGGCTCAAAAAGAGCAGAACAGATTAGAGGAAGAGATTTAAAAAACTCGATGAGGAGGCAGCCCGCCTTAGTGAAAAAGTAACTGATTTACAGGGACAGAGAAGTGCGGATTTGATGCATATTAACCAATATCAGTTACAGTGCAAAAAACTAGTTACGGAAGAAAGTAGGCGAGAGGGAGCAGCCCAAGCAGCTAAAGCTGAGGTGGAAGAATGGATACAGCAATGCAGTGATTTAAAAACTGCCATGAATGTGATTTAGAGAGCAGCTCAGGAAAAAGGAAGTAATACAGGTGATCACACAAAGTGTCAAAAATGCATATCAAGACTACAAGTACAGCTAGCCGTGCAGAGAGTTATAATATGTGCTTTTGCACCCTACGGAAGTGAGGAGAATGGTGAAGGGGCAGAGATTGGATTGAGTTAGCAGACGAAGCGGCCAGATACGGCCATGATGACGGAGACCCTCTACCCGAGGATCCTCCGCCAGCATATGAAGCAGAGCCAAAGGAGCAATCGGCCCCCATGGCCCCCCTTGTGACCACTAGGGCAGCGAAAGGGGCAGATGACCAGGTGGCAGCTGGCCCGCGTATGACATATTCCACTTCAATGGTGGTGCAACAATTGAGGGAGATTGCGAAAGATATTGGGACGTGCGCACCCGGGAATGATCCCAGGGAGCTGTTCCAAGCGGTCAGTCAACAGAGAGGAATACACGGCTTAGATGATGCTGAAGAAAGAAAATTAATTATAATGTGCCTTCATCCACACATACACTCCGCCCTACCGGAGGAGCAGCAACTCGGTAGAGGCACAAATGAGGTTTTAAAAGAACAAGTATTAAATTTCATGGACGCTAACAGAGGGACCCAGTAGAGGCGCTAACGAAATGCTATCAAAGAAAAGGTGACCACCCTGTCGCGCGTTTGCGGCCCGCATCTGGGCAGTGTTTCAAGGGGTGTATGGTGAAAACCTAGATACAGCCAATCCAACGCCAGAGTTTAGAAAGCGATGGCTGAGAACGCTGGTGTCGCATGGCACTGAGGAGTGAAGAAGGGCCCGAGATCAATTTGATCCCTCTGATGACACGCACACAGAGGCTTGGGTACTCAAGAGGATGGTTAGAGCATGGGAGAAGGAAACAAGAAAATTCTCCAAGGCCCCTGGGGGAAAGAGGATGCCTGTAAAAGATCAGACAATAACCTGGAGAAATGAAGGGAGGGGAACTGCACAGGTGGCACCCACGCAGCCTTTCAGACAGGAGGAAGGGGTAGAGGCATGCGGAGAGGATCCGTCCCAGGAACAGGGAGAACTCAGGGCGGGCTGACCCACTGCTATAATTGTGGCCAGGAGGGACATTTCAAAAGAGAATGCCCAAAACCGAGATGAGAAAATGCAGGTCGGGGAGGAGGCCAGAACAAACGCCAGAGCCTACCCGTGGGAGGACCGAACAGGTCAAATCCTCAATGTGATATACTAGAGATAGCACCGTCTTCGGGTTTGTAGCCTGAACCACAATGACGGTCGCAGGCCTCTCCGTTATGGGTGTGTGACAAGCGGTGGGATAACACAGGGAGACCCCTCGTGAACGTAGGGTTGGAGGCCGCCCTGTCACGTTCCTTTGGGACACTGGAGGATCCTGAACCACCGTAAACACCACAGATGTTAATAAAGTAGATCGGAAAATTCAAAGTAAACTTGTTTTACGTGGATTCACAGGACATTCACAAGTGGGATATGTGAGTGTACCGTTGGAAGTCAGTGTGGGGGACGTAGCAATAGAACACTCAGTGGTTCTCATTCAGTTACCCAGAGAACAAGCACATATATTAGGGTGTGATTATATGGCTAAAGCGGGACTCTGTTTTGACCCTGTTAATTGCGCGATTTCGCAAATGCCCTTGGGCATGGGTGGTACAGATCACACATCCGTCCCGGTGGGAGAATACCAGGTTCGGGTTTGCATGTTCGGGGAACTGTGGACGAGACCAGAACAAATGAGTATCGAAAGTGAAGTACAACAAATTATCACACGGAATTCAGTAGCATTTGATCGACATAAACATAATTGTGGGAAAATGACCAGGAGTGTGTGTATACAGGGTCCAGACCCCAAATCACAGAAGAAGTATGGTTTTCCGAAACAGGCAGAAGAGGAGGTGGGAAAGGTGATACAGAGTTTTCTGCTACAATGGATACTAAGACCAGTAGCCTCCACTAACAACTCGCCTATTTGGCCAGTGAGGAAACCGGACGGTAGCTGGTGACTTACGATAGACTATTGAGAATTAAATAAGGTAACCCTGTTAACGGCTCCCACCGTAGCAACTAGCCCAGAGACGGTAGTTAAACAAAATTAGGATGCACAGTGGTTCACGGTTTTAGACATAAGTAACGGTTTTTGGTCTATTCTACTGGAGAAAGTATGCCAATATAAATTTGCGTTTACTTTCCAAGGACAGCAATGTACATGGACCGTCCTAATCGGGATTTCATAATTCCCCGTCTATATTTCACCAACGTCCAAGGGAAGGTTTAAAAGGGTTCTCAAAGCATGAATGTCTGGTGCAGTATGTAGATGACTTACTGCTACAAACTGAAACGCAACAGGAACATTATCAGTTACGAAGTGAATTGCGACAATTGTTGCACAAATTGGGACTAAAAGTAAACCATAAAAAAGCGCAGGTTATGACACAGTAGGTTACTTACTTGGGAATGATCTTGACACCGGGAAAGAGAGAAATTGACCAACGAAGGGCAGTAGCGGTTGACAGTCTCCCTGTCCCGAGGGATGTAAAAGGATTGAGATCCTTCCTGGGTTTGGTGGGATATTGCAGGGGCCACATTGATGGATTCGCTACAAAAGTGACTCCATTAATGGAACTATTGAAAAGGAATGTCCCGTGGGAGTGGAAAACTGAACACACACAGGCCATTTCAGATTTAAAGCAGGCACTAGGTTCTGCGCCTGCTCTGAAAACCCCAAATCCAACTGAGCCGCTTTTATTGGAGTTGGCTACCACAGACACCACCCTTTCGGCAGTTCTGTAACAGGAGACACACGGGAAATTAAGACCAGTAGCGTATGCATCGCGCATGCTTTCACCGGTAAGAGCAGGGGTATATGACGTGTGAGAAACATTTGTTAGCCGTTTTTTGGGTAGTACAGTATTTTACTTACATAGTGGGACTGACCCCACTTAGAATATTGACAGAACATACTCCCGTACAGTTACTATTAGACGGTAGGATCAAAGACGGGTCAGTATGTCAGAAACGAATTGCTAGGTGGACACTATTGCTACAAGGAAGAAATATAAGTGTAAAAGGAGTAAAAACTACCACGATGTTTACAGACAACCTAGTGTATCAAGGAGAGAAACATGAGTGGTAATTCATGATAGCAAATGCCCAAGGGACCATTTGTTTCAAAACAAAGAGGAGGGGGTAGGAGTGGATCGGAGAAAGCAACAGGGCCCGAAAGAAAAGATGCAAAGGAAAAAGAAGAACCCCACTTAAATATTTTTGTGGATGATTCCTCATCAGTACAGGATGGCAAGAGGGAAACTGGGTGCGGGATATATGTAGAAGACGAACATGGTCAGGAAAAATCTAGCGCAGCCTTGAAATTGCCTAAATCCATGAGCACGCAGGCGGCAGAATTAGCAGCCGTCGCATATGTGCTTGTCCACCCAGAATACCTCCCGCCCGGATCAGTTATATATTCTGATAGCATGTATGTCTATAAAGGCCTCACGGAACATTTGCCCTTATGGGAGGCGAGAGGTTTTGTCTCAGCGGTTGGGAAGCCCCTTCCAGCCGCCCCATTATTAAGATACATCTTTGAAGGAGCACAGGGGAAAGATATGGGAATACGAAGGCTCATTCAAAACTTACACTGGAAGGGAACAGGAAAGTGGATGAACTAGCCAAACAAGGTGCTGTTAGTGGGCAAGAATGGCAGCCACCGATTGAGGACATTGGGGAACAGAAAGGGAAACAGGTTAAGGTAATGGATTTAACAGAGGAGCAGAAGAAAGATGGAGAATTGAAAAAAACTGATGGAAGGAGTAGCGTCAGACACATAGAAAGAGTACAAGGGGGTCTAAATTCAGGACGGAGTGGTTTTATGTGAAGGAAAATTCGTAGTGCCAGAGGGGGGACGAAACCAAATAATCCACTAGTACCATGACTTCTGGGGACATAATGGGATAGAGAGTACCCTGGAAATTATAAAGGAGGTGTGCTGGTGGCCTGGGATGAAAGGTGATGTGGAACACTACGTCAAGTATTGTTTGATCTGTGCACAACACAACTCCGATAGGAATGTCAAAAAAGGGGCCCTCCGGCATACTAGACCAGAAGAAGGGCCTTGGACTAATTTACAAATAGACTGTGTAGGTCCCCTACCCCCCACTCCAGGAGGGGTTAAGTACATTCTAGTGATAGTAGATACGTTTACCAAATGGGTGGAAGCTTTCCCAACCAGAACAAATACAGCCAAAATCACCGCGAAAATTCTGTTAGACAGGGCGCTCACTCGGTGGGGTTTATCCCGAAGCATAGAATCAGATCAGGGAACACATTTCACAGCACAAGTAATGCAAAATGTAATGACCCTCTTTGGGGTCAAACAGAAATTCCACATACCCTATAGACCACAGTCTAGTGGAATTGTGGAAAGAATGAATCGGACATTAAAACACATGATAGCTAAAATGGTACAGCAGCACAAGACGACCTGGCAGGTCGTTCTGCCCTATGTGTTATGGCAATCAGGAATACCGCAGCTTCATCAACAGGCTACACTCCCTATAAACCCATGACGGGAAGGGACATGAGAGGGATAGAGGGGTTGGTAGGTTTGAACTTTTCTGAACCCAAGGTGGACAGTATTATATCAGAAAAATGTGTGCAACAACTAGTAGAAACAGTGAGAGAAGCAAATTACGTAGCAGTTCACCAACAAGGAAAGAAGAGACAGCAAAGCAAGGCTTATTCTGATGCGAAAGCCAGCTCGATAGAGTTGGACCTCGGACAAAGGGTAATGATCAGAATATACCAGCCCACCTCATTCTTGAGTCCAAAGTTCACCAGTCCCTATGAGATAGTAGATAAAGCTAGCGCATCTGTATACAAAGTATTGACGGCACCAGATAAGAGTGGCTGGTATCACATTAATCAGTTAAAGTTAGTAGGAGATAAACAAGATAATCACAGTTGGCACGTGATGTTTGATGCTACCGATGTTCCGATCGAAGGTCAGGGAGATCAAGAGCAGGATCAACTGCGGATCCAAGCGGAAGTGTTTGAAAGACAACCTGATGTTGTACATCCGCACGCAGACAGAAATCGAAGGAAAAACGAAAGAAAAATAAAGAAAACAGGGGAAGTAAGTGAGCTAGAAGAAATGGACGGTTAGAATCAGAAACAAATTGGGAACAAGATACAGACAGTCTGGCTCAGTGTATGGAGAGACTGGACTTAAAATAGGCTAAGAAGGAAACTGTAAATAAGAGCAGAAATTACACTTGCCGATGACAGGTCCAGCCCACAATGAAGAGGGTGATACAATTCATTGCTATTGGATTGACCATATTTGGGACTGTAGGTGAACCCGCATCGGAGCTGTCACGATGAATGAACGCACCTGAAGCAGTGTCGACGCAGGACGACTGTCCCGTGGCCAGAAACAACTTTGCTCAGCAGATCAAGATAATTTGAACCAACAAAGGAGAGTGAGAAGATTTAAATTTGTATTATGCGGGAGTAGATGGGTTGGCGTGCACGGGAAAAACATTGGGTATACCGGGAGGAACAGAAGTTTGACCTTAACTAACAGAATGTAAGGCACCTGTGACGAGGATAGAGGAAGGTATTATGTTAGTCATACATGATTTTCCCTTAAGAAATCCATGCTGCCTTTCCTTAATTAACTCACATTTGTCCATGTGACTTTTGGTAATGATACGAATTATTTTTTCGGGAGGTTTTCCACCACCAAAGTTAAAATAACTGACCTAAAGTTGCTGCTGTAATCTCCCCACTCTCTGTCTCTGTCTCGCTCTATGTTTCTATCTTTACAGTCTTTCTCTCTCTCTATCTCTTTGTCCTGTCTCTCTCTCTCTCTCGGTCTCCCCGTCTCTCTCAGTCCCTCCCAGTGTCCTTGCCTCTTTACGTCCTCCATCTCTCTCGTTCTGCCTCTCTCTCTCTCGGTCTCTCCTTCTTTCTAGGTCCCTCTCTCTGCCAATCCCTGTCCCTCCCCTCTCTCTCTTTGTCTCTGTCTCTCCCTCTATCCCTGTCTCCCCCATTCCCTCTATTTCCCAGTCGTTCTCTCTCTCTCTCTCTCTCTCCATCTCCATCGGTCCCTCTGTCTGTCTTTCCCTCTCCCTCTGTCCGTCCCTCCCGATCTCTCACTCTACTGCTCCCTCCATCTGTCTCTCTGTCATCCCTCTCTGTCTGACTTTCCCTCCCCTCTGTTTCCCCTGTCTCCATCTCCCCTGTCTCCGTCTCCACTCCATATCTGTCTGTGTCTTCCCTATCTCTCTGTCGCTCCCTCTTTCTCTGCTTCTCTCTCTCTTTTCATCTCTCCCTTCCTCACTCTGTCCCAGGATAGCAATGCTTTCACACATTTCTGGGTTAATTTTGAACCAGTAACTCTTTCCTTTAGAATCATAGAAAATTTAAGGCACAGAAAGAGGCCACTTGGCCCATCGTGTCTGTGCCTTCCGAAAAGTGATCCACCTGTTCTATTCCCACCTGCTACCATTTGGTCCGTAGCCCTGTAGATTACGGCACATGAGGTGCTTATCCAGACTCCTTTTGAATGCGGTGAGGTTTTCTGCCTCAATTACCCTTTCAGACAGTGTGTTCCTGACCCCCACCACCCTCTGGGTGAAAAAACATTTTCCTTAGCACCCCTCTAATCTTTGTACCAATCACGTTAAGTCTATGCCCCCTTGTCACTGACCTCTCTGCTAAGGTGAATAGAGCCTTCACCTCCACTCTACCCAAGCCCCTCACATTTCAATGATACCTCCCCTCAGCCTTCTCTGTTCCAGGGAGAGCAACCCCAGGCCGTCCAATCATTCCTCATAGCTGCATTTTTCCAGTTCTGGCAACATCCTCGTAAATCTCCTCTGTACCCTCTCGAGTGCAATTGCATCCTTTCTGTAATGAGGTGACCAGAATTGCACTCAGTACTCAAGTTGTGGTCTAACCAATGGTTTATACAGTTCCAGCATAACCTCCCTGCTCTTCTATTCTATACCTGCCTTGTTGGGAACGTCACTGCAGTTTGAAAATATTAAACACTGATCCAACACTCACCCGTAAAACATTCACACGAAACTCCCAATACAGGACTGGGCAGAGAATGAGGATTGTTACTGATCGTTACATCTTGTCTCATCCTCTATCTGTCTCTCCCTCTCATGTCTGTCTCTCTCCATCTCTCTCTCTCCCTCGATCTCCTTCTCCCTCTTTCTCCACCGCAGTCCATGAATGTGCCTGTGCCTCACTCACACTATCTCTCCTTCTATCTCTCCTTGGACAGAAATGTTTTAATCCATTTCTTGGTTAATTTTGAATCTGCAATTCTTGCCCTTGCTGGGAACGTCACTGCAGTTTGAAAATATCAAAAACTGTTCAGCACTCACTCCCTAAACTCTCACACTGGACCCCCAATACAGGATTGAGCAGATAATGGGGATTGTATTGAGGTTCTGTCAAGGTCCCCTCACACCTGTCTCCCCTTTCCCCTGCTTCTAAAGTTTGTCAATTTTTGATAATATTTTTTCAACAACATTAAATGTCCCTGCAGTTTGAAAATATGAAACACTGATCCAACAGTTGCCTCCAAAACACTCACACTAAATTCCCAATGTTTCCTTTCAAAATTAGCTCTTGCACACAGCCGGTTTTAGTTTTTAATTTTCTCTTTTTCAAGCATTATCAGATCTAAAGTTTCTCCTATAATCTCGCCCTGTCACACTCTCTCTATCTGTCTATCACTCAGTCTCTGTTTCACCCTCTGTCTTTCTCTCTCCTTCTCTCTGTCTGTCTCTGTCCCTCTGTATCTGTCTGTCTCTTTGTCTTTCTCCCTCTAACTCTGTCTCTCTCCCTCTGTCTCTGTCCCATTCTGTCTGTGTCTCTCTCCACCCATCTCTGTCTCCCTCTCTCCATGGACAGCAATGCTTCAAGCCATTCCATGGTTAATTTTGAATCTGTAATTCTTGCGCTTGTTGGGTATGTCACTACAGTTAGAGCAAACACTCAGCCCAAAACACTCACACTAAATCCCCAATACCGGATGAGTCAGACAATGGGTATTGTCACTGGTGTTCTGCCAAGGTCTAATTTCACTATCTCTACTGTCCCTCAGTCTTTCACTTCGTTCTTCTCTCCATTTCTCCATTTGTTTACCTTTCCCTCTCTCCTTTGCCCTTAATCGCCATCCACTTCACAGGTAGTGATGGCGCTCCCTCCTCTTTATACGTAGAGAGGGAGCTCCCTCCACTTTATACAGAGAGAGAGAGAGCTCCATCCCGTTTATACGTTGAGGGAAAGCCGCTCCTATTTTATACAGCTGCCATGGTGGGATTTGAGCCTCTGTCCCCAGGCCATTAGGTTGGGCCTCTGGATTACTTGACCAGTGATATTATCACGATGAGAGTGCCTTCTTAATGGATATGTACCGTGTCTGTCCCGGAATATCACTCACGGTAGTTTTTAGGCTGTTACCCTCAACATTCAGTGTCCACTGCAGACAGATCAGTTAAATTTATAATGGAAATGCCAGGAGTGAACAAGGTCAATGCAATAATATGGAAAATATAAATGACGCCACTCATAATTGTAGCAGCCATGTCGCATGAGTGCAGATTTCAGGATTATTCCCGACAGAGGACTGACTCAGAAAATGCCATTGACATTGAAATGATTTTGTTTTATCTACCACATTATTTACATCAGAGTCAAAGCTGCTGATGTAATGTGTTTGTTCAGGTGAGTGTAACTAATAGCAATGATCAGGGGTATAACCGTGTCAGTGGAGACTTATCCCCTGTATAAATCAGGACCGATTGGAATGGATCATCTCAGAGTGACCGCTGGAGCTGTGGATTTCAGGCTAACAGAAGTCTCTGCTTCTCACAGAAATGGGATATCCAGTAATGCATCAGATAGAAGACATTTACAATCCAGCACTTGCAGCAATTGGAGTTCCTGGTAAGGCAGTATCTCAGCTGCTAATGGTCTAAATCGATGTTAACTGTGCTGCTGTCCTCTATTATTTCTCAATGCGTCTGTTACACAGCCACCAGCTCTTTTCCAGCAATTTACTGATGGAATCTCCTCACTGTCTACATTTGCATTTTTGCAGGAGCTGCAGTGTGTCTTTAATGGTCTTGTTTTAAGTAACCCTGGCATTGTTACTGGATTATTCTGTGTATTTAATGTATTTGAATGAGATGTCTCGGTTAGGATAAGGAATCAGACTATCAGGAGCTTTTAACAGTTTCATTATGTGGATCTAACCGGTCCTGGAATATTTTTATGATTTTTTTTATTTTGGTGATTGATAATGAGACATCGCATGGTCTCAAATATACAAGGGGACAGCAGAATGTCCTCCCTCCACAATAACATGGCTCAGTTTAACTGGGATTTCAATGTATTTATTGATTATCATTGTTATCAAATATTATTTCATTCTGTGTGTGTCTGCCGCGGCTTCAGAGGTCTGGCTACTGAACTGAGTTTGCTGCTGACACTTTCACATCTCCTTCTCTGCTTCACTGTGGAGCCTTCGCTGTCACTGGACTACATTGTAAAATAGAAAGTATTGATGTGATGTTTTATTAGTTTACACTCGATCAGTTGGTATGAAGAGTCTTTCCATTTATCTATCGATTATCAGCTGCAGCGCTGATGTTGGTGTTTTATTAATTAAACGATCCCACATTCCAACGGATTACTTTATAATTCCAGGAGAAGCAATTTCAATGATTGTGAGGTATGTGTCGAAGAAGCTTTCGATCGTGTTCATTCCATGTATTGCAGATGAAGTGAAGAGTGTAGGAGAACAGGTGGAGTCTTGAGTGCTCTGTAGATACATTAAATTATTCACAGAGGTTTCACCATTGAACAAACTGACTCTGAGAATAGAATCATTGAACCTGGGGCTGGTGAAAAGAACACAGTCGTTGAATGTTAGGAATAAATCATATGTTAAAAGTAGCATTACGTAACAGTTTGCAGGGTGTGAGAACTCCAGCGAGATCGGGAAAGAGAAAAGGAGCAGGGAGAACGAAATCGAGGGGAAGAGATAAGAAGAAGTAAAGAGAAAGAGACAGAAGCAGCAGTGTGAATAATTCACTATCATAAAGTGTTCGAATGTCCAGAACAATTAGTGAGAGAAGCTGGAAGCTGTAGTTGTCTTTTGTCGGATTGTGTTCATTTTCCTGTTGGACTTGATCCTCTGTGTTAATTTCTCTCAGGTCTACATTTTGTTTTGTAAAAAGTTCCTATTCCTTACTTAGTGACTGAATAAGCAGAATAGAATCAGTTCTTCACTGATGGTAATTCATTATTTAATTACTGCACTTTAAAATCTCTGTGACTGCTGAATTCAATGAAGAGCGAGGCAGACATCAGATATATATTTAACTTTATATTTAGTTGCCTGTACAAACTAAATATATTGACTATATTGTATAAACAATGAACTGTTCTCCAACACCAATAACCACAGGGATTATTGTTTGAATGTATGAATTGAGTTGTATTACTGGTATCTATAGATTAGATTTCCTCTAACACTCTGCTGCAGTCTCTCCCTGTGAATCTCAGCCTCTGCTCTCATTGTATTGAATCCTCAGTTTCCTCATCCATTGCTTCAGTTTATCCACTTTCCCAAACCATCTTCTCCAGTCTCCCCTCCTGCTCCAACATGTCCTTTTCTTTCTCTCCCTCCCAATCTCACTCACTGGCTCCACCTCCAGCTGCCTTGTCCAACCTGATAGGAATACAGTAACAAAGGAGCATAAAGCGGCCATTCAGCCGTTCGAGCCTGCTCCACCATTCTAGATCATGGCTGATACTCAACCTCAGCGATGCAGTTTTCAGCCTTTTCCCATTTGGGAACAGTCCCTGCCGGTTCCCTGAACCAAGTGCAACAAACCAGCTACACATCCCGCTCTCCACAAACCTTCCCAAACAACAGTCTGGAGACAGATTTCCAATTAACCCATTGGATTCCATTTCTGTAAAACCCCTTTCTCATTTCCCCACGGGCACTACATCCTGACTCTGTGCTTCCTGTGGATCCGGTGTTGACTTTATTCACTTTCGGTATCAATTTCACATTTCATTATTAGTAATTGTGTTTTCAAACATTTTACTGTAGAAAATCACTGCCCATGTCAATAAATCAGTTTTCACTGCTCGATGCAGCAACAAAGCTGGAAATTTCAGCCAATTCCTGTCAAACTGCTGCTTTGTCTCCAGGTCTGATCAGTAATTTCTCTGCTTCCTTTTCTCTCTCTTCCAGTTAACTTGGTGGCGATTGAGATCCTATCCCGAGGAAAGTGCGGTCTCTCCAAATGTATCATTGTCTACCTGGTGGGAATGGCGGTGTCTGATCTCCTGGTCGTTATCACTGATCCCATATTGTACCAGATTGCTCCAATTTATTTCCCATATTCATTCCTGAACATTACACCTGTGTGTTCTCTCATTGACGTTCTGTTTTCTGCAGCCACAGATGTTACTGTCTGGCTCACAGTCACTTTCACCTTTGATCGATTTCTGGCCATTTGTTGTGAGAAGCTGAAAACAAAATATTGCAGTGAGAAAACGGCGGCTGTGGTTGTTGGAACAGTGAGTGTGCTGAGTTGTTTAGAGTCTCTGCCCTGGTACTTTACACAGGAACATGCCTACATTATTGATAATGTTCCGATGGATTGTGTTTATAACCTGAGCTTCTATACTTCCCCCATATGGGGGGCATTTGAATTGTTTGACATAATTTTAACACCTTGTGTCCCGGTCTTTCTGATGTTACTGCTCAATGTTCTGACTGTCAGACGGATTTTATTCTCCAGTAAAGTCCGCAGGGGATTCTGGCGCCACAGCAATGGAGAAAATCACAATGACCCAGAGATGGGGAATCGCAGGAAATCAATTATTTTGCTCTTCAGTATATCCGTCAGTTTTATAATGTTATGGGTGACCCACGTTGTGTTGATCATTTATAGTCGAATTGCAGATATTCAGGACGATTCCTCCAACACTGACCCTCTCCTTATCACAGATCAAACATCAAAAATGCTACAGCTTCTCAGTTCCTGCACCAACACATGTATTTACACTGTGACCCAGACTAAATTCCGACAGGAGCTGAAGAAGGCCGTGAAATACCCTCTCAATCTGATTGTTAAATTAGTGAAATCATAGAAAGAGCTGAAGGGTTTCAAACACTGGAACCAAATCCCATTACGCCCCCACCTACCCCCACCCACTCCGCTCCATCACCCGCACCCCACCCGCCTTTGTGATTATTTGATCGGCGCCACCTTTAGTCCTGGCAGCTGCCTGAACGTGGCAGACTATGACGTTTAAGTGTAACAGGCCACATTTGCGCATGTGCCAGTGCAGCGCCACCGAGTGGATGCGGTGTCAACAAATTCAGCCGAAATATAAAGCTTGGGCGACAATCTCAGTATGTTTTTGATCACGGATTAACCCGCTGCCCGATTGTAAGTCAGGAAAGGAGTGCGTCCCTCATAGCATTACTAAAGCTCTTTAACTCGAGCTGGGAGATAATTGCAACCTTCATGCGGAGGGACCTTAACTGAGGGTCTTCAAAAGCAGAGTATGAAGGATCAGCTCCAATGACACCGGCCCAAAAGGTGCTCACATTTTAGACATCACCAATCAGCGCTGGAATCAAGATCACATGACAATCCAGCCCTGTCTTTATTGGTTGTGGTGGGTGAGGGTGCAATTTCTTTTGCTCTTTCCTGGTTCTGGGATCTCACTGTGTTGGCCCAATCATAACTGAGCACGTAAACATGTGATTATTACAGTCAAATAATAAAAGCAAAATACTGCGGATGCTGGAAATCTGAAATAAAAGCAAAAAATGCTGATACCACTCAGCGGGTCTGTCGGCTTCTGTGGAAAGAGAAGCAGAGTTTACGTTTCGGGTCAATGACCCATGTTCGGAACTGACAAATGTTAGAAATGTCACAAGTTATCAGTAAGTGAGGTACGGGTGGGGCAAGAGATAACAAAGGAGAAGGTGTAGATTGGACAGGCCACATAGCTGATCAAAAGGTCATGGAGCAAAGGCAAACAATATGTTAATGGTCTGTTGAAAGACAAAGCATTAGTACAGATAAGGTGTTAACGTATTGAAAATTGAACAGCAGCAAGTGCAAACATGAAAAAAAAACAGCGGGTAAGCAAACTGAAGAAACTAAGATGAAATGAAATAAATGCCTAAAAAAAAAGATTGTAAAAAATGTAAAAAAGATAAAAAGAAGAAATAACTGAAAATGAAAGTAAAATGGGGGGTTGTCATGCTCTGAAATGATTGAACTCAGTGTTCAGTCCAGCAGGCTGTAGTGTGCCTAATCGGTAGATGAGATGCTGTTCCTTGAGCTTGCGTTGATGTTCACTGGAATACTGCAGCAATCCCAGGACAGAAATGTGAGCATGAGAGATGGGGGGATTGTTGAAATGGCAAGCAACTGAAAGCTAAGGGTTCTGCTCGTGGACTGAGCAGAGCTGTTCTGCAAAGCGGTCACCCACTCTGCGCTTGGTCTTCCCAATGCAGAGGAGACCACATTGTGAGCAGCGAATACAGTAAACTACATTGAAAGAATTACAAGTAAATCGCTGCTTCACCTGAAAGGAATGTTTGGGGCCTGGGATAGCGAGGAGAGAGGAGGTCAATGGGCAGATATTACACCTCCTGCGATTGCAGGGGAAGGTGCCATGGGACGGGGAAGAGGTTGTGGGGGTAATGGAGGAGTGGACCAGGTTGTCGTGGAGAGAACGATCCCTTCGGAATGCTGATATGGGAAGGGAGGGGAAGAGGCATTTGGTCGTGGCATCACGCTGGAGGTGGTGGAAATGGCGGAGGATGATCCTTTGGATATGGAGGCTGATGGGGTGGAAAGTGAGGGCAAGGGGAACCCTGTCACGGTTCTGGGAGGGAGGGGAAGGTTTGAGGGCAGAGGTAGGGGAAATGGGCCGGACACAGTTGAGGGCCCTGTCAACAACAGTGGGGGGGAATCCTCGGTTGAGGAAAAAGGAGGTCATATCAGAAGCACCGTCATGGAAGGTAGCATCATCAGAGCAGATGCGTCAGAGATGGAGAAACTGGGAGAATGGAATGGAGTCCTTTCATGAGGTAGGGTGTGAGGAAGTGTAGTCGAGGTAGCTGTGGGAGTCGGTGGGCTTAAAATGGATATTAGTAGACAACCTATCCCCAGAGATGGAGACAGAAAAGTCGAGGAAGGGAAGTGAAGTGGCAGAGATGGACCATGTAAAGGTGAGAGAAGGGTGGAAATTGGAAGTAAAGTTGATAAAGTTTTCCAGTTTGGGGTGGGAGCAGGAAACGACACCGATACAGTCATCAATGTACTGGAAACATAGTTGGGGGAGGGGGCCTGAGTTGGACTGGAACAAAGAATACTCGACATATCCCACAAAATATCCCTTCTCTCCGTAACGCTGCACTTTCGTCCTTTTCATATAACTGTCTAATTCCGTTTGGAATACTTCAATTGAACCTACCTCCACCAAATTCTCAGGCAACGCATTGTGGACCTTAATCACTCGCTGTGCGAAAAAGTTTTTCCTCAAGCCATGTTTGCTTCTTTTACCCATTAATTTAAATCTGTGCTCTCTCGTTCTCGATCCTTTCACAGGGGTGGGGGGGGGGGGGGCGCATTGTCTCTCTATTTACTCTGTCCAGGCCCCTCATGATTTTGAACACCTGAATCAAATCACCTCTCAGCCTTCTCATCTCCAAGGAAAACAGTCCTAACTTCTCCAATCGATCTTCATAACTGAAATTCCTCATCCCTAGAACCATTCTCCTGAATCTTTTCTGTACTCTGACCAATGCCCTCCTGTCTTTCCTCAAGTGAAGCACACAGAACTGGAGGCAATACTCCAGCGGAGGCCGAATTCATGTCTTATACAGGTTCAACATAACTTCCTTGATCTTTCCCCCTATTAAGAAAGTCCAGGACACAGCTCTCTCAACCTATCCTTCCACCCTCAATGACTTATGCACATGTATACCCAGGCACCACTTGTCATGCACTCCCTTTACAATTGAGCCCTTTTTTATATTTTATCTCCATGTTCTTCCTACCAAACTGAATCACTTCTCATTTCTCAGCATTGAACTTCATCAAATTGTCTATGTCCTTTTGAAGATCTACACTATCCTCCTCACATTTCACAAAGCTTCCAAGTTTTGCATCATGTGCAAACTTTGAAATTATGTCCTGTGCACCAAGCTCTAGGTCATTAATATATATCAGGGAAAGCAAGTGTCCGAAGACTAACGCCTGGCGAACTCGACTACAAACCTTCATCCAGCCTGAAATACATCCATTAACCACTACTCTTTGTTTCCTATCACAACGCCAATTCTTTGTTCTCCAAAGTGCCTGATACAACAAATCCAATTATTTTTGTCTACGCGCATTTAAATACTGGTTTCCCGCATACCAGGCGGTCTGCACATCTTGCGTTCAATTGCCCATAGACACTTCCTGTTCCTGCCCAACATTTTGCAGAGATATCCTGTTTTCTGCCCTCTTTGGTCTGGTTCAACAGTCATATATTGATATAATTTGTAGTTTAGTTCATTGATCTTTGACAGACAACAGCGATTTTTAATGTCCCTCACAAGTTACGGTTACACATTCAACATAAGTACTTCCCTAATCGCACCAGGCTGCCTGGACAGAGAGGAATGCAGATTCTCTGTTCGGATATGTGGTTTACGTTTCTAAAATTACTCAAATATCTTCATTGTCAAAGACAGAGTCCGACCCTTTCAAAAGTACGTGATTCTGTTATACAAATAATATTACGTTGATTTACGATACTTTTATAATCAACACAACCCTAGAACATAATTCTGCACGAATATACTGCATATTGGAAGGCTGATGTTTAAGTGTAGCACTTGTGGATGTTGCATTCTCTGGCATGAAGCGGAAGTAATACATACAGAGTTTGAAACTTGAAACCAGAAAGACACAGCGACATCTGGCGAACTATCTGGTAATGTAAACCTGAATGGATGAATCGCATAAAGTATCATCGGGTCCTGGGTTTCATTGTAAAAATTGCTCATTAATCAAAGGTCATCCACGAAGGAAAAGAGCACGCACAGCATATCTTCTCCATCACAAATCTTCCTCCTGAACGACCCCCCTGCCTCGTCCACCGTCAACTCCAAAAATAAGTGAAGGGAGCTCATGGGGTTTTTTGATACAAAGTTTAAAAACATCCGTTCAGTCGCCTCTGCTGCTTCCCTTTCTTCCCCAACCCACCAGGTCTTACTTCCTATAAGTATCCTCCCATGCCATCTCCCTGAATTCGCATTGCTTCTGTCTCTCCTCGAGTCCTTCACACACTCTCTGCAATTATGCTCTCGATGAAATCCACTTATTGCTGTCTGCACCCTATTTCTATGAAACTACTGAACACTCACATTCCCTTCCTGGTCCCCATGTTAGCTGACAATATTAACGATTCTCTCCCTCGCTTCATGTTCAACCCCCTTTCCTTCAAATCAGCTGTATTCGTACCTCTCCTTGCAAATTACTGCCCCAGCTCCAACTGTTATCACCTCACTAAAGTCCTTGAATGTGTTGTCCCCTCCAAATCCATGCTCATATTTTATGTAGCTGCATGTTTCAATCCCTCAAATCAGATTTTGAGGCATACCACAGTACCGAAGCAACGCTTATCAAAGTCACAAATGGCATCCTAAATGATTGTGACAAATGTAAACGATTTCTCTTCCCCCTTCTTGACTTGCCTGCAGCCTTTGATATGGTTGGTCATGAAATTCTGCTCAAACTGTTCTCCATTAACACTCGCCTGGGGCATGGGTTGGCGGGACTGCACTCAGCTGGTTCTATTCTTATCTATGCAATAGTCAGAAAGTGACCTGCAATGGCTTCTCTTCCCGCTCCTGTAAAGTCAGCAAAGGATTTAACTTTCGACACCTCATTTCTCATTTACATGCTACCTTTCTGTGATGGACACAAAGACGGCCTTAGTTTCCACATGTATCTCATGGTACACAACTATACCTCAAATCCAACACTCTAGCTTCCACCACTGCGTGGAACCTGTCAGAAATGCTGTCTGACATTCAGTACTGCACCAGCAGAAAATTCCTACACCTCAGTATTGAAAAGATGGAAGTCATTGTCTTCAGTCCCCATCATAACTGTTCCCTTGCCACCAACGCTATTTCTCCCCATGCCAACTGTCGTGACTGAACTAGACTGCTTGTAACCTTGGTATTATATTTAACTCCTCGCACATATTCATACCATCACTAACACTGTCGATTTTACCTGCATAAGTTCACCCGATTTTGCCCTCATCTAGTCTTACCCATTGCTTTGTTCTCTCTAGACTCGATGATTCTAATGCATTCCTGGCTGGCTACCCTGGTTACAACCTCTACAAACTCTGCTGCCTTGACCAAGTGCCACTCAGCCATCTGCCCTGTGCTCACTGACCTACATTGCCCATCAATGTGCGATTTTAAACAAATCAACCTTCTTTTCAAATCCCTTCATGGCCTCAAGGTTCTAAATTTGCAATCGGTTCCAATCTGACATCTGCCACTTCTGGCTTCTTGAGCATTCCTGATTTTAATTGCGCACCATTGGTGGGCGTGGCTTCAGCTGCGAAGGTCACATGCTCTAGAGTTACTTACTTAATTCTCTATACCTCTCAATCTCTCGTTCCTGCTGTCAGACGCTCCATAAAACCGAAATATTTGACTTTGCTTCTGGTCATCTGACTTCGTATATTCTTAGGTGTTCCATGTCAAACCTTCTTCGATGTCACTCCTGTGTAGCGCCTTGGGATGTTTTATTACATTAATGGCGCTGGATAAATGCATTTCGCATGTTGTTCAAGATAAAGGAAATAAGAGATGGCAGTAAATGTCGGACCAAGATTATAAATAAGGGTAACATACATGGACAAGGAGCAGATACCATTATATAACATGAGTATAAATTAACTGTTAATCGTGTGAGTGATTCCCTTTACAACAACGTACACAGCGTTTGAAACATAAAAGGGGGACTGGAGGCCAGAACTTGTCAGAGCCAGATGTAGTAGGATATCTGAAACATTTCTGTACTTTACATTATAAGTAATAGGTAAGTTTAGACAGATATTCTGTTGTATAGTTTCTTTTACCGATCGCATGTGCATTTAAAATGTTTTTTAAGCTGGTGATAGTACAATGAGTTGGATTGAGTGATGAGGTGAATATATATTGTCAGTATAATCCTCCTACATTGTTGTCCAACAGACCACGTGCAGTTAAGGCTGTCCGACGGTGGGAGCCCATGTACTGGCCGAGTGGAGATTTATTACAATGAGACATGGGGCTCAGTTTGTGATGATTCCTGGGATCTGGTGGAAGCTAACTTGGTTTGCAAGCAGCTGGGTTGTGGAAAAGCATTAGACATGGCATTTCCTGCATCTTGTGAACCAGTCACAGGGCCAGTTTGGTTGGATGAAATGAACTGTTTTGGTTACAAAGCATTTCTCTGGAAATTTCCCTCAGCATCGTGGGGTAATCCCGACTGTTCTCAGAAAGAAGATGTGAGGATCATGTGTTCAGGTAAGGGTGCTACGAATGTACTCATTTTCTGTAGTGGTGTAAACGAGGGTGCACACAGAGGTTATGGTATAGAATTGCATAGAATGTGTCATGGAATTGTATCGTTTTGCTCGTACGATTAAAAACAATGTGCACCTTTAAGACTCTGGAAAAATAGAGCACCGTTAAGGGAGAGAACGTTCTGGAATTTCTAAGGCACAGTGTGCCAGAAGCTTCATTTTTGTTCCCTAGCCGGCAGCAGGATAGAGAGGTCACATGGTGTAATTTTGCTACGTAACTGTGTGGAAAACTAAAAAAAACGGATGAAAGCAGACTCACCAGCGAAACGTACTGAAGAGAAAGGAGCTGTTTATTCTCTCTCAGCAAAGTCGACAGAGAGCTCCCAGCCGAAATAATTGCCTAAAGAAGAAATTCCTTCTTTTTTCAAAAAAACGTTTCTATTGCTGAAGGAACTGTTGTTGCCTACTGCAGCCGAAAAATTAAACGCCTGTAAAGAACAGACCAGTGCATCCAGTCCTCATGAAGACTTGGAGTGGCCTTTGACTATTTCCACATTAGAATGCTTCATCCACCAGGAATGTAACTTATTTTATTTGTTCTTGAGAAGTAGCTAAATTTCGAAAGCATTAAATTTAAAACTAGTTAACTGCTGTTGATTTTTGATGCATGTGTGCGAATGTGGGGAGTTAGTTTAAAATAATAAGGTCTTTAGTCATAGGTTTATCTTAATAGTGTTTAAGATTTTTGTTTCAATAAATAGTTAATTTGTTGGTGTCTAAAGATACTTGGTTTGGTCTCTTTTATTCTGGGGTTACCAGAATGTTTATTTTGGCTGTTTGCCAATTGGGTGTGAAAGCTTAATAATATGCTATGACCTGTGGAGTGACAGGACTGAATTGACAGTGCATTGCTCCCACCGCTGTCGTAATATATTAATTGGATGGCTCGTCTGAGATCAGAATCAGATGAATTGAGGGTCTCATGTTTGGAATCATATTAATTACTTGTCTTTTGGGCAGCATAAAATTTTGGATCTTGTGTCTGGCAGCATATTAATTGCTGTCGGCTTTGGGATCATATTAATTAGAAACCTGGTTGTCAGGATCAAAATCTAACACCAATTATGAAAAAAGGGAACGAATTTTCTTGTATAATAAGGTAGAGTCTATAACATCAGAATGGCTCAGCAGTTGCAGCAGAGTTCTAGGGAAAGGAAAATGTTCCCCTCAGTGGCTTGATACCTTTAACTCAGAATGAATGAAAATTGTGGGAAGAATTGAAACTAGGTGTCAAAAATGCAGAGATAATTGACCTAATGGTTCAACATTTAAAATTAGAAGAAAAATACGAGGAACAAGAACGTAGTCAGTCAGAGATTGACACAGTAGAATTGGCAAAAAATCAGTTACAGTTGAGTGAAGTGGAGATTCAACACGAAACAGAAAAAGAAACAACAGTAAAAAAACTTGAGGCTGGAAAAGAATTAAGAAAACTTGAACTTGAACAAGAGGACAGAAAGAAGGAGAAAGAATTTAGCCTAAAAGAGATGGAACTAAGACAAAAGGATAGCCTTGAATCCAGGGAAATGTCAGGTCATGAAGAATCTGATTCATCCCAGGCCCAAGAAAAAACTGTTAAATTTATAGAAGCTTTTCCGACGTTGGGGGAAAGTGACGTAGAGTCACTTTTTCATATGTTTTGAAAAAATAGTCAAACAGATGAAATGGCCGAAGGAAAGCTGGACACTGCGTAAGCAAAGTAGGTTGGTAGGCAGAGCTCATGACGTTTATGTCATGCGTCCTGAAGAGGCTTCTGCAGAGTGTGAGTTGGCAAAAATCTTATTCTCCTAGCGTATGAGTTAGGCCCTGAAGCTTACAGTCAGAAGTTTCAGAACTTACGGAGATTGGCTGAGCAGACATATGTAGATTTTGAGAGAGTGGAACAATTTATTTTTTCCGTTTGATACGGGCAGTAAAGATGCACACCACATATGATAAAATTCGAGAGTTAACTCGCTTAGAGGAATTTAAAAATTCAATTCCTTCAGTAGTGATAATTCATGTAGATAACCTGAAAATTTTGAAAGCTAGGCAGGCAGTGGAAATTGTGGATGATTTTGGCCTTGTGAATAAGCAAAACCTTTTGTCCATCACCCCCATAATCCCGAGAAGGATAGAAAGTGGGAGAATGACAGGAAGGCAAATATCCGGGGACAAGAATGAACAGTTGGAAATGTCCCAGTATCACCTCCTGAAGTCAGAAAGGAAGGTGCTGAGGGTAGAAGTGTGGTTCGCAAGCCAACGTTTTATCATCGCCACAAAACGCGACATCTTCGTTCAGAATGCTGGAAATTGCGAGGCAAACCCATAGGATTTGGGGTGCACAAAGTTAGCGCAAATGTAAAGGCTCTGCCGAAGAGGATAGAAGACCAAGCTATCCCTTTAAAAGCAGGTTTAAAACCAGATATATAAAGTAAATTGAGGATAAAGGGTAAGAATACAATGTCCGAACGCTATTTAATTTTTCAACGGGGAAAGTAACTGCATATCCTTTAGGTGAGGCAGGAAGACATATCATTATACTCAGGGACACAGGAGCAAACCAAACCTGCTGGTAAAAGGTATAACGTTTCTACCAGAGAGTGCCTAGAATGCTAACGTCTTACTTAATGGAGTTGGCAGGGAGTATACACCCGCATCTTTATATAAGGTACGCCTAGAGAGTGACTTAATATTGGTATGGTAATTGTAAACGTTAGAACATTGAAAAAATACAGAACAGAAGGAGGCCATTCAGTCCATCATGTCTGCGCTGGCTGAATAAGCTATCCACCAAAACTAATCCCACGTTCTAGCACCAGGCCCACAGCCCCGCGGGTTACATAACTTTGTGTGCATGTCCAGGTGCCTTTTAAAATAATTGAGGGGCTCTGCAGTTAATTCCAGACACCCACCGCCCTCTGGGTGAAAATAATTTTCCTCCTGTCCCCTTTAATCCTTCTGCCAAAAACCTTAAATCTCTGTCCAGAGTTTGACAGTAAAGGGAATTGATCGACTCCTAGGAAATGATTTGGTTAGATCTAAAGGATCAATTTTCCCTACAATTAGAGAGGAACCAAGTGAATTATGGAAACAGAGCAATTACAGGAACAAGTTCCAGGAATATTTCCTGCGTGTGTAGTCACCCGAGCAATCGCCAAACAGGATCCATTGTCGGAGGTATAAGTGGCAGCACAGACAGATAGCCAAGTATCTGAAACCTTATTTGGGGATGTATCATTGCATTACAGCAAGCTGGTCCAGAGATATATCGAATAGCACAAAGGCTCTGACAGAAGCTGAGGCAAAAGGCGTTCCAGAAGGCTATTATATGGCAAACATGATTGTGAGGAAGGAATAGAGACTGCCTCATAGACCTGCGGATGAAGACTAGACAGTTGTTGAACAGATAGTAGTCCCAACTAATTATCACTCGGGATTATTAAGGTGAGCACATGACATTCCTTTTGCATGGCATAGAGGAGTTCAGAAGACGAAATCATGTATAAGTCAACATTATTGCTGGCCAGTTGTTACAAAGGATGTGAGAAAATTTTGTAAGACAGGCCACACCTGTCAAATGGTAGGAAAACCGTAACCTACCGCAGAACCAGCACCAATAGTTCCCATACCAGTGATTGAGGAACCATTTAGCAGGGTAATGGTAGATTGTGTAGAATCCTGACCAAAATCAAATTCTGGACTTCAATACCTATTTAGTATCATGCATATAGCTACTACTGAAATTCCAGAGGTCATTCCTGTGAGGGCAATTAATGCTGGAACAGTAGTAGAAAATTCAGCACAATTCTTTATAAGATATGGGTTATCATTTTATGTTCAATCGGATCAAGGTTCTAATTTCATGTCTAAGGTATTTCAAGAGATATGGGCAATTAGGGGATTAGGCAGTTAGAATCTTCAGCATAAAACCAAAAGTCACAGGGTGCTTTAGAGATAAAGAACAAAGAAAAACAAAGCAAATACAGCATAGGAACAGGCCCTTCAGCCCTCCAAGCCTGCGCCGATACAGATCCTCAATCTATACATGTCGCTTATTTTCTAAGGGTCTGTATCTCTTTGCTTCCTACCCCTTCATGTATCTGTCTAGATACATTTTAAAAGACGCTATCGTGCCCGGGTCTACCACCTCCGCTGGCAACGCTTTCCAGGCACCCACCACCCTCTGCGTAAAGAACTTTCCATGCATATCCCCCCTAAACTTTTCCCCTCTCACTTTGAACTCATGACCCCTAGTAATTGAATCACCCACTCTGGGAAAAAGCTTCTTGCTATCCACCCAGTCTATACCTCTCATGATTTTGTACACCTCAATCAGGTCCCCCCTCAACCTCCATCTTTCGAATGAAAATAATCCTAATCTACTCAACCTCTCTTCATAGCTAGCGCCCTGCATATCAGGCAACATCCTGGTGAACCTCCTCTGCACCCTCTCCAAAGCTTCTACATCCTTTTGGTAATGTGGCGACCAGAACTGCACGCAGTATTCCAAATGTGGCCGAACCAAAGTCTTATACAACTGTAACATGATCTGCCAACCCTAGTACTCAATACCCCGTCCGATGAAGGAAAGCATGCCGTATGCCTTTTTGACCGCTCTATTGACCTGCGTTGCCAACTTCAGGGAACAATGCACCTGAATACCCAAATCTCTCTGCACATCAATTTTCCCCAGGACTTTTCCATTTACTGTATAGTTCACTCTTGAATTGGATCTTCCAAAATGCATCACCTCGCATTTGCCCTGATTCAACTCCATCTGCCATTTATCTTCCCAACTCTCCAATCTATCTATATTCTGCTGTATTCTCTGACAGTCCCCTTCACTATCTGCTACTCCACCAATCTTAGTGTCATCTGCAAACTTGCTAAACAGAACACCTATACTTTCCTCCAAATCATTTATGTATATCACAAACAACAGTGGTCCCAGCACGGATCCCTGTGGAACACCACTGGTCACACGTCTCCATTTTGAGAAACCCCTTTCCACTGCTTCTCTCTGTCTAGTGTATCCCAGCCAGTTCTTTATCCATCTAGCTAGTACACCTTGGACCCCATGCGACTTCACTTTCTCCATCAGCCGACCATGGGGAACCTTATCAAACGCCTTACTGAAGTCCATGTATATGACATCTACAGCCCTTCCCTCATCAATCAACTTTGTCACTTCCTCAAAGAATTCTATGAAGTTGGTAATACATGACCTTCCCTGCACAAAACCATGTTGCCTATCACTGATGAGCCCATTTTCTTCCAAATGGGAATAGATCCTATCCCTCAGTATCTTCTCCAGCAGCTTCCCTACTACTGACGTCAGGCTCAGCGGTCTATAATTACCTGGATTTCCCCTGCTACCCTTCTTAAACAAGGGGACAACATTAGCAATTCTCCAGTCCTCCGGGACATCACGCCTGTTTAAGGTTGCTGCAAAGATACCTGTTAAGGCCCCAGCTATTTCCTCTCTTGCTTCCCTCAGTAACCTGGGATAGATCTCATCTGGACCTGGGGACTTGTCCACCTTAATGCCTTTTAGAATACCCAGCACTTCGTCCCACCTTATGCCGACCTGACCTAGAGTAATCAAACATCTGTCCCGAACCTCAACATCCGTCATGTCCCTCTCCTCGGTGAATACCGATGCAAAGTACTCGTTTAGAATCTCACCCATTTTCTCTGACTCCACGCATAACTTTCCTCCTTTGCCCTTGAGTGGACTAATCCTTTCTCTAGTTACCCTCTTGCTCCTTATATATGAATAAAAGGCTTTGGGATTTTTCTTAACCCTGTTTGCTAAAGCTATTTCATGACCCCTTTTAGCCCTCTTAATTCCTCGTCTCAGATTGGTCCTACATTCCCAATGTTCTTTCAAAGCTTCGTCTTTCTTCAGCCTCCTAGACCTTATGTATGCTTCCTTTTTCCTCTTTGCTAGTCTCACAATTTCACCTGTCATCCATGGTTCCCTAATCTTGCCATTTCTATCCCTCATTTTCACAGGAACATGTCTCTCCTGCACGCTAATCAACCTCTCTTTAAAAGACTCCCACATATCAAATGCGGGTTTCCCTTCAAACAGCTGCTCCCAATCTACATTCACCAGCTCCTGCCGAATTTTGGTATAGTTGGCCTTCCCCCAATTTCGCTCTCTTCCTTTAGGACCACTCTCATCTTTGTCCATGTGTATTCTAAAACTTATGGAATTGCGATCACCATTCCCAAAGTAGTCCCCTACTGAAACTTCAACCACCTGGCCGGGTTCATTCCCCAGCATCAGGTCCAGTATGGCCCCTTCCCGAGTTGGACTATTTAGATACAGATATACCATCAAACACTCAAAACAATGATTAGAACATGCTGTCACAAATACCCACATGACAGGGATCAGGGTCCAAACTTTTTTTAATTTGCCACCAGACACTTTACAGAATGAGTCCTGAATGAGTGAATTAGTTTTCAGTCATTTCAAATTGGTTTACAGCTATGAATTAAGAAGTCCTCTAAAATTCATGAAAGACAGATTGTTCGAACATAATATTGAATCTTCGAAGTTGGACTATATATCTGTGTTCTGGGAAATGCTCAGGAAAGCTTGTGGTGCGCCTCAGGTACACATTAAATCATCCCAAACCAATATGAATAAATGGGCAGACACGAATGCAAAACCCCGCGATTTTCAACCAGGAAATGAAGTATTAATGTTTTTACTGTTACAGGGACATCCATTAAAAACACGGTTCAGTTGCCCACAGAGAGTGGCCAAAAGAGTGGGTAAGGTAGATTACTTGATTGATACCCCTGATCGTCGAAGGAAGAATGGTTGTATCACATTAATATGTTAAAGCAATATTATCTCATTGAGGAGGATAAGGCAGTACAGATATGACAGGTGATCAGTACTGTTGTGAAGGGAAAGGAGGGTGAGGATGAGGCAGAAGGAGGCATGGATAATTCTCAGATTAAACATCCAACACTCAGATTAGGGAGTACAGAACGGCTAGGAAAATTGTACAACATGATTTTGCACTTAGAGGCAAAACAACGTTATGAGATAACCAAGCTTTCCACAATAGTTAAAGGAGTTTGTAGGGATACACTGGGATGTACAACCTTAGTCACACATGATATAGATGAAGGGGAATCGTTCCTTCAAAACAGTATTCTTACCGCTTAAGTCAGGACAGCCAGGCCCAAATAATATCTAAGATCCCATACATGCTGGAAAACAATTTGATCGAACCTCGTCAAAGCAGCTGGAGTTCACCAATAGTGCTAGTGTAAGTTCTGTTGAAGGGTCACTGACCTGAAACGTTAACGCTGCTTCTCTCTCCACAGATGCTGCCAGATCTGCTCAGTATTTCCAGCACTTCTTGCTTGTATTTCAGATTACCAGCTTTTTGTAGTATTTTGCTTTTGTATTGGGCTGTTATCTATGCCTGAAGGGTGAACCCAATTTTGTATGGACTACAGAAATGTCAATGAGTTAATGAAGGCAGATTCCTACCCAATTCCGCGTTTCGAAGACTGCATTGACAGAATGTGCAGTGCTAGATTTATGCCAAGATCGATATGTTAATGGGATACTAGCAAGTTCCTTTGTCTCCTGGAGACAGATATATCAGCTTGTCTAACACCTAACGGTCTTTGTCAGGCCACTTGGTGTCATTCAGGTGTAAAATAAGATCCCCAGCCACTTTTCAATGACTAATGATTCAGGTGTTCCCGACTGTGTAGTGTATCTCAACGATGTACTAATATACATTAATACTTGGCAAGAACACTTAAACTAATCACAAATTATGTTTAAAAACTTACAAACCATGGACTTAGTGATAAATCTGGCAAAAGGCGAATTGGGAAAAGCTAGAGTAACATAGCTCGGACATATGGTGGGGCAAGGAGAGTTATTACCACAAACGGAAAAGGTACTCGTCTTAGTAGAGTTCCCTATCCCTGAACCGAAGCAAGAAATAATGAGGTTTTTAGGGATGTGCGGTTTTTACAGGAAATATGTATGGATTTTAGTTCTGTGACTGCTCCATTAACCAATATAATGCAAAAAAGAACAACAATGTAGTATGCTCAGATGATTGCCAGACAGCTTTTTAAAAGATGAAGGCAATCTTAACTAATGAGCCAGTGTGGGCTGCTCCAAATTCTTCTAAAACATTTAAAATCGCAATTGATGCTCGCGACCTGGGGTCACTGCAGTACTATTGCAGGATGACGAATCAGGCATAGAGAAGCCAGAAGGGTACTTTTTAAGAAAAGTAAGTTGTCTTCAAAGAATGTATTCCACTGTGGAATAAGAAATATTAGGACTTTTGCTGGCTCTTGAACATTTTGAAATATATGTCTGCTAAGACGATAAATAAATACTAATATACACTGACCACTAACCATTAACGTTAGTGTAAAAACAATAAAACCGAAATGTTAGAATATTTAGATGGTGTTTGTTATGACAGCCTAATCATCCAAACATCTCATTAAGAAGGATTATACAGCCAGGACAACATAGGCCTGTTATCTCTGCCAACGAAAGGACCAGCACAGGCTCTGAAACAAGACATTCCTAAAGCTGATAAGATGGAACCTTGTACCCTCACTGAACAAGGGCCTGGCAGAAGTTTACAGACGATACCAAGCACGAGATAAGGTGAAAGGTGACTTTGGGGAGCATAGTCATGGACAAGGGGGAGATGACCATCCCGACACTCCACGTACCTTTCCTGTGTTCATTGGTAACAAAGGTTCGAACAAATGATTGACATAGGGTGACTACCAGCTCCCCAAAATAAGGTACATCAATGGATGCTCGGAGGAGCAGAGACAGCATTGTATTTTGAAATTACTTGTGAGTTATCGACCACCTATTATGGGTAAACTGTGACTACCGCACCTATATGTTACACTATCTACACGGGTCTTTTCTCACACTGAGGGAACAGACCAAAGAACAATAAGCTCCTCGTTCATATTTCCAACGGATGCTGTCACAGAATCAGTCAACGTCATCCAGCTTCTCTTCAGCTGAATTCCACATGTGGGCCCAGAACCCAGTAATCAGTTGGAAATTGTTTCTCATGATACCCGCTCATTTCTTCTTTCCACCAGACTGCTGCAGATGAAGATATCAGTATGCAGAAACAATAGACACATAGATATATACAAAAGTATGCACAACAAAACTACTCTGCATTCACAATACCTGGCTTTGTCTCTTTGCTGCCATTATCATTGTGATTTGAATGTGTTCGCAGATAATTTACTGTTAAACGCTCGTGGGTTGGAATAAAACATTAATCTCTCCATCCTCCATCCGACAGGTTTTGTCACTCGTGGAACGGGTTCACCTGCTGGTTTGTACCAAGCAGTTTCTGCAGAGATTGGGAATATTGCACCTGGCAAGGATTCCTCTCAGTTCCGGCGTTCAGGTCTGTGTTTTATGTTTCATACCGAATTTTCACTGGACAAATGTCACTTCCCCTTAAATACCCCATTTTAATGGTCCATTTGCTGACTGAAACTGTCAGAAATCCGCTCACTATCCCCATGTGAAGGAGTCCTATCACAGTGTGAGTGTGTCTATGTCTGTGTGTATAGGAAAGCGAGCAATGGGTTTGGGAAGATTTCTGCCGGTGGCTACTGCTTAAAGAATGTGCTTTCTGTTTGTTTGCAACTAGCAATCAAAGTCGTTGTTTCATTTTCCCTTCCATCTGCAACGGACTGCCTCAGATATCTGAAACCCTGAAGAAGAAACACATTGGTTGTTCGTGTTATTTTTAAATTTTATATTCTCTCAAACAGCAGCTGAATCTCATAAATCGACTGAAATTATCTTTATTTTTTCATTTATCGTCACATCCTTTATATTCTCTATCTGCTGACTTTGCAGTCTATGTCACTACCATTTCATTTTATTCCCTTTGAGCTGGACCATAAACAGTCACTGCTCTCAGGAGGAGACATTCACATTGACTGACATTTTATTTCTCTAGATGACTGGATTTCTGGATCGGAAACACGCTCCCATCAGGAACTCCTTACCTGAAATCAGTGGTTTCTACCAAATAACTTATTCTAACACTTTTTAGTCTGAATTTTCACATTAACCTACCAATTCTACTTCACGATACTGGGGTAACAACTCTTCTGAATCGACAATATTTGCTCTTGCGCTATATTTGGGAGGTGATTTAACCATCGAGATATATTTATTGGTTTAAAACAAAACACACACAGCAGGAAAAAAAATCCGAAATGAGCCTCCTTGCACTCTTTCCTGCCCCATTATCCGGGGTGGGGTAAAATTTTGGTGTCACCGCCGGCTGTTTGTGTCTCTGAAAGGGGAGGAGATGAGGACAGGGTGGACGGATTCTGGATTAACAATCTGACCCACCAGCTGTATTTAGTATTGTTTTGACTTCTCGCTGTATGAGCCAACATTTATGATCCATGACTAGTTTCTGTTGATCCACTGCAGTCCCTGTGATGGTTGATGCTCCACAATCGGGTCAGATAAAAAGTTCCAGGACATTGTTACCAACTTTAAGGGCATGTAAGTGGTCATTGGATAGACATATGGATGGAAATGGAATAGTGTATGTCAGATGGTTTCACAGGTCGGCGCAACATCGAGGGCCGAAGAGCCTGTCCTGCGCTGTAATGTTCTATGTTCTCGATATATATACATGTTTATTCCTGTCTGATGCAAAAGTAAGACGGGAAAGGTAGCCAAACCATGTGTTGGAGAAAATCCAGATTGTGCCCAATTGCTGAACAAATTCTCCGGACTCAGACGTTGAGAATCAAGCACTTTATTGCATGATATCATGGGAGAGCACACCTTACCTAAATGCGGTCCAGTGCTACTCCCAAAGAGCTACAGATCGCCGTGGATTTATATAGTATAACAGAGGCAGAGCTAACAGTTTCACAATTAGATAAACGCCCACAAGATGATCACAACACCGCCTACGTGACTGTGCACCATGCAGAGTCCGAGGTCAGCAAAACATCAGTTTCAACAATAACAAGCTAGTTCCTTAATTTAATGCCCACTCCAGACACCATTTCTGGCTGTAATGTCTGATTGTGGTTAGCTGCTCTGTCTACAATTTATGACCGTTGGTTGTGGTTAGATTAGCTACAAGCTGTATCCTGTTTCTCTGCTTCTACAGAGTTAAGCAATGATTAGCAAAGCTAAGAAAATTTCTCCAACACCATGGCTTACAAGAAAAATTGGAGATAACATTGGAGCCAAGGAAGAGGCACACAAATTTTCCAGAAAAAAAACTACAGACCCGAGGATTGGGAACAGTTTAGAATTCAGTAAAGAAGGACCAAGGTATTGATTAAGAAGGGGACAATACAGTACGAGAGAAGGATTGCGGGGAATATCTGAACTCACTGTAAACGCTTCTCTTGGTATGTGAAGAGAAAAAGATTGGTGAAGCCAAATGTAGGTCCCTTACAGTCAGAAACGGAAATGTGTTATCGGGAATAAAGAAATTGCTGATCAACGAAATGTTGAGGTTCTGCCCTCACAAAGGAGGACACAAACATCACACCGGAAATATCGGGGAACACAGGGTTTAGTGAGAGGGAGGAACTGAATGAAATCAGTATTAGAAGAGAAATGGTGTTGGGGAAATTGATGGGAGTAAAGGCTGATAAATCCCCAGGGCCTGATAATCGGCAATACAGAGTATTTAAGGACATGGCCCTCGAAATCTTGGATGCATTGGTGCTCATCTTCCAAGATTCTATAGACTCTGAAACAGTTCTTACATATTGCAGTGCAGCTAATGTAACCACACTATTTAAAAAGGGAGTTAGAGAGAAAACGGGGAATAATGGACCTGTCAGCCTGACGTCGTTAGCGGGGAAAATTCTAGAGTTCTTCATCAAAGATTTTACAACAGTGCAGTTAGAGAACAGTGGTGAAATCGGACAGAGTCAGCATGGATTTACGAAAGAGAAATCATGCTTGACAAATCTACTAGGATTCTTCGAGGATGTAATTAGTAGAGTTAATGAGGGAGAGCAGTGGATGTGGTTTATTTGGACTTTCAGAAGACTTTTGACAAAATCCCACATAAGAGATTAGCGTGTAAAATTAAAGTACATGGGATTGGGAGCAGTGGATTGCGATGGATAGAAAATTGTTTGGCAGACAGCAAACAAAGACTAGGGATAAACAGATCTTTTTCCAAATTGCAGGCAGTGACTTGTGGGGTACCGCAGGTATCGGTGTGAGGACCCCAGCAATTCACAATATATATTAATAATTTAGATGAGGGAACAAAACGTAATATCATCGAATTTGCAGATGACACAGAACTGGGTGGGAGGGTACGGTGTGATGAGGATGCAGAGAGGCTTCAGGGTGATTTGGAAAAATTGAGTGCGTGGACAATTGCATGGCAGATGCAGTATAATGTGGATAAATGCTCCTTTGGTAGCAAAAATGTGATGGCAGATTATTATCTGAACTGCTAGAAACTGAGGAAGGGGAATATGAAACGAGACCTGGGTGTTCTCATACACAAGTCGCTGAAAGTAAGTAAGCAGGTGAAACAGGTGGTAAAAATGCAAATGGTATGTTGGCCTTCATAGTGAGAGTCATCGGGTACAGGAGCAACGATGTCTTGATGCAAGTATACAGGGCCTTGGTGAGGCCACACCTGGAATATTGTGCGCAGTTTTGATCCCTTTATCTGAGGAAGGATGTCCTTGCTATAGAGTAAATGCAGTGAAAGTATACCAGACTGATTTTTGGGATGGCGGGACTGACGTACGAGGAGAGATTGAGTCGGTTCGGATTATGTTCGCTGGAGTTCAGAAGAGTGAGGGGGGATCTCATACAAACCTATAAAATTCAAACAGGACTTGACAGGGTAGATGCAAGAAGGATTTTCCCGATGGCGGAGGAGTCCAGAACCAGGGGTCATAGTCTAAGTATATGGGGTAAACCTTTCAGGACTGAGAGGAGGAGAAATTACTTCACCCACAGAGTAATGAGCCTGTGGAATTCACTACCACATAAATCAGTTGAGGCCAAAGCATCGTATGTTTTCAAGAAGGAGATAGATATAGCAAAATGGTTTAACGGATATGGGGCAAAAGCGGGAACAGGCTATTGAGTTGGATGATCAGCCATGATCATAATGAATGCCGGAGCAGGGCCGAATATCCTACTCCTGCTCCTATTTTCTATGTGTCTATGTTTCTATGATGAAGGTATTATGTTATTTGTTCGAACGTCCCTATCAATGTCTCCAATAACTATCCATATTTGTGTTTAACAGTTGCTGATTCCATTGAGTCCCTCAATCAGATTGAATATTACACCAGTCACAGTTTGGGTGACACAGATCCTGGAATTTCAGAAAATCCTGAAGGGAACTGCTCCAGTATTCAGGGTGTGTACATTGTAACTCGCGACCATCACTTTAAAAAAAAAATTCACCACACTGTCTGCTATCTAAAATCAACAACTAAATATCTCAGAACCTGGTCGCTGTAAACTGATGCTGCTGAAGACATGGAGATTCTCTGGGAGATTTTAGCTTTAAAGAATGAAGAAATAATTTTGATTCCTACAAAATCATCCTGATTGCACCCTGTACTTTAATGGAATGAAACTTTCAGTTCATGATGTCTTCTGACACTGTTGTCTGGGCGGTGAAATGTGAAATTTGTGTGCATGGTGGATGAGTGATTCAAGGGATACATGTGACTTTAAAACGGAGGGCAAAATGCTGGTGGATAGCGGTGTGAAGGAATCCCAACGTTTTTATGCTGCTGGGTGATATTTCCAGAGTCGCCCGAGCTGTTGGGTCGAGGCCGTAAGACGATGGGCTGGTAACTGAGCCGATTGAACAGGAAATGCAAGGCAACTTTCCAAGCTATTCCCAATTTAGTGAAAGTCGCACGAGGATAACGGAGTTTCAGAGTCTGGTCATCTATAAGGAGGGGGAAGGTCAGTGGAAGATCAGTTTTGGATGCAAGAAGCAGTGTAGGGAGGGTGAGAGATACTGAATTGCGGTATGGACTATCTGGAGGCTGACCAATCTTGGCGAGCACATCGGAGGAATTCAGGTTGAGCACCCACTCCGACTTGCAACTTATGGGCGGCACACGGCGAAGTGGTTAGCACTGCAGCCTCACAGCTCCAGGGACCCGGGTTCGATTCTGGGTGCTGCCTGTGTGGAGTTTGCAAGTTCTCCCTGTGTCTGCGTGGGTTTTCTCCGGGTGCTCCGGTTTCCTCCCACAAGGCAAAAGACTTGCAGGTTGGTAGGTAAATTGACAATTATAAATTGTCACGAGTATAGGTAGGTGGTAGGGAAATATAGGGACAGGTGGGGATGTTTGGTAGGAATATGGGATTAGTGTAGGATTAGTATAAATGGGTGGTTGATGGTCGGCACAGACTCGGTGGGCCGAAGGGCCTGTTTCAGTGCTGTATCTCTAATCTAAAAAAAATCTAATCACGTACACAGAGGAAAAAGAATGGAGGCACTGAGAAATTTACAATAGGTCTCATCCACTCCGGTTTTGAGGTCTCCCATTGCGGAGGAAGATCAGAAATGGAGAGAGCTGCAGTCCCCGGGAATTCGGCTGCAGCACCCAGAGAGGGAAAAGGATCATGAGGCTGGAAGAGAGTGTCGATGAGCTGGGTGCACAGTCGTACCCACAGAGGGACGATGATCATGAGGCTGGAAGAGAGTGTGGATGAGCAGAGAGCACGCCACCAGTATCTTGAGTGACGAAGATGCTACCCGCCAGAAAGAGATAACCATGAGAGGTTCGACTTCCTGCAAATGTCGGAGCAGCAGTGTCAGTGGAGGTTGCGCCTCTCCAGGTAGGCGGCCCCTGAAATGCGCCATCTGCTGGAGGAGGATCTGAACGCAATGGGAAGTGGTTGGCACCCATTTCCTGGGACAATGAAACTCACAGCGGCACTGAATTATTACACCTCAGGACCATTACAGAGATCTTCTGGAGACATCTGTGGGATTTGACAGCCTGTGGCACATCACTGCATCAAGATGGCCGCAAATGCAATGTTCAAGAAGGCGAGTCAATACATGCACTTTTACACCAATCTGGACAGCCAGACTGAGATTGTTGCAGTATTTGGGGAAATCGCTAGGTGCAGGGTGCTATCGACTGCATGCATGCGGCCATCAAGACTTTCACAGTCCAGGCAACAACAGGAAGGGCTTCTATTCTCTGTGCAAATGACTTGGGAACATTGCAAATGCTTCTTACGTGTCTGTGCAAGGTTCCCAGGAAGCTGTCACGGTGCCTTCATTCTAATGCAGTCTGAGGTGCACGAGTTTTTCAGGCCCCCCCATGAGACTTCTAGGACGGATAATAGGTGACAAGGGCTACCACTGAAGACATGCCTCATATGCCTGTGCAAAACACAGCACAGATGGAAAGGAGAGCTGCAACAGCTGTCATGCAACCACTCCAGCGACCATTTAACAGGACATAAAGCTTCTGGAAATGCAATTCAGATGCTTTGATAGATCTGGTGGAACCATTCAACATGCCCCATCATGATTCTTGCATATCGTGGTGCTGCGTTGTTCTCTGCTCGTGGAGAGAAATGACGTGACGCTGCATCCTCAGAGGTCTCCTGCTGCTCAAGGTTGCAAAGCTGTTCTGCAGGGTCGTCGGCTGCCTCTGCTCGTACTTCATCTGTGAGAGAGAGAGAATAATGGTGAGAGTGTGCTGCATACATTCTTTGACCATTCATTTTCTGGAGCTGCAGGAGGCCAATGATACCATCTCAACGCTCTGCTTATTGCTCACCAGCATTTGTTTATTTTCCCTCATCCATTGGGGCACACATTGTCTGGTGCCTCCGTGCACATCTCACCATCTGTGCCATAGGCTGCTCTGCCTCCAGGCATCCTAGCTCCATTGTCATCAGGACTATGAGATATGGAACGCTACCTCCAGTCCTTCTTCTCTCATGCACATTGTGAATTCACTTCCCCTGCCAGCACACAGATTAAGATTGGCATTTACCCGTCTTAGAGACACTCCATACCTTTGTCCGCGACAGCCTCACTGTCCATCATGGCATCACAAGGATGCCTGCTGCATGCAGCCATCAGTGAGGGAAGTGCAGGGCTCAGCTGTGACTGACCAGTGTCTTGCACAGAGAGGTTAATATACCTCTGGCAGCCAATGCTGCTGCCTGGGCATTGTTGTAGATTCAGTAGGTACACCACTTATCCAATTTCATTTTCATTTTCTTCTGACATTTAAGGCTGCCAGCTAATGTTCAACATTTCACTCACCTTATCTAAGTACATCATGGCATTGATCCTGTTCCTGCACTGCAGCCTCTTTCGTGGGACCACCTCACGGCTACTCACCACCTCCTCCTCAATCTCCTGCCATGCCCTCCCTGCCTGCCTAGCTGGTCTCCTCCACCCGTCCCAAGTGGGGCAGCACAGTGGCGCAGTGGTTCACACCACAGCCTCACAGCTCCAGTGACCCGGGTTCAATTCTGGGTACTGCCTGTGTGGAGTTTGCAAGTTCTCCCTGTGTCTGCGTGGGTTTCCTCCGGGTGCTCCAGTTTCCTCCCACATGCCAAAGACTTGCAGGTTGATCGGTACATTGGCCATTATAAATTGCCCCTAGTATAGGTAGGGGGTAGGGAAAATATAGGGACAGGTGGGGAATGTGGTGGGAATATGGAATGAGTGTAGGATAAGTACAAATGGATGGTTGATGGTCGGCACAGACTCGGTGGGCCGAAGGGCCTTTTTCAGTGCTGTATCTCTGAAACTAAAAAAAACTAAAACTAAAAGCGCTTCCCTCCTTGCCCTTGTTACCTGGATGAGCACTTCCAGCATGGCAGGAGAAACTATCGGCGTCACCCTTGCTCTGGCTGCTGCCATCTGCCAAATACACCAGTTGTCAGTCCATCCACCCAATGTCCTTCAGAGCTCCTGCCTTTCAATCGATTGCTGGCTGTCTTTTAAATATGACACTGGCCTAGGAAGACTCAACTACCGCCACATGACCTTGTCCTACCATTCGCCATCATCTAATCTCACTACAGCTGAAGATCACAATCTACCCTGGCCGGCCCGGGTAGGTTGACATTTAACAGTATAGAACATAGAACAGTACAGCACAGTACAGGCCCTTCGGTCCACGATGTCGTGCCGGACCTTTAACCAACTCTAAGATCAAACTACCTAAATACCCTTCATTCCTCTATCATCCATGTAATTAGCCAAGAGTCGCTTAAATGTCCCTAATGTATCTACTTCTACTACCACCGCTGGCAGTGCATTCCACGCACCCACCACTCTCTGCGTAAAGAACCTACCTCTGACATCTCCCCGAAACCTTCCTCCAATCACCTTAAAATTATGCCCCCTGGTGATAGCCCTTTCCGCTCTGGGAAAAAAGTGTCTCGCTATCCACTCTATCTATGCCTCTCATCATCTTGTACCCCTCCATCAAGTCACCTCTCAACCTTCTTCGCTCCAATGAGAAAATCCCGAGCTCACTCAACGTTTCTTCGTAAGATATGCCCTCCAGTCCAGACAGCATCCTGGTAAATCTCCTCTGCAACCTCTCTAAAGCTTCCACATCCTTCCTATAATGAGGCGACCAGAACTGAACACAATATTCCAAGTGTGGTCTAACCAGGGCTTTATAGAGCTTCAGCATAACCTCGTGGCTCAAAAACTCAATCCCCCTGTTAATGAAAGCCAACACACCATACGCCATCTTAACAACCCTATAAACTTGGGTGGCAACCTCGAGCGATCTATGGACATGGAGCCCAAGATCCCTCTGTTCCTCCACACTGCCAAGAATCCTGTCTTTAAGCCTGTATTCTGCATTCAAATTCGACCTTCCAAAATGAATCACTTCACACTTTTCCAGGTTGAACTCCATCTGCCACTTCTCAGCCCAGCTCTGCATCCTGTCAATGTCCAGTTGCAATCCACAATAGCCTTCCACACTATCCAGAATTCCAGCAACATTTGTGTCATCGGCAAATTTGCTAACCCAGCCTTCCACTTCCTCATCCCAGTCATTTATAAAAATCTCAAAGAGCAGAGGTCCCAGAACAGATCCCTGTGGACACCGCTGGTCACCGAGCTCCAGGCTGAATACTTTCCATCTGCTACCACCCTCTGTCTTCTATGGGCCAGCCAATTTTGTATCCAGATAGCCAACATTCCCTGTATCCCATGCCTCCTTACTTTCTGAATGAGCCTACCATGGGTAACCTTATCAAACGCCTTGCTAAAATCCATATGCACCACATCCACAGCTCTTCCTTCATCAATGTGTTTTGTCACATCCTCAAAGGATTCAATAAGGCTTGTGAGGCACGACCTGCCCCTCACAAAGCCATGCTGACTGTCTCTAATCAAACTATGGTTTTCCAAATAATCATAAATCCTGTCTCTCAGAATCCTCTCCAATAATTTGCCCTCTACCGCCATAAGACTGACTGGTCTATAATTCCCAGTGTGATCCTTATTCCCTTTCTTGAACAAGGGAATAAATTTTGCCACCCTCCAATATTCTGGTACTACTCTAGTGGACAGTGAGGACGCAAAGATCATCGGCAAAGCGGCGGAAATCTCTTCCCTCGCTTCCCGTAATATCCTTGGTTATATCCCGTCTGGCCCTGGGGACTTATCTGTCCTCATGTCTTCCAAAATTTCCAGCACATCCTCCCTCTTAACATTAACCTGTTCGAGCATATCAGCCTTTTTCACGCTGTCCTCACAAACGAACAGGTCCCTCTCACTAGTGAATACTGAAGCAAAATATTCACTTAGGACCTCCCCTACCTCCTCCGATTCCAGGCACAAGTTCCCTCCACTATCCCTGATCGGCCCTACCCTCACTCTGGCCATCCTCTTGTTCCTCACATAGGTGTAGAACGCCTTGGGAATTTCCTTAATCCTGCCCGCCAAGAATTTTTCATGTCCCCTTCTTGCTCTCCTAAGTCCATTCTTCAGTTCCTTCCTGGCTGTCTTGTAACCCACTGGAGCCCTGTCTGATCCTTGCTTCCTCTAGCTTAAGTAAGCTTCCTTCTTCCTCTTGACTAGCTGTTCCACATCTCTTGTCATCCAAGGTTCCTTCACCCTACCATCCCTTCTTTGCCTCATTGGGACAAACCTATCCAGCAGTCGCAGCAAGTGCTCCCTAAACAACCGCCACATTTCTGTCGTGCATTTCCCTGAAAACATCTGTTCCCAATTTATGCTCCGCAGTTTCTGCCTAATAGCATTGTTATTCCCCCTCCCCCAATTAAATATTTTCAATTCCCGTCTGCTCCTGTCCCTCTACATGACTATAGTAAAGGTCTGGGAGTTGTGATCACTATCACCGAAATGCTCCCCCCACCCCCGAGAGATCTGCCACCTTGTCTGGTTTGTTGCCAAGCACCAATCCAACATAGCCTCCCCTCTAGTCGGCCTATCTATATATTGAGTCAGGAAACCTTCCTGGACACACCTGACAAAAACTGCTCCATCCAAACTATTTGCACTAAGGAGGTTCCAATCAATATTAGGGAGCTTGAAGTCACCTATGACAACAACCCTGTTACTTCTGCTCCTTTCCAAAATCTGCCTCCCAATCTGTTCCTCCATGTCTCTGTTGCTATTGGAGGGTCTATAGAAAACGGCCAATAAAGTGACTGCTCCTTTCCCGCTTCTGACTTCCACCCATCTTGACTCAGTAGACAAACCCTCCTCGACGACCTCCCTTTCTGCAGCTGTGATACTATCCCTGATTAGCAATGCGACTCCCCCACCTCTTTTACCTCCCTCCCTATTCCTTTTGAAACATCTAAACACCGGAACATCCAACATCCATTTCTGCCCCTGTGATATCCACATCTCCGTAATATAATTCGATGTATTCAGTTTTACCATTTACCGTTTGATTTCTGTGAAAATCATTATTTCCTCTCAGGTCTGGTTCCCGGTGATTATGATGATGCTGACAGTGGAGCCATTGACACTCAGGATGGTCACTTGTTGCTGGACAGTGGTCCTGGTGATCTCTTCACACTGACAAGTGCCGGCAGTGATCTCTCCACTCTCGGTGAGTTGAACTCCCACAGTCACCAGCTTTCTTTTAATTTCATTCCAATCGGCGATCTCACAGACAGCTGGTTGATTGAAATTCACGTTATGATTAAAGGAAATTAGATTAAACAAAGCATGGGGCGGCACAGTGGTGCAGTGGTTATCACTGCAGCCTCACAGCTCCAGGGACCTGTGTTCGATTCTGGGCACTGCCTGTGTGGAGTTTGCAAGTTCTCCCTGTGTCTGCGTGGGTTTTCTCTGGGTGCTCCGGTTTCCTCCCACAAGCCAAAAGACTTGCAGGTTGGTAGGTAAATTGGCCATTATAAATTGTCACTAGTATAGGTAGGTGGTAGGGAAATATAGGGACAGATGGGGATGTTTGGTAGGAATATGGGATTAGTGTAGGATTAGTATAAATGGGTGGTTGATGGTCGGCACAGACTCGGTGGGCCGAAGGGCCTGGTTCAGTGCTGTATCTCTAATCTAATCATGTCTTATTTTAGAAAAGACATCCTGATGCTATTCTGTGTGTGATATCTCTCTTATTAACACTCCCACTGCAAATCCTTCAAGTGCTCAATCTGAACACCCAGATCACGCCTCAGCGTATCCATTTCATCTGCTGTCACCCAGCGGTAAAATCCAACTCGGTGAATGCAGCTGGAGAACATTTAGAGGCCAACAAATTCCAATCCTCTTTACATTATTGACACTGAACCGCACTGATCCCGCTTTCAGTCCAATCATTAATCCATAATCTTTATTTCCACAGTACACAGCTCTCAGACCCGCCCTGATTCCGCCTTTAGTCCAATCATTAATCCCTAATCTTTCTCCCCTCGCTATGCAGCTCTCAGATCCGCACTGAACCCGCTTTACTCTTACCCTCCATTCCTGAAAACAACGAGGATATTCACTGTGACACGTTCACAACACCAGACATTCCACCAACGATGGACAGTGACTGTATAGTTCAACATCTTACATCTCCATCACCCTGGTAAGACCAATGCTTTATCATTTGTTCCATGTATTTATGCTGACACTGTGAAGTCCCGGCTGTTTCTGATATTAATATGATAATTAATGGTATCTTCAACGGTCAGTGATTCCAAAGTATCAGAGAGAACATGTTCTGTACTTACTAAAGAAATAGGAGGCTTATTGAAGCAGAAATATTCTGAGGAGATCATATACTGTATTTGATGCATGTGTTTCATGGTTAACATTGCTGCAATCCTCACAAGTCGTTTTTGTTGTCCTTTCAGGTAAAGGTCCGCCTCAAATCCTGCCTAATTCTGCCTGGAGGCGGATCACAGACTGGAGAAAAATATTCTATGAAAGATCTGAGAGAATGGCATGAACTTTTCCAACAGTGTGAACACGATGAATGTGATTTGCTTTACTATATAAACATCACTTTATTTTAATCAACCATCATTTTACTTTGTGTTGAAATACTAGATTTGGCTTTTCTCCATATTTTGTCTGAAAGTGCGTGTTTTCTTTTCAATTAAAATACCAAACAGAATTGATTTCGGATCATTTCTCTGTCTGTACAAATACTGAGATATATTACTTCGCATGTAATTACCAACACTGTCTCCAGATGCAGAAATCAACAAGCGCATGGGTAAGGCTTCCACTGCTATGTTCAGACTGGCCAAGAGAGTGTGGGAAAATGGCGCACTGACACGGAACACAAAAGTCCGAGTGTATCAGGCCTGTGTCCTCAGTACCTTGCTCTATGGCAGCGAGGCCTGGACAACGTATGCCAGTCAAGAGCGACGTCTCAATTCATTCCATCTTCGCTGCCTTCGGAGAATACTTGGCATCAGGTGGCAGGACTATATCTCCAACACAGAAGTCCTTGAAGCGGCCAACATCCCCAGCTTATACACACTACTGAGTCAGCGGCGCTTGAGATGGCTTGGCCATGTGAGCCGCATGGAAGATGGCAGGATCCCCAAAGACACATTGTACAGCGAGCTCGCCACTGGTATCAGACCCACCGGCCGTCCATGTCTCCGTTATAAAGACGTCTGCAAACGCGACATGAAATCGTGTGACATTGATCACAAGTCGTGGGAGTCAGTTGCCAGCATTCGCCAGAGCTGGCGGGCAGCCATAAAGACAGGGCTAAATTGTGGCGAGTCGAAGAGACTTAGTAGTTGGCAGGAAAAAAGACAGAGGCGCAAGGGGAGAGCCAACTGTGCAACAGCCCCAACAAACAAATTTCTCTGCAGCACCTGTGGAAGAGCCTGTTACTCCAGAATTGGCCTTTATAGCCACTCCAGGCGCTGCTTCACAAACCACTGACCACCTCCAGGCGCGTATCCATTGTCTCTCGAGATAAGGAGGCCCAAAAGAAAGAAAAAAGTGTATGTCTTTGTTACTTGGTGTAAGTGTGTGCCTGTGTCACTTGGTGTAAGTGTGTGACTGTGTTCCTGGGTATCAATGTATGTCTTTGTTACTTGGTGTCAGTGTATGTCTGTGTTACGTGGTGTAAGTGTGTGTCTGTGTTACTTGGTGTCAGCGTATGTCTGTGTTACTTGGTGAAAGTGTGTGTCTGTTTTACTCGGTGTCAGTGTGTGTCTGTTTTACTTGGTGTAAGTGTGTGTCTTTGTTACTTGGTGTAATTGTATGTCTTTTTTACTTGGTGTCAGTGTATGTCTGTGTTACCTGGTGTAAGTGTATGTCTTTGTTACTTGGTGTCAGTGTATGTCTGTGTTACTTGGTGTAAGTGTGTGTCTGTGTTCCTGGGTATCAGTGTATGTCTTTGTTACTTAGTGTCAGTGTATGTCTGTGTTACTTGGTTTAAGTGTGTGTCTGTGTTACTGGTTATCAGTGTATGTCTTTGTTACTTGGTGTCAAAGTATGTCTGTGTTACTTGGTGTAAGTGTGTGTCTGTGTTACTGGGTGTCAGTGTGTGTCTGTTTTACTGGGTGTCAGTGTGTGTCTGTTTTACTTGGTGTAAGTGTGTGTCTTTGTTACTTGGTGTCCGTGTGTGTCTGTGTTACTGGGTGTCAGTGCATGTCTTTGTTACTTGGTGTCAGTGTATATCTGTGTTACTTGGTGTAAGTGTGTGTCTTTGTTACTTGGTGTAATTGTATGTCTTTTTTACTTGGAGTCAGTGTATGTCTGTGTTACCTGGTGTAAGTGTATGTCTTTGTTTCTTGGTGTAAGTGTATGTCTGTGTTACTTGGTGTAAGTGTGTGTCTGTGTTCCTGGGTATCAGTGTATGTCTTTGTTTCTTGGTGTCAGTGTATGTCTGTGTTACTTGGTGTAAGTGTGTGTCTGTGTTACTGGTTATCTGTGTATGTCTTTGTTACTTGGTGTCAGTGTATGTCTGTGTTACTTGGTGTAAGTGTGTGTCTTTGTTACTTGGTGTCCGTGTGCATCTGTGTTACTGGGTGTCAGTGTATGTCTTTGTTACTGGGTGTCAGTGTATGTCTTTGTTACTTGGTGCAAGTGTGTGTCTGTGTTCCTGGGTATCAGTGTCTGTCTTTGTTACTTGGTGTAAATGTGTGTCTGTGTTACTGGGTATCAGTGTATGTCTTTGTTACTGGGTATCAGTGTCTGTCTCTGTTACTTGGTGTAAGTGTGTGTCTGTGTTACTGGGTATCAGTGTATGTCTTTGTGACTTGGTGTCAGTGTATGTCTCTGCTACTGTGTGCCAGAGCATGTCTTTGTGTCTTGGTGTCAGTGTATGTCTTTGTTACTTGGTGTAAGTGTGTGTCTGTGTTACTGGGTATCAGTGTATGTCTTTGTTACTTGGTGTCAGTGTTTGTCAAAATACTTGGTGTAAGTGTTTGTCTTTGTTACTTGGTGTAATTGTCTGTCTTTGTTACTTGGTGTAAGTGTATGTCTTTGTTACTTGGTGTCAGTGTATGTCTTTGTTACTTGGTGTCTGTGTATGTCTGTGTTACTTGGTGTTAGTGTGTGCCTGTGTTACTGGGTATCAGTGTATGTCTTTGTTACTTGGTGTCAGTGTATGTCTGTGTTACTTGGTGTAAGTGTGTGTCTGTGTTCCTGGGTGTCAGTGTGTGTCTGTGTTACTTGGTGTCAGTGTGTGTCTTTCTTACTTGGTGTAATTGTATGTCTTTGTTACTTGGTGTCAGTGTATGTCTTTGTTGCTTGGTGTCAGTGTGTGTCTGTGTTAGTGGGTATCAGTGTATGTCTTTGTGACTTGGTGTCAGTGTATGTCTTTGTTATTTGGTGTAAGTGTGTGTCTTTGTTACTTGGTGTAATTGTATGTCTATGTTGCTTGGTGTCAGTGTATGTCTGTGTTACATGGTGTAAGTGCATGTCTTTGTTACTTGGTGTAAGTGTGTGTCTGTGTTACTTGGTGTAAGTGTGTGTCTGTGTTCCTGGGTGTCAGTGTGTGTCTTTGTTTCTTGGTGTCAGTGCATGTCTGTGTTACTTGGTGTAAGTGTGTGTCTGTGTTAATGGGTATCAGTGTATGTCTTTGTTACTTGGTGTCAGTGTATGTCTGTGTTACTTGGTGTAAGTGTGTGTCTGTGTTACTGGGTGTGAGGGTGTGTCTGTGTTACATGGTGTAAGTGTGTGTCTTTGTTACTTGGTGTTCGTGTGTGTCTGTGTTACTGGGTGTCAGTGCATGTCTTTGTTACTTGGTGTAATTGTATGTCTTTGTTACTTGGTGTCAGTGTATGTCTGTGTTACCTGGTGTCAGTGCATATCTGTGTTACTTGGTGTAAGTGTGTGTCTTTGTTACTTGGTGTAATTGTATGTCTTTGTTACTTGGTGTCAGTGTATGTCTGTGTTACTTGGTGTAAATGTATGTCTTTGTTACTTGTTGTAAGTGTGTGTCTGTGTTACTTGGTGTATGTGTATGTCTGTGTTACTTGGTGTAAGTGTGTGTCTGTGTTACTGGGTGTCTGTGTATGTCTGTGTTACTAGGTGTAAGTGTGTGTCTGTGTTACTGGGTGTCAGCGTGTGTCTGTGTTACTTGGTGTAAGTCTGTGTCTTTGTTACTTGGTGTAAGTGTGTGTCTGTGTTACTGGGTGTCAGTGTATCTCTTTGTTACTGGTTATCAGTGTATGTCTTTGTTACTTGGTGTCAGTGTATGTCTTTGTTACTGGGAGTCAGTGTCTGTCTTTGCGACTTGGTGTCAGTGTATGTCTTTGTTACTTGGTGTAAGTGTGCGTCTGTGTTACTGGGTATCAGTGTATGTCTTTGTTACTTGGTGTAAGTGTGTGTCTTTGATACTTGGTGTAAGTGTATGTCTTTGTTACTTGGTGTAAGTGTGTGTCTTTGTTACTTGGTGTAATTGTATGTCTTTGTTGCTTGGTGTCAGTGTATGTCTGTGTTACTTGGTGTAAGTGCATGTCTTTGTTACTTGGTGTAAGTGTGTGTCTGTGTTACTTGGTGTAAGTGTGTGTCTGTGTTCCGGGGTGTCAGTGTGTGTCTTTGTTTCTTGGTGTCAGTGCATGTCTGTGTTACTTGGTGTAAGTGTGTGTCTGTGTTACTGGGTATCAGTGTATGTCTTTGTTACTTTGTGTCAGTGTATGTCTGTGTTACTTGGTGTAAGTGTGTGCCTGTGTTACTGGGTGTGAGGGTGTGTCTGTGTTACATGGTGTAAGTGTGTGTCTTTGTTACTTAGTGTCCGTGTGTGTCTGTGTTACTGGGTGTCAGTGCATGTCTTTGTTACTTGGTGTAATTGTATGTCTTTGTTACTTGGTGTCAGTGTATGTCTGTGTTACTTGGTGTCAGTGCATATCTGTGTTACTTGGTGTAAGTGTGTGTCTTTGTTACTTGGTGTAATTGTATGTCTTTGTTACTTGGTGTCAGTGCATGTCTGTGTTACTTGGTGTAAATGTATGTCTTTGTTACTTGTTGTAAGTGTGTGTCTGTGTTACTTGGTGTATGTGTATGTCTGTGTTACTTGGTGTAAGTGTGTGTCTGTGTTACTGGGTGTCTGTGTATGTCTGTGTTACTTGGTGTAAGTGTGTGTCTGTGTTACTGGGTGTCAGCGTGTGTCTGTGTTACTTGGTGAAAGTCTGTGTCTTTGTTACTTGGTGTAAGTGTGTGTCTGTGTTACTTGTTGTCAGTGTATGTCTTTGTTACTGGGAGTCAGTGTCTGTCTTTGCGACTTGGTGTCAGTGTATGTCTTTGTTACTTGGTGTAAGTGTGCGTCTGTGTTACTGGGTATCAGTGTATGTCTTTGTTACTTGGTGTAAGTGTGTGTCTTTGATACTTGGTGTAAGTGTATGTCTTTGTTACTTGGTGTCAGTGTATGTCTTTGTTTCTTGGTGTCTGTGTATGTCTGTGTTACTTGGTGTTAGTGTGTGCCTGTGTTACTGGGTATCAGTGTATGTCTTTGTTACTTGGTGTCAGTGTATGTCTGTGTTACTTGGTGTAAGTGTGTGCCTGTGTTACTGGGTGTCAGTGTGTGTCTGTGTTACTTGGTGAAAGTGTGTGTCTTTCTTACTTGGTGTAATTGTATGTCTTTGTTACTTGGTGTCAGTGTATGTCTTTGTTACTTGGTGTCAGTGTGTGTCTGTGTTACTGGGTATCAGTGTATGTCTTTGTGACTTGGTGTCAGTGTATGTCATTGTTACTTGGTGTAAGTGTGTGTCTTTGTTACTTGCTGTAATTGTATGTCTTTGTTGCTTGGTGTCAGTGTATGTCTGTGTTACTTGGTGTAAGTGCATGTCTTTGTTACTTGGTGTAAGTGTGTGTCTGTGTTACTTGGTGTGAGTGTGTGTCTGTGTTCCTGGGTGTCAGTGTGTGTCTTTGTTTCTTGGTGTCAGTGCATGTCTGTGTTACTTGGTGTAAGTGTGTGTCTGTGTTACTGGGTATCAGTGTATGTCTTTGTTACTTGGTGTCAGTGTATGTCTGTGTTACTTGGTGTAAGTGTGTGTCTGTGTTACTGGGTGTGAGGGTGTGTCTGTGTTACATGGTGTAAGTGTGTGTCTTTGTTACTTGGTGTCCGTGTGTGTCTGTGTTACTGGGTGTCAGTGCATGTCTTTGTTACTTGGTGCAATTGTATGTCTTTGTTACTTGGTGTCAGTGTATGTCTGTGTTACTTGGTGTCAGTGCATATCTGTGTTACTTGGTGTAAGTGTGTGTCTTTGTTACCTGGTGTAATTGTATGTCTTTGTTACTTGGTGTCAGTGTATGTCTGTGTTACTTGGTGTAAATGTATGTCTTTGTTACTTGTTGTAAGTGTGTGTCTGTGTTACTTGGTGTATGTGTATGTCTGTGTTACTTGGTGTAAGTGTGTGTCTGTGTTACTGGGTGTCAGCGTGTGTCTGTGTTACTTGGTGTAAGGGTGTGTCTGTGTTACTGGATGTCAGTGTATGTCTTTGTTACTGGTTATCAGTGTATGTCTTTGTTACTTGGTGTCAGTGTATGTCTTTGTTACTGGGAGTCAGTGTCTGTCTTTGCGACTTGGTGTCAGTGTATGTCTTTGTTACTTGGTGTAAGTGTGCGTCTGTGTTACTGGGTATCAGTGTATGTCTTTGTTACTTGGTGTAATTGTATGTCTTTGTTGCTTGGTGTCAGTGTATGTCTGTGTTACTTGGTGTAAGTGCATGTCTTTGTTACTTGTTGTAAGTGTGTGTCTGTGTTACTTGGTGTAAGTGTGTGTCTGTGTTCTTGGGTGTCAGTGTGTGTCTTTGTTTCTTGGTGTCAGTGCATGTCTGTGTTACTTGGTGTAAGTGTGTGTCTGTGTTACTGGGTGTGAGGGTGTGTCTGTGTTACATGGTGTAAGTGCGTGTCTTTGTTACTTGGTGTCCGTGTGTGTCTGTGTTACTGGGTGTCAGTGCATGTCTTTGTTACTTGGTGTAATTGTATGTCTTTGTTACTTGGTGTCAGTGTATGTCTGTGTTACTTGGTGTCAGTGCATATCTGTGTTACTTGGTGTAAGTGTTTGTCTTTGTTACTTGGTGTAATTGTATGTCTTTGTTACTTGGTGCCAGTGTATGTCTGTGTTACTTGGTGTAAATGTATGTCTTTGTTACTTGTTGTAAGTGTGTGTCTGTGTTACTTGGTGTATGTGTATGTCTGTGTTACTTGGTGAAAGTGTGTGTCTGTGTTACTGGGTGTCTGTGTATGTCTGTGTTACTTGGTGTAAGTGTGTGTCTGTGTTACTGGGTGTCAGCGTGTGTCTGTGTTACTTGGTGTAAGTCTGTGTCTTTGTTACTTGGTGTAAGTGTGTGTCTGTGTTACTGGGTGTCAGTGTATGTCTTTGTTACTGGTTATCAGTGTATGTCTTTGTTACTTGGTGTTAGTGTATGTCTTTGTTACTGGGAGTCAGTGTCTGTCTTTGCGACTTGGTGTCAGTGTATGTCTTTGTTACTTGGTGTAAGTGTGCGTCTGTGTTACTGGGTATCAGTGTATGTCTTTGTTACTTGGTGTAAGTGTGTGTCTTTGATACTTGGTGTAAGTGTATGTCTTTGTTACTTGGAGTAAGTGTGTGTCTTTGTTACTTGGTGTAATTGTATGTCTTTGTTGCTTGGTGTCAGTGTATGTCTGTGTTACTTGGTGTAAGTGTGCGTCTGTGTTACTGGGTATCAGTGTATGTCTTTGTTACTTGGTGTAAGTGTGTGTCTTTGATACTTGGTGTAAGTGTATGTCTTTGTTACTTGGTGTCAGTGTATGTCTTTGTTACTTGGTGTCTGTGTATGTCTGTGTTACTTGGTGTTAGTGTATGTCTGTGTTACTGGGTGTCAGTGCATGTCTTTGTTACTTGGTGTCAGTGTATATCTGTGTTACTTGGTGTAAGTGTGTGTCTTTGTTACTTGGTGTAATTGTATGTCTATGTTACTTGGTTTCAGTGTATGTCTGTGTTACTTGGTGTAACTGTATGTCGTTGTTACATGGTGTAAGTGTGTGTCTATGTTCCTGGGTATCAGTGTATGTCTATGTTACTTGGTGTCAGTGTATGTCTGTGTTACTTGGTGTAGGTGTGTTTCTGTGTTACTGGGTATCAGTGTATGTCTGTGTTACTTGGTGTCAGTGTATGTCTGTGTTACTTGGTGTAAGAGTGTGTCTGTGTTACTGGGTGTCAGTGTGTGTCTGTGTTACTTGGTGTAAGTCTGTGTCTTTGTTACCTGGTGTCCGTGTGTGTTTGTGTTACTGGGTGTCAGCGTATGTCTTTGTTACTGGGGGTCCGTGTATTTCTTTGTTACTTGGTGTAAGTGTGTGTCTGTGTCACTGGGTGTCAGTGTATGTCTGTGTTACTTGGTGTAAGTGTGTGTCTGTGTTACTGGGTATCAGTGTATGTCTTTGTGACTTGATATCATTGTCTGTCTTTGTTACTGGGTGTCAGAGTGTGTCTTTGTGACGTGGTGTCAGTGTATGTCTTTGTTACTGTGTGTCAGTGTATGTCTGTGTTACTTGGTGTCAGTGTATGTCTTTGTTACTTGGTGTAAGTGTGTGTCTGTGTTACTGGGTATCAGTGTATGTCTTTGTTACTTGGTGTCAGTGTTTGTCTGTGTTACTTGGTGTAAGTGTGTGTCTGTGTTACTGGGTGTCAATGTGTGTCTGTGTTACTTGGTGTTAGTGTGTGTCTTTGTTACTTGGTATCCGTGTGTGTCTGTGTTACTGGGTCTCCGTGCATGTCTTTGTTACTTGGTGTCAGTGTATATCTGTGTTACTTGGTGTAACTGTGTGTCTTTGTTATTTAGTGTAATTGTATGTCTTTGTTACTTGGTGTCAGAGTATGTCTGTGTTACTTGGTGTAAGTGTATGTCTTTGTTACTTGGTGTAAGTGTGTGTCTGTGTTACTGGGTATCAGTGTATGTCTTTGTTACTTGGTGTCAGTGTTTGTCTGTGTTACTTGGTGTAAGTGTGTGTCTGTGTTACTGGGTGTCAATGTGTGTCTGTGTTACTTGGTGTTAGTGTGTGTCTTTGTTACTTGGTATCCGTGTGTGTCTGTGTTACTGGGTCTCAGTGCATGTCTTTGTTACTTGGTGTCAGTGTATATCTGTGTTACGTGGTGTAACTGTGTGTCTTTGTTATTTAGTGTAATTGTATGTCTTTGTTACTTGGTGTCAGAGTATGTCTGTGTTACTTGGTGTAAGTGTATGTCTTTGTTACTTGGTGTAAGTGTGTGTCTGTGTTACTTGGTGTAAGTGTGTGTCTGTGTTCCTGGGTATCAGTGTATGTCTTTGTTACTTGGTGTCAGTGTATGTCTGTGTTACTTGGTGTAAGTGTGTGTCTGTGTTGCTTGGTGTAAGTGTGTGTCTTTGTTGCTTGGTGTCCGTGTGTGTCTGTGTTACTGGGTGTCAGCGTATGTCTTTGTTACTGGGGGTCCGTGTATTTCTTTGTTACTTGGTGTAAGTGTGTGTCTGTGTCACTGGGTGTCAGTGTATGTCTGTGTTACTTGGTGTAAGTGTGTGTCTGTGTTACTGGGTATCAGTGTATGTCGTTGTGACTTGATATCATTGTCTGTCTTTGTTACTGGGTGTCAGAGTGTGTCTTTGTGACGTGGTGTCAGTGTATGTCTTTGTTACTGTGTGTCAGTGTATGTCTGTGTTACTTGGTGTCAGTGTATGTCTTTGTTACTTGGTGTAAGTGTGTGTCTGTGTTACTGGGTATCAGTGTATGTCTTTGTTACTTGGTGTCAGTGTTTGTCTGTGTTACTTGGTGTAAGTGTGTGTCTGTGTTACTGGGTGTCAATGTGTGTCTGTGTTACTTGGTGTTAGTGTGTGTCTTTGTTACTTGGTATCCGTGTGTGTCTGTGTTACTGGGTCTCAGTGCATGTCTTTGTTACTTGGTGTCAGTGTATATCTGTGTTACTTGGTGTAACTGTGTGTCTTTGTTATTTAGTGTAATTGTATGTCTTTGTTACTTGGTGTCAGAGTATGTCTGTGTTACTTGGTGTAAGTGTATGTCTTTGTTACTTGGTGTAAGTGTGTGTCTGTGTTACTTGGTGTAAGTGTGTGTCTGTGTTCCTGGGTATCAGTGTATGTCTTTGTTACTTGGTGTCAGTGTATGTCTGTGTTACTTGGTGTAAGTGTGTGTCTGTGTTGCTTGGTGTAAGTGTGTGTCTTTGTTGCTTGGTGTCCGTGTGTGTCTGTGTTACTGGGTGTCAGTGTATGTCTTTGTTACTGGGTGTCAGTGTATGTCTTTGTTACTTGGTGTCAGTGTGTGTCTGTGTTTTTTTTTTCGAATATTACAGCGCAGTACAGGCCCTTCGGCCCTCGATGTTGCGCCGAGCTGTGAAACCATCTGACCTACACTATTCCATTTTCATCCATGTGTCTATCCAATGTCCACTTAAATGCCCTTAAAATTTGCGAATCTACTACTGCTGCAGGCAGGGCATTCCACACCATTACTACTCTCTGAGTAAAGAAACTACCTCTCACATCTGTCCTATATCTATCACCCCTCAACTTGAAGCTATGTCCCCTCGTGTTTGCCATCACCATCCGAGGAAAAAGACGCTCACTATCCACCCTATCTAACCCTCTGATTATCTTATATGTCTCTATTAAGTCACCTCTCCTCCTCCTCTCCAACGAAAACAACCTCAAGTCCCTCAGCCTTTCCTCGTAAGACCTTCCCTCCATACCAGGCAACATCCTAGTAAATCTCCTCTGCACCCTTTCCATAGCTTCCACATCCTTCCTATAATGCGGTGACCAGAACTGCACGCAATACTCCAGGTGCGGTCTCACCAGAGTCTTGTACAGCTGCAGCATGACCTCGTGGCTCCGAAACTCGACCCCCCGACTAATAAAAGCTAACACACCATATGCCTTCTTGACAGCCCTATTAACCTGGTTCGCAACCTTCAGGGATTTATGCACCTGGACACCAAGATCTCTCTGCTCATCTACACTAACAAGAATCTTCCCATTAGCCCAGTACTCTGCATTCCTGTTACTCCTTCCAAAGTGAATCACCTCACACTTTTCCGCATTAAACTCCGTTTGCCATCTCTCAGCCCAGCTCTGCAGCCTATCTATGTCTCTCTGTACCCTACAACATCCTTCGGCACTATCCACAACTCCACCGACCTTAGTGTCATCTGCAAATTTACTAACCCACCCTTCTACACCCTCTTCCAGGTCATTTATAAAAATGACAAACAGCAATGTCCCCAAAACAGATCCTTGCGGTACACCACTAGTAACTAAACTCCAGGATGAACATTTGCCATCAACCACCACCCTCTGTCTTCTTTCAGCTAGCCAATTTCTGATCCAAAGCTCTAAATCACCTTCAAACCCATACTTCCGTATTTTCTGCAATAGCCTACCGTGGGGAACCTTATCAAACGCCTTACTGAAATCCATATACACCACATCCACTGCTTTACCCTCATCCACCTGTTTGGTCACCTTCTCGAAAAACTCAATAAGGTTTGAGAGGCATGACCTACCCGTCACAAAACCGTGCTGACTATCTCTAATGTACTTATTCTTTTCAAGATGATTATAAATCCTGTCTCTTATAACCTTTTCCAACATTTTACCCACAACCGAAGTGAGGCTCACAGGTCTTTAATTACCAGGGCTGTCTCTACTCCCCTTCTTGAACAAGGGGACAACATTTGCAATCCTCCAGTCTTCCGGCACTATTCCTGTCGACAATGACGACATAAAGATCAAGGACAAAGGCTCTGCAATCTCCTCCCTGGCTTCCCAGAGAATCCTAGGATAAATCCCATCTAGCCCAGGGGACTTATCTATTTTCACACTTTCCAAAATTGCTAACACCTCCTCCTTGTGAACCTCAATCCCATCTAGCCTCGTAGCCTGAATCTCAGTATTCTCAACAACATTTTCTTTCTCTACTGTAAATACTGACGCAAAATATTCATTTAACACTTCCCCTATCTCCTCTGATTCCACACACAACTTCCCACTACTATCCTTGATTGGCCCTAATCTAACTCTCGTCATTCTTTTATTCCTGATATACCTATAGATAGCCTTAGGGTTTTCCCTGATCCGATCGACCAATGACTTCTCGTGTCCTCTCCTTGCTCTTCTTAGCTTACTCTTCTTAGTTACTTGTTGTAAGTGTGTGTCTTTGTTACTTGGTGTCCGTGTGTGTCTGTGTTACTGGGTGTCAGTGTATGTCTTTGTTACTGGGTGTCAGTGTCTGTCTTTGTTACTTGGTGTAAGTGTGTGTCTGTGTTACTGGGTATCAGTGTATGTCTTTGTGACTTGGTATCAGTGTATGTCTTTGTTACTTGGTGTCAGTGTGTGTCTTTGTGACTTGGTGTCAGTGTATGTCTTTGATACTTGGTGTAAGTGTGTGTCTGTGTTACTGGCTATCAGTGTATGTCTTTGTTACTTGGTGTCAGTGCATGTCCAAATAATTGGTGTAAGTGTATGTCTTTGTTACTTGGTGTAATTGTCTGCCTTTGTTACTTGGTGTAAGTGTATGTCCTTGTTACTTGGTGTCAGTGTATGTCTTTGTTACTTGGTTTCAGTGTATGTCTGTGTTACTTGGTGTAAGTGTGTGTCTTTGTTACTTGGTGTCAGTGTATGTCTTTGTTACTTGGTGTCAGTGTGTGTCTGTGTCGATGGGTATCAGTGTATTTCTTTGTGACTTGGCATCATTGTATGTCTTTGTTACTTGGTGTCAGTGTGTGTCTGTGTTACTGGGTATCAGTGTATGTCTTTGTGACTTGGTATCTGTGTATGTCTTTGTTACTTGGTGTCTGTGTATGTCTTTGTTACTGGGTGTCAGTGTGTGACTGTGTTACTTGGTGTCAGTGTATGTCTTTGTTACTGTTTATTAGTGTTTCTCTGTGTTACTGGGTGTCAGTGTGTGTTTGATGTGTTACTGGGTGTCAGTGTATGTCTTTGTTACTGGGTGTCAGTGTATGTCTTTGTTACTTGGTGTAAGTGTGTGTCTGTGTTACTTGGTATCAGTGTCTGTCTTTGTTACTTGGTGTAAGTGTGTGTCTTTGTTACTTGGTGTAATTGTGTGTCTTTGTTACTTGGTGTCCGTGTGTGTCTGTGTTACTGGGTGTCAGTGTATGTCTTTGTTACTGGGTGTCAGTGTATGTCTTTGTTACTTGGTGTAAGTGTGTGTCTGTGTTACTTGGTGTAATTGTGTGTCATTGTTACTTGGTGTCCGTGTGTGTCTGTGTTACTGGGTGTCAGTGTATGTCTTTGTTACTGGGTGTCAGTGTGTGTCTTTGTTACTTGGTGTAAGTGTGTGTCTGTGTTACTGGGTGTCAGTGTGTGTCCGTGTTACTTGGTGTAAGTGTGTGTCTTTGTTACTTGGTGTCCGTGTGTGTCTGTGTTACTGGGTGTCAGTGTATGTCTTTGTTACTGGGTGTCAGTGTATGTCTTTGTTACTTGGTGTAAGTGTGTGTCTGTGTTACTGGGTATCAGTGTCTGTCTTTGTTACTTGGTGTTCGTGTATGTCTGTGTTACTTGGTGTAAGTGTGTGTCTGTGTTATTGGGTGTCAATGAATGTCTTTGTTACCTGGTGTCAGTGTATGTCTTTGTTACATGGTGTAAGAGCGTGTCTGTGTTACTGGGTATCAGTGTATGTCTTTGTGACTTGGTGTCAGTGTATGTCTTTGTTACTGGGTGTCAGTGTGTGTCTGTGTTCCTGGGTATCAGTGTATGTCTTTGTGACTTGGTGTCAGTGTATGTCTTTGTTACTGGGTGTCATTGTGTGTCTTTGTGACTTGGTGTCAGTGTATGTCTTTGTTACTTGGTATAATTGTGTGTCTGTGATACTGGGTAACAGTGTATGTCTGTGTTTCTTGGTATAAGTGTGTGTCTGTGCATCAGTGTATGTCTTTGTGACTTGGTGTCAGTGTACGTCTTTGTTACTGGGTGTCTGTGTGTGTCTGTGTTACTGGGTATCAGTGTATGTCTTTGTGACTTGGTATCAGTGTATGTCTTTGTTACTGGGTGTCAGTGTGTGTCTGTGTTCCTGGGTATCAGTGTATGTCTTTGTGACTTGGTGTCAGTGCATGTCTTTGTTACTGGGTGTCAGTGTGTGTCTGTGTTCCTGGGTATCAGTGTATGTCTTTGTGACTTGGTGTCAGTGTATGTCTTTGTTACTGGGTGTCATTGTGTGTCTTTGTGACTTGGTGTCAGTGTATGTCTTTGTTACTTGGTATAATTGTGTGTCTGTGATACTGGGTAACAGTGTATGTCTGTGTTTCTTGGTATAAGTGTGTGTCTGTGCATCAGTGTATGTCTTTGTGACTTGGTGTCAGTGTATGTCTTTGTTACTGGGTGTCAGTGTGTGTCTTTGTTGCTTGGTGTCAGTGTATGTCTTTGTTACTTGGTATAATTGTGTGTCTGTGATATTGGGCAACAGTGTATGTCTTTGTGACTTGGTATCAGTGTACGTCTGTGTTACTGGGTGTCTGTGTGTGTCTGTGTTACTGGGTATCAGTGTATGTCTTTGTGACTTGGTATCAGTGTTTGTCTTTGTTACTGGGTGTCAGTGTGTGTCTGTGTTCCTGGGTATCAGTGTATGTCTTTGTGACTTGGTGTCAGTGTATGTCTTTGTTACAGGGTGTCAGTGTGTGTCTGTGTTCCTGGGTATCAGTGTTTGTCTTTGTGACTTGGTGTCAGTGTATGTCTTTGTTACTGGGTGTCAGTGTGTGTCTTTGTGACTTGGTGTCAGTGTATGTCTTTGTTACTTGGTATAATTGTGTGTCTGTGATACTGGGTAACAGTCTATGTCTGTGTTTCTTGGTATAAGTGTGTGTCTGTGTATCAGTGTATGTCTTTGTGACTTGGTGTCAGTGTATGTCTTTGTTACTGGGTGTCAGTGTATGTTTGTGTTACTGGGGGTCAGTGTGTGTCTGTGTTACTGGGGGTCAGTGTGTGTTTCTAACTGGGTGTCAGTGTATGTCTGTGTTACTGGGTATCAGTGTATGTATTTGTTACTTGGTGTCAGTGTATGTCTGTGTTACTTGGTGTTAGTGTATGTCTGTGTTACTTGTTGTAAGTGTATGTCTTTGTTACTTGGTGTCAGTGTATGTCTGTGTTACTTGGTGTCAGTGTATGTCTTTGTTACTTGGTGTCAATGTATGTCTTTGTTACACGGTGTAAGTGTGTTTCTGTGTTACTGGGTATCAGTGTATGTCTTTGTTCCTTGGTGTCTGTGTATGTCTGTGATACTTGTTGTCAGTGTGTATCTGTGTGGCTGGGTCTCAGTGTATGTCTTTGTTACTTGGTGTACGTGTGTGTCTTCGTTTCTGGGTATCAGTGTATGTCTTTGTTACTTGGAGTCTGTTTGCCTTTGTATATTTGATGTAAGTGTGTGTCTTTGTTACTTGGTGTCAGTGTGTTTCTTTGTTGCAGGGTGTCAGTGTGTTTCTTTGTTACTGGGTGTCAGTGTATGTCTGTGTTACTTGGTGTAAGTGTATGTCTTTGTTACTTGGTGTCAGTGCATGTCTTTGTTACTTGGTGTAAATGCATGCCTTTGTTACTTGGTGTAAGTGTATGCCTTTGTTACTTGGTGTCAGTGTATGTCTCTGTTACTTGGTGTAAGTGTATGTCTTCGTTCCTTGGTGTCAGTGTATGTCTTTGTTACATGGTGTAAGTGTGTTTCTATGTTACTGGGTATCAGTGTATGTCTTTGTTACTGGGTGTCAGTGTATTTCTTTGTTACTTGGTGTAAGTGTGTGTCTTTCTTACTTGGTGTAAGTGCATGTCTTTGTTACTTGGTGTCGGTGTATGTCTGTGTAACTTGGTGTAAGTGTGTGTCTTTGTTAGATGGTGTAAGTGTATATCTTTGTTACTAGGTGTCATTGTATGTCTCTGTTATTTGGTGTAAATGTATGTATATGTTACTTGGTGTCGGTGTATGTCTTTGTTACTTGGTGCAATTCTTTGTCTGTGTTACTGGGTATCTGTGTATGTCTTTGTTAGTTGGTGTCACTGTATGTCTCTGTTACTTGGTGTAAGTGTATGTCTTTGTTACTTGGTGTCAGTGTATGTCTTTGTTACATGGTGTAAGTGTGTTTCTGTGTTACTGGGTATCAGTGTATGTCTCTGATACTTCGTGTAAGTGTGTGTCTGTGTTCCTGGGTATCAGTGTATGTCTTTGTTACTTGGTGTCACTGTATGTCTCTGTCACTTGGTGTAAGTGTATGTCTTTGTTACTTGGTGTCAGTGTATGTCTTTGTTACATGGTGTAAGTGTGTTTCTGTGTTACTGGGTCTCAGTGTATGTCTTTGTTACTTGGTGTCCGTGTATGTCTGTGATACTTGTTGTAAGTGTGTATCAGTGTGGCTGGGTATCAGTGTATGTCTTTGTTACTTGGTGTCAGTGTTAGTCTTTTTTACTTGGTGTAAGTGTATGTCTTTGTTGCTTGGTGTCAGTGTATGTCTTTGTTACTTGGTGTAAGAGTGTGTCTGTGTTTCTGGGTATCAGTGTATGTCTGTGTAACTGGGTAACAGTGTATGTCTTTGTTACTTGGTGTAAGTGTGTGTCTGTGTTACTGGGTATCAGTGTATGTCTTTGTTACTTGGTGTCTGTGTGTGTCTTTGTTACTGGGTGTCAGTGCATGAATTTGTTACTGGGTTTCAGTGTATGTCTTTGTTACTGGGTGTAAGTGTATGTCTTTGTTACTTGGTGTAAGTGTATCTCTTTGTTCCTTGGTGTCAGTGTGTGTCTTTGTTACTGGGTATCAGTGACTGTCTTTGTCACTTGGTGTAAGAGAGTGTCTGTGTTGCTGGGTATCAGTGTATGTCTTTGTTACTTGGTGTAAGAGTAGGTCTGTGTTAATTGGTGTAAGTGTGTGTCTTTCTTACTTGGTGTAAGTGCATGTCTTTGTTACTTGGTGTCAGTATATGTCTGTGTAACCTGGTGTAAGTGTGTGTCTTTGTTAGTTGGTGTAAGTGTATATCTTTGTTACTAGGTGTCAGTGTATGTCTGTGTTATTTGGTGTAAGTGTATGTATTTGTTACTTGGTGTCTGTGCATGTCTTTGTTACTTGCTGCAATTCTTTGTCTGTGTTACTGGGTATCAGTGTATGTCTTTGTTAGTTGGTGTCTGTGTATGTCTGTGATACTTGGTGTATGTGTTACCGGGTATCAGTGTATGTCTTTGTTACTTGGTGTCAGTGTTTGTCTTTGTTACTTGATGTAAGTGTATGTCTTTGTTACTTGGTATCTGTGTATGTCTTTGTGAATTTGTGTCAGTGGATGTCTTTGTTACTTGGTGTCAGTGTGTGTCTTTGTTACTGGGTGTCAGTGTATGTCTTTGTTACTGGGTGTCTAGGTATGTCTTTGTGACTTGGTGTAATTGTGTGTCTCTGTTACTGGGTATCAGTGTCTGTCTTTGTTACTTGGTGTAAGTGTGTGTCTGTGTTACTGGGTATCAGTGCATGTCTTTGTTACTTGGTGTAACTGTATGTCTTTGTTACTTGGTGTCAGTGTATGTCTTTGATACTTGGTGTCAGTGTTTGTCTTTGATACTTGGTGTCAGTGTATGTCTGTGTTACTTGATGTAAGTGTATGTCTTTGTTACTTGGTGTCAGTGTATTTCTTTGTTACTTGGTGTAAGTGTGTGTCTTTGTGACTTGGTGTAAGTGTATGTCTTTGTCACTTGGTGTCAGTGTATGTCTGTGTTACTTGGTGTAAGTGTGTGTCTTCGTTACTTGGTGTCAGTGTGTGTCTTTGTTACTTGTTGTAAGTGTGTGTCTTTGTTACTTGGTGTCAGTGTATGTCTTTGTTACTTGGTGTCAGTGTGTGTCTGTGTTACTGGGTATCAGTGTATGTCTTTGTGACTTGGCATCATTGTATGTCTTTGTTACTTGGAGTCAGTGTGTGTCTGTGTTACTGGGTATCATTGTATGTCTTTGTGACTTGGTATCTGTGTATGTCTTTGTTACTTGGTGTCTGTGTATGTCTTTGTTACTGGGTGTCAGTGTGTGACTGTGTTACTTGGTGTCAGTGTATGTCTTTGTTACTGTTTATTAGTGTTTCTCTGTGTTACTGGGTGTCAGTGTGTGTTTGATGTGTTACTGGGTGTCAGTGTATGTCTTTGTTACTGGGTGTCAGTGTATGTCTTTGTTACTTGGTGTAAGTGTGTGTCTGTGTTACTTGGTGTCAGTGTATGTCTTTGATACTTGGTGTCAGTGTTTGTCTTTGATACTTGGTGTCAGTGTATGTCTGTGTTACTTGATGTAAGTGTATGTCTTTGTTACTTGGTGTCAGTGTATTTCTTTGTTACTTGGTGTAAGTGTGTGTCTTTGTGACTTGGTGTAAGTGTATGTCTTTGTCACTTGGTGTCAGTGTATGTCTGTGTTACTTGGTGTAAGTGTGTGTCTTCGTTACTTGGTGTCAGTGTGTGTCTTTGTTACTTGTTGTAAGTGTGTGTCTTTGTTACTTGGTGTCAGTGTATGTCTTTGTTACTTGGTGTCAGTGTGTGTCTGTGTTACTGGGTATCAGTGTATGTCTTTGTGACTTGGCATCATTGTATGTCTTTGTTACTTGGAGTCAGTGTGTGTCTGTGTTACTGGGTATCATTGTATGTCTTTGTGACTTGGTATCTGTGTATGTCTTTGTTACTTGGTGTCTGTGTATGTCTTTGTTACTGGGTGTCAGTGTGTGACTGTGTTACTTGGTGTCAGTGTATGTCTTTGTTACTGTTTATTAGTGTTTCTCTGTGTTACTGGGTGTCAGTGTGTGTTTGATGTGTTACTGGGTGTCAGTGTATGTCTTTGTTACTGGGTGTCAGTGTATGTCTTTGTTACTTGGTGTAAGTGTGTGTCTGTGTTACTTGGTATCAGTGTCTGTCTTTGTTACTTGGTGTAAGTGTGTGTCTTTGTTACTTGGTGTAATTGTGTGTCTTTGTTACTTGGTGTCCGTGTGTGTCTGTGTTAACTGGTGTAATTGTGTGTCTTTGTTACTTGGTGTCCGTGTGTGTCTGTGTTACTGGGTGTCAGTGTATGTCTTTGTTACTGGGTGTCAGTGTATGTCTTTGTTACTTGTTGTAAGTGTGTGTCTGTGTTACTGGGTGTCAGTGTGTGTCCGTGTTACTTGGTGTAAGTGTGTGTCTTTGTTACTTGGTGTCCGTGTTTGTCTGTGTTACTGGGTGTCAGTGTATGTCTTTGTTACTGGGTGTCAGTGTATGTCTTTGTTACTTGGTGTAAGTGTGTGTCTGTGTTACTGGGTATCAGTGTCTGTCTTTGTTACTTGGTGTTCGTGTATGTCTTTGTTACATGGTGTAAGAGCGTGTCTGTGTTACTGGGTATCAGTGTATGTCTTTGTGACTTGGTGTCAGTGTATGTCTTTGTTACTGGGTGTCAGTGTGTGTCTGTGTTCCTGGGTATCAGTGTATGTCTTTGTGACTTGGTGTCAGTGTATGTCTTTGTTATTGGGTGTCAGTGTGTGTCTTTGTGACTTGGTGTCAGTGTATGTCTTTGTTACTTGGTATAATTGTGTGTCTGTGATACTGGGTAACACTGTATGTCTGTGTTTCTTGGTATAAGTGTGTGTCTGTGCATCAGTGTATGTCTTTGTGACTTGGTGTCAGTGTACGTCTTTGTTACTGGGTGTCTGTGTGTGTCTGTGTTACTGGGTAGAAGTGTATGTCTTTGTGACTTGGTATCAGTGTATGTCTTTGTTACTGGGTGTCAGTGTATGTCTTTGTTACTTGGTGTAAGTGTGTGTCTGTGTTAATTGGTGTAATTGTGTGTCTTTGTTACTTGGTGTCCGTCTGTGTCTGTGTTACTGGGTGTCAGTGTATGTCTTTGTTACTGGGTGTCAGTGTATGTCTTTGTTACTTGGTGTAAGTGTGTGTCTGTGTTACTGGGTGTCAGTGTGTGTCCGTGTTACTAGGTGTAAGTGTGTGTCTTTGTTACTTGGTGTCCGTGTGTGTCTGTGTTACTGGGTGTCAGTGTATGTCTTTGTTACTGGGTGTCAGTGTATGTCTTTGTTACTTGGTGTAAGTGTGTGTCTGTGTTACTGGGTATCAGTGTCTGTCTTTGTTACTTGGTGTTCGTGTATGTCTTTGTTACATGGTGTAAGAGCGTGTCTGTGTTACTGGGTATCAGTGTATGTCTTTGTGACTTGGTGTCAGTGTATGTCTTTGTTACTGGGTGTCAGTGTGTGTCTGTGTTCCTGGGTTTCAGTGTATGTCTTTGTGACTTGGTGTCAGTGTATGTCTTTGTTACTGGGTGTCAGTGTATGTCTTTGTTACTTGGTATAATTGTGTGTCTGTGATACTGGGTAACAGTGTATGCCTGTGTTTCTTGGTATAAGTGTGTGTCTGTGCATCAGTGTATGTCTTTGTGACTTGGTGTCAGTGTACGTCTTTGTTACTGGGTGTCTGTGTGTGTCTGTGTTACTGGGTATCAGTGTATGTCTTTGTGACTTTGTATCAGTGTATGTCTTTTTTACTGGGTGTCAGTGTGTGTCTGTGTTACTTGGTATCAGTGTCTGTCTTTGTTACTTGGTGTAAGTGTGTGTCTTTGTTACTTGGTGTAATTGTGTGTCTTTGTTACTTGGTGTCCGTGTGTGTCTGTGTTAACTGGTGTAATTGTGTGTCTTTGTTACTTGGTGTCCGTGTGTGTCTGTGTTACTGGGTGTCAGTGTATGTCTTTGTTACTGGGTGTCAGTGTATGTCTTTGTTACTTGTTGTAAGTGTGTGTCTGTGTTACTGGGTGTCAGTGTGTGTCCGTGTTACTTGGTGTAAGTGTGTGTCTTTGTTACTTGGTGTCCGTGTTTGTCTGTGTTACTGGGTGTCAGTGTATGTCTTTGTTACTGGGTGTCAGTGTATGTCTTTGTTACTTGGTGTAAGTGTGTGTCTGTGTTACTGGGTATCAGTGTCTGTCTTTGTTACTTGGTGTTCGTGTATGTCTTTGTTACATGGTGTAAGAGCGTGTCTGTGTTACTGGGTATCAGTGTATGTCTTTGTGACTTGGTGTCAGTGTATGTCTTTGTTACTGGGTGTCAGTGTGTGTCTGTGTTCCTGGGTATCAGTGTATGTCTTTGTGACTTGGTGTCAGTGTATGTCTTTGTTATTGGGTGTCAGTGTGTGTCTTTGTGACTTGGTGTCAGTGTATGTCTTTGTTACTTGGTATAATTGTGTGTCTGTGATACTGGGTAACACTGTATGTCTGTGTTTCTTGGTATAAGTGTGTGTCTGTGCATCAGTGTATGTCTTTGTGACTTGGTGTCAGTGTACGTCTTTGTTACTGGGTGTCTGTGTGTGTCTGTGTTACTGGGTAGAAGTGTATGTCTTTGTGACTTGGTATCAGTGTATGTCTTTGTTACTGGGTGTCAGTGTATGTCTTTGTTACTTGGTGTAAGTGTGTGTCTGTGTTAATTGGTGTAATTGTGTGTCTTTGTTACTTGGTGTCCGTCTGTGTCTGTGTTACTGGGTGTCAGTGTATGTCTTTGTTACTGGGTGTCAGTGTATGTCTTTGTTACTTGGTGTAAGTGTGTGTCTGTGTTACTGGGTGTCAGTGTGTGTCCGTGTTACTTGGTGTAAGTGTGTGTCTTTGTTACTTGGTGTCCGTGTGTGTCTGTGTTACTGGGTGTCAGTGTATGTCTTTGTTACTGGGTGTCAGTGTATGTCTTTGTTACTTGGTGTAAGTGTGTGTCTGTGTTACTGGGTATCAGTGTCTGTCTTTGTTACTTGGTGTTCGTGTATGTCTTTGTTACATGGTGTAAGAGCGTGTCTGTGTTACTGGGTATCAGTGTATGTCTTTGTGACTTGGTGTCAGTGTATGTCTTTGTTACTGGGTGTCAGTGTGTGTCTGTGTTCCTGGGTTTCAGTGTATGTCTTTGTGACTTGGTGTCAGTGTATGTCTTTGTTACTGGGTGTCAGTGTATGTCTTTGTTACTTGGTATAATTGTGTGTCTGTGATACTGGGTAACAGTGTATGCCTGTGTTTCTTGGTATAAGTGTGTGTCTGTGCATCAGTGTATGTCTTTGTGACTTGGTGTCAGTGTACGTCTTTGTTACTGGGTGTCTGTGTGTGTCTGTGTTACTGGGTATCAGTGTATGTCTTTGTGACTTTGTATCAGTGTATGTCTTTTTTACTGGGTGTCAGTGTGTGTCTGTGTTCCTGGGTATCAGTGTATGTCTTTGTGACTTGGTGTCAGTGCATGTCTTTGTTACTGGGTGTCAGTGTGTGTCTGTGTTCCTGGGTATCAGTGTATGTCTTTGTGACTTGGTGTCAGTGTATGTCTTTGTTACTGGGTGTCAGTGTGTGTCTTTGTGACTTGGTGTCAGTGTATGTCTTTGTTACTTGGTATAATTGTGTGTCTGTGATATTGGGCAACAGTGTATGTCTTTGTGACTTGGTATCAGTGTACGTCTGTGTTACTGGGTGTCTGTGTGTGTCTGTGTTACTGGGTATCAGTGTATGTCTTTGTGACTTGGTATCTGTGTATGTCTTTGTTACTTGGTGTCTGTGTATGTCTTTGATACTGGGTGTCAGTGTGTGACTGTGTTACTTGGTGTCAGTGTATGTCTTTGTGACTTGGTGTCCGTGTATGTCTTTGTTACTGGGTGTCAGTGTATGTCTGTGTTACTGGGGGGTCAGTGTGTGTCTGTGTTACTGGGTATCAGTGTATGTCTTTGTGACTTGGTATCAGTGTTTGTCTTTGTTACTGGGTGTCAGTGTGTGTCTGTGTTCCTGGGTATCAGTGTATGTCTTTGTGACTTGGTGTCAGTGTATGTCTTTGTTACTGGGTGTCAGTGTATGTCTTTGTGACTTGGTGTCAGTGTATGTCTTTGTTACTGGGTGTCAGTGTGTGTCTTTGTGACTTGGTGTCAGTGTATGTCTTTGTTACTTGGTATAATTGTGTGTCTGTGATACTGGGTAACAGTGTATGTCTGTGTTTCTTGGTATAAGTGTGTGTCTGTGCATCAGTGTATGTCTTTGTGACTTGGTGTCAGTGTACGTCTTTGTTACTGGGTGTCTGTGTGTGTCTGTGTTACTGGGTATCAGTGTATGTCTTTGTGACTTGCTATCAGTGTATGTCTTTGTTACTGGGTGTCAGTGTGTGTCTGTGTTCCTGGGTATCAGTGTATGTCTTTGTGACTTGGTGTCAGTGCATGTCATTGTTACTGGGTGTCAGTGTGTGTCTGTGTTCCTGGGTATCAGTGTATGTCTTTGTGACTTGGTGTCAGTGTATGTCTTTGTTACTGGGTGTCAGTGTGTGTCTTTGTGACTTGGTGTCAGTGTATGTCTTTGTTACTTGGTATAATTGTGTGTCTGTGATATTAGGCAACAGTTTCTGTCTTTGTGACTTGGTATCAGTGTACGTCTTTGTTACTGGGTGTCTGTGTGTGTCTGTGTTACTGGGTATCAGTGTATGTCTTTGTGACTTGGTATCAGTGTTTGGCTTTGTTACTGGGTGTCAGTGTGTGTCTGTGTTCCTGCGTATCAGTGTATGTCTTTGTGACTTGGTGTCAGTGTATGTCTTTGTTACTGGGTGTCAGTGTATGTCTGTGTTACTGGGGGTCAGTGTGTGTCTGTGTTACTGGGGGTCAGTGTGTGTTTCTAACTGGGTGTCAGTGTGTGTCTGTGTTACTGGGTATCAGTGTATGTCTTTGTTTTTTGGTGTCAGTGTATGTGTTTGTGACTTGGTGTCAGTGTATGTCTTTGTTACTGTTTATTAGTGTTTCTCTGCGTTACTGGGTGTCAGTGTGTGTTTGTTTGTGTTACTGGGTGTCAGTGTGTATCTGTGACCCTAGTTGTCAGTATTTAGTTTAGTTTCGAGATACAGCACTTTCACAGGCCCTTCGGCCCAACGAGTCTGTGCCGACCATCAACCACCCTTTATACTAATCCTACACTAATCCGGTACTCCTATCACATCCCCACCTGTCCCTATACATTTCCCAACCACCTATCTATACTAGGGGCAAATTATGATGGCCAATTAACCTATCAACCTGCAAGTCTTTGGCATGTGTGAGGAAACCGGAGCACCCGGAGGAAACTCACGCAGACACAGGGAGAACTTGCAAACTTCGCACAGGCAGTATCCAGAATCGAATCCGGGTCCCTGGAACTGTGAGGCTGCGGTGCTAACCACTGCGCCAATGTGCCCCCCCGCCCCAGTGTGTGCCTGTGTTACTGGGTACCAGTGTATGTCTTTGTGACTTGGTGTCAGTGTATGTCTTTGTTACTGGGTGTCAATGTGTGTCTTTGTGACTTGGTATCAGTGTATGTCTTTGTGACTTGGTGTCAGTGTATGTCTTTGTTGCTGGGTATCAGTGTGTGTATGTGTTACTTGGTGTCAGTGTATGTCTTTGTTACCGTTTATTAGTGTTTCTCGGTGTTACTGGGTGTCAGTTTGTGTTTGTTTAAGATACTGGGTGTCAGTGTATGTCTTTGTTACTTGGTGTATGTGTGTGTCTGTGTTACTTGGTGTAAGTGTGTGTCTGTGTTCCTGGGTATCAGTGCACGTCATTGATACTTGGTGTCAGTGTATGTCTGTGTTACTTGGTGTAAGTGTGTGTCTGTGTTACTGGGTATCAGTGGATGTCTTTGTTACTTGGTGTCATTGTATGTCTGTGTTACTTGGTGTAAGTGTGTGTCTGTGTTCCTGGGTGTCAGTGTGTGTCTGCGTTACTTGGTGTAAGTGTGTGTCTTTGTTACTTGGTGTCCGTGTTTGTCTGTGTTACTGGGTGTCAGTGCATGTCTTTGTGACTTGGTGTCAGTGTATATCTGGGTTAATTGGTGTAAGTGTGTGTCTTTGTTACTTGGTGTAATTGTATGTCTTTATTACTTGGTGTCAGTGTGTGTCTGTGTTACTGGCTATCAGTGTATGTCTTTGTGACTTGGTATCTGTGTATGTCTTTGTTACTTGGTGTCTGTGTATGTCTTTGTTACTGGGTGTCAGTGTGTGACTGTGTTACTTGGTGTCAGTGTATGTCTTTGTTACTGTTTATTAGTGTTTCTCTGTGTTACTGGGTGTCAGTGTGTGTCTGTGTTACTGGGTATCAGTGTATGTCTTTGTGACTTGGCATCATTGTATGTCTTTGTTACTTGGTGTCAGTGTGTGTCTGTGTTACTGGGTATCAGTGTATGTCTTTGTGACTTGGTATCTGTGTATGTCTTTGTTACTTGGTGTCTGTGTATGTCTTTGTTACTGGGTGTCAGTGTGTGACTGTGTTACTTGGTGTCAGTGTATGTCTTTGTTACTGTTTATTAGTGTTTCTCTGTGTTACTGGGTGTCAGTGTGTGTTTGATGTGTTACTGGGTGTCAGTGTATGTCTTTGTTACTGGGTGTCAGTGTATGTCTTTGTTACTTGGTGTAAGTGTGTGTCTGTGTTACTTGGTATCAGTGTCTGTCTTTGTTACTTGGTGTAAGTGTGTGTCTTTGTTACTTGGTGTAATTGTGTGTCTTTGTTACTTGGTGTCCGTGTGTGTCTGTGTTACTGGGTGTCAGTGTATGTCTTTGTTACTGGGTGTCAGTGCATGTCTTTGTTACTTGGTGTAAGTGTGTGTCTGTGTTACTTGGTGTAATTGTGTGTCTTTGTTACTTGGTGTCCGTGTGTGTCTGTGTTACTGGGTGTCAGTGTATGTCTTTGTTACTGGGTGTCAGTGTATGTCTTTGTTACTTGGTGTAAGTGTGTGTCTGTGTTACTGGGTGTCAGTGTGTGTCCGTGTTACTTGGTGTAAGTGTGTGTCTTTGTTACTTGGTGTGCGTGTGTGTCTGTGTTACTGGGTGTCAGTGTATGTCTTTGTTACTGGGTGTCAGTGTATGTCTTTGTTACTTGGTGTAAGTGTGTGTCTGTGTTACTGGGTATCAGTGTCTGTCTTTGTTACTTGGTGTTCGTGTATGTCTGTGTTACTTGGTGTAAGTGTGTGTCTGTGTTATTGGGTGTCAATGAATGTCTTTGTTACCTGGTGTCAGTGTATGTCTTTGTTACATGGTGTAAGAGCGTGTCTGTGTTACTGAGTATCAGTGTATGTCTTTGTGACTTGGTGTCAGTGTATGTCTTTGTTACTGGGTGTAAGAGCGTGTCTGTGTTACTGGGTATCAGTGTATGTCTTTGTGACTTGGTGTCAGTGTATGTCTTTGTTACTGGGTGTCAGTGTGTGTCTGTGTTCCTGGGTATCAGTGTATGTCTTTGTGACTTGGTGTCATTGTATGTCTTTGTTACTGGGTGTCAGTGTGTGTCTTTGTGACTTGGTGTCAGTGTATGTCTTTGTTACTTGGTATAATTGTGTGTCTGTGAAACTGGGTAACAGTGTATGTCTGTGTTTCTTGGTATAAGTGTGTGTCTGTGCATCAGTGTATGCCCTAGTGACTTGGTGTCAGTGTACGTCTTTGTTACTGGGTGTCTGTGTGTGTCTGTGTTACTGGGTATCAGTGTATGTCTTTGTGACTTGGCATCAGTGTATGTCTTTGTTACTGGGTGTCAGTGTGTGTCTGTGTTCATGGGTATCAGTGTATGTCTTTGTGACTTGGTGTCAGTGCATGTCTTTGGTACTGGGTGTCAGTGTGTGTCTGTGTTCCTGGGTATCAGTGTATGTCTTTGTTACTGGGTGTCAGTGTGTGTCTGTGTTCCTGGGTATCAGTGTATGTCTTTGTGACTTGGTGTCAGTGTATGTCTTTGTTACTGGGTGTCAGTGTGTGGCTTTGTGACTTGGTGTCAGTGTATGTCTTTGTTACTTGGTATAATTGTGTGTCTGTGATATTGGGCAACAGTGTATGTCTTTGTGACTTGGTATCAGTGTACGTCTTTGTTACTGGGTGTCTGTGTGTGTCTGTGTGACTGGGTATCAGTGTATGTCTTTGTGACTTGGTATCAGTGTTTGTCTTTGTTACTGGGTGTCAGTGTGTGTCTGTGTTCCTGGGTATCATTGTATGTCTTTGTGACTTGGTGTCAGTGTATGTCTTTGTTACTGGGTGTCAGTGTGTGTCTGTGTTCCTGGGTATCAGTGTTTGTCTTTGTGACTTGGTGTCAGTGTATGTCTTTGTTACTGGGTGTCAGTGTGTGTCTTTGTGACTTGGTGTCAGTGTATGTCTTTGTTACTTGGTATAATTGTGTGTCTGTGATACTGGGTAACAGTGTATGTCTGTGTTTCTTGGTATAAGTGTGTGTCTGTGTATCAGTGTATGTCTTTGTGACTTGGTGTCAGTGTATGTCTTTGTTACTGGGTGTCAGTGTATGTCTGTGTTACTGGGGGTCAGTGTGAGTCTGTGTTACTGGGGGTCAGTGTGTGTTCCTAACTGGGTGTCAGTGTGTGTCTGTGTTACTGGGTATCAGTGTATGTCTTTGTTATTTGGTGTCAGTGTATGTGTTTGTGACTTGGTGTCAGTGTATGTCTTTGTTACTGTTTATTAGTGTTTCTCTGCGTTACTGGGTGTCAGTGTGTGTTTGTTTGTGTTACTGGGTGTCAGTGTGTATCTGTGACCCTAGTTGTCAGTATTTAGTTTAGTTTCGAGATACAGCACTTTCAGAGGCCCTTCGGCCCAACGAGTCTGTGCCGACCATCAAGCACCCATTTATACTAATCCTACACTAATCCGGTACTCCTATCACATCCCCACCTGTCCCTATACATTTCCCAACCACCTATCTATACTAGGGGCAAATTATGATGGCCAATTAACCTATCAACCTGCAAGCCTTTGGCATGTGGGAGGAAACCGGAGCACCCGGAGGATAACTCACGCAGACACAGGGAGAACTTGCAAACTTCGCACAGGCAGTATCCAGAATCGAATCCGGGTCCCTGGAACTGTGAGGCTGCGGTGCTAACCACTGCGCCAATGTGCCCCCCCCCCCCCCCCCCAGTGTGTGCCTGTGTTACTGGGTACCAGTGTATGTCTTTGTGACTTGGTGTCAGTGTATGTCTTTGTTACTGGGTGTCAATGTGTGTCTTTGTGACTTGGTATCAGTGTATGTCTGTGTTACTTGGTGTCAGTGTATGTCTTTGTTACCGTTTATTAGTGTTTCTCGGTGTTACTGGGTGTCAGTTTGTGTTTGTTTAAGATACTGGGTGTCAGTGTATGTCTTTGTTACTTGGTGTATGTGTATGTCTGTGTTACTTGGTGTAAGTGTGTGTCTGTGTTCCTGGGTATCAGTGTACGTCTTTGTTACTTGGTGTCAGTGTATGTCTGTGTTACTTGGTGTAAGTGTGTGTCTGTGTTCCTGGGTGTCAGTGTGTGTCTGCGTTACTTGGTGTAAGTGTGTGTCTTTGTTACTTGGTGTCCGTGTGTGTCTGTGTTACTGGGTGTCAGTGCATGTCTTTGTGACTTGGTGTCAGTGTATATCTGTGTTAATTGGTGTAAGTGTGTGTCTTTGTTACTTGGTGTAATTGTATGTCTTTGTTACTTGGTGTCAGTGTATGTCTGTGTTACTTGGTGTAAGTGTGTGTCTGTGTTCCTGGGTGTCAGTGTGTGTCTTTGTTACTTGGTGTCAGTGTGTGTCTGTGTTACTGGGTATCTGTGTATGTCTTTGTTACTTGGTGTCTGTGTATGTCTTTGTTACTGGGTGTCAGTGTGTGACTGTGTTACTTGGTGTCAGTGTATGTCTTTGTTACTGTTTATTAGTGTTTCTCTGTGTTACTGGGTGTCAGTGTGTGTTTGTTTGTGTTACTGTGTGTCAGTGTATGTCTTTGTTACTGGGTGTCAGTGTATGTCTTTGTTACTTCGTGTAAGTGTGCGTCTGTGCTACTTGGTATCAGTGTCTGTCTTTGTTACTTGGTGTAAGTGTGTGTCTTTGTTACTTGGTGTAATTGTGTGTCTTTGTTACTTGGTGTCCGTGTGTGTCTGTGTTACTGGGTGTCAGTGTATGTCTTTGTTACTGGGTGTCAGTGTATGTCTTTGTTACTTGGTGTAAGTGTGTGTCTGTGTTACTTGGTGTAATTGTGTGTCTTTGTTACTTGGTGTCCGTGTGTGTCTGTGTTACTGGGTGTCAGTGTATGTCTTTGTTACTGGGTGTCAGTGTATGTCTTTGTTACTTGGTGTAAGTGTGTGTCTGTGTTACTGGGTGTCAGTGTGTGTCCGTGTTACTTGGTGTAAGTGTGTGTCTTTGTTACTTGGTGTCCGTGTGTGTCTTTGTTACTGGGTGTCAGTGTATGTCTTTGTTACTGGGTGTCAGTGTATGTCTTTGTTACTTGGTGTAAGTGTGTGTCTGTGTTACTGGGTATCAGTGTCTGTCTTTGTTACTTGGTGTTCGTGTATGTCTATGTTACTTGGTGTAAGTGTGTGTCTGTGTTACTGGGTGTCAATGAATGTCTTTGTTACCTGGTGTCAGTGTATGTCTTTGTTACATGGTGTAAGAGCGTGTCTGTGTTACTGGGTATCAGTGTATGTCTTTGTGACTTGGTGTCAGTGTATGTCTTTGTTACTGGGAGTCAGTGTGTGTCTGTGTTCCTGGGTATCAGAGGATGTCTTTGTGACTTGGTGTCAGTGTATGTCTTTGTTACTGGGTGTCAGTGTGTGTCTTTGTGACTTGGTGTCAGTGTATGTCTTTGTTACTTGGTATAATTGTGTGTCTGTTATACTGGGTAACAGTGTATGTCTGTGTTTCTTGGTATAAGTGTGTGTCTGTGCATCAGTGTATGTCTCTGTGAATTGGTGTCAGTGTACGTCTTTGTTACTTTGTGTCTGTGTGTGTCTGTGTTACTGGGTATTAGTGTATGTCTTTGTGACTTGGTATCAGTGTATGTCTTTGTTACTGGGTGTCAGTGTGTGTCTGTGTTCCTGGGTATCAGTGTATGTCTTTGTGACTTGGTGTCAGTGCATGTCTTTGTTACTGGGTGTCAGTGTGTGTCTGTGTTCCTGGGTATCAGTGTATGTCTTTGTGACTTGGTGTCAGTGTATGTCTTTGTTACTGGGTGTCAGTGTGTGTCTTTGTGACTTGGTGTCAGTGTATGTCTTTGTTACTTGGTATAATTGTGTGTCTGTGATACTGGGCAACAGTGTATGTCTTTGTGACTTGGTATCAGTGTACGTCTTTGTTACTGGGTGTCTGTGTGTGTCTGTGTTACTGGGTATCAGTGTATGTCTTTGTGACTTGGTATCAGTGTTTGTCTTTGTTACTGGGTGTCAGTGTGTGTCTGTGTTCCTGGGTATCAGTGTATGTCTTTGTGACTTGGTGTCAGTGTATGTCTTTGTTACTGGGTGTCAGTGTGTGTCTGCGTCCCTGGGTATCAGTGTATGTCTTTGTGACTTGGTGTCAGTGTATGTCTTTGTTACTGGGTGTCACTGTGTGTCTTTGTGACTTGGTGTCAGTGTATATCTTTGTTACTTGGTATAATTGTGTGTCTGTGATACTGGGTAACAGTATATGTCTGTGTTTCTTGGTATAAGTGTGTGTCTGTGTATCAGTGTATGTCTTTGTGACTTGGTGTCAGTGTATGTCTTTGTTACTGGGTGTCAGTGTATGTCTGTGTTACTGGGGGTCAGTGTGTGTCTGTGTTACTGGGGGTCAGTGTGTGTTTCTAACTGGATGTCAGTGTGTGTCTGTGTTACTGGGTATCAGTGTATGTCTTTGTTATTTGGTGTCAGTGTATGTGTTTGTGACTTGGTGTCAGTGTATGTCTTTGTTACTGTTTATTAGTGTTTCTCTGTGTTACTGGGTGTCAGTGTGTGTTTGTTTGTGTTACTGGGTGTCAGTGTGTATCTGTGACCCTAGTTGTCAGTATTTAGTTTAGTTTCGAGATACAGCACTTTCACAGGCCCTTCGGCCCAACGAGTCTGTGCCGACCATCAACCACCCATTTATACTAATCCTGCACTAATCCGGTACTCCTATCACATCCCCACCTGTCCCTATACATTTCCCAACCACCTATCGATACTAGGGGCAATTTATGATGGCCAATTAACCTATCAACCTGCAAGTCTTTGGCATGTGGGAGGAAACCGGAGCACCCGGAGGAAACTCACGCAGACACAGGGAGAACTTGCAAACTTCGCACAGGCAGTACCCAGAATCGAATATGGGTCCCTGGAACTGTGAGGCTGCGGTGCTAACCACTGCGCCAATGTGCCCCTCCCCCCCCCCCCCCCCCCACAGTGTGTGCCTGTGTTACTGGGTACCAGTGTATGTCTTTGTGACTTGGTGTCAGTGTATGTCTTTGTTACTGGGTGTCAATGTGTGTCTTTGTGACTTGGTATCAGTGTATGTCTTTGTGACTTGGTGTCAGTGTATGTCTTTGTTACTGGGTATCAGTGTGTGTCTGTGTTACTTGGTGTCAGTGTATGTCTTTGTTACTGTTTATTAGTGTTTCTCGGTGTTACTGGGTGTCAGTTTGTGTTTGTTTATGATACTGGGTGTCAGTGTATGTCTTTGTTACTTGGTGTATGTGTGTGTCTGTGTTACTTGGTGTAAGTGTGTGTCTGTGTTCCTGGGTATCAGTGTACGTTTTTGTTACTTGGTGTCAGTGTATGTCTGTGTTACTTGGTGTAAGTGTGTGTCTGTGTTACTGGGTATCACTGGATGACTTTGTACTTGGTGTCAGTGTATGTCTGTGTTACTTGGTGTAAGTGTGTGTCTGTGTTACTGGGTGTCAGTGTGTGTCTGCGTGCCTTGGTGTAAGTGTGTGTCTTTGTTACTTGGTGTCCGTGTGTGTCTGTGTTACTGGGTGTCAGTGCATGTCTTTGTGACTTGGTGTCAGTGTATATCTGTGTTAATTGGTGTAAGTGTGTGTCTTTGTTACTTGGTGTAATTGTATGTCTTTGTTACTTGGTGTCAGTGTATGTCTGTGTTACATTGTGTAAGTGTATGTCTTTGTTACTTGGTGTAAGTGTGTGTCTGTGTTCCTGGGTATCAGTGTATGTCTTTGTTACTTGGTGTCAGTGTATGTCTGTGTTACTTAGTTGAAGTGTGTGTCTTTGTTACTTGGTGTAATTGTATGTCTTTGTTACTTGGTGTCAGTGTATGTCTGTGTTACTTGGTGTAAGTGTCTGTCTTTGTTACTTAGTGTGCGTGTGTCTGTGTTACTGGGTATCAGTGTATGTCTTTGTTACTTGGTGTCAGTGTATATCTGTGTTACTTGGTGTAAGTGTGTGTCTGTGCTACTTGGTGTCAGTGTGTGTCTGTGTTACTTGGTGTAAGTGTGTGTCTTTATTACTTGGTGTCCGTGTTTGTCTGTGTTACTGGGTGTCAGTGTATGTCTTTGTTACTTGATGTCAGTGTATGTCTTTGTTACTTGGTGTAAGTGTGTGTCAGTGTTGCTGGGTATCAGTGTCTGTCTTTGTTAGTGGGTGTCAGTGTGTGTCTATGTGACTTGTTGTCAGTGTATGTCTTTGTTACTTGATGTAAGTGTGTGTCTGTGTTACTGGGTATCAGTTTATGTCTTTGTTACTTGGTGTCACTGTATGTCAAAATACTTGGTGTAAGTGTATGTCTTTATTACTTGGTGTCAGGGTATGTCTTTGTTACTTGGTGTCAGTGTATGTCTGTGTTACTTGGTGGAAGTGTGCGTCTTTGTTTCTTGGTGTAAGTGTATGTCTTCGTTACTTGGTGTCAGTGTATATCTTTGTTACTTGGTGTCAGTGTGTGTCTGTGTTACTGGGTATCAGTGTATGTCTTTTTGACTTGGTATCAGTGTATGTCTTTGTTACTGGGTGTCTGTGTGTCTGTGTTACTGGGTATCAGTGTATGTCTTTGTGACTTGGTATCAGTGTACGTCTTTGTTACTCGGTGTCAGTGTGTGTCTGTGTTACTGGGTATCAGTGTATGTCTTTGTGACTTGGTATCAGTGTATGTCTTTGTTCCTTGGTGTAATTGTATGTCTTTGTTACTTGGTGTCAGTGTATGTCTGTGTTACTTGGTGTAAGTGTATGTCTTTGTTACTTGGTGTAAGTGTGTGTCTGTGTTACTTGGTGTAAGTGTGTGTCTGTTTTCCTGGGTATCAGTGTATGTCTTTGTCACTTGGTGTCAGTGTATGTCTGTGTTACTTGGTGTAAGTGTTTGTCTGTGTTACTGGGTATCAGTGTATGTCTTTGTTACTGGGTATCAGTGTATGTCTTTGTGACTTGGTATCATTGTATGTCTTTGTTCCTGGGTATCAGTGCATGTCTTTGTGACTTGGTGTCAGTGCATGTCTTTGTTACTGGGTGTCAGTGTGTGTCTTTGTGACTTGGTGTCAGTGTATGTCTTTGTTACTTGGTATAATTGTGTGTCTGTGATACTGGGTAACAGTGTATGTCTTTGTGACTTGGTATCAGTGTACCTCTTTGTTACTGGGTGTCTGTGTGTGTCTGTGTTACTGGGTATCAGTGTATGTCTTTGTGACTTGGTATCAGTGTTTGTCTTTGTTACTGGGTGTCAGTGTGTGTCTGTGTTCCTGGGTATCAGTGTATGTCTTTGTGACTTGGTGTCAGTGTATGTCTTTGTTACTGGGTGTCAGTGTGTGTCTTTGTGACTTGGTGTCAGTGTATGTCTTTGTTACTTGGTATAATTGTGTGTCTGTGTATCAGTGTATGTCTTTGTGACTTGGTGTCAGTGTATGTCTTTGTTACTGGGTGTCAGTGTATGTCTGTGTTACTGGGGGTCAGTGTGTGTCTGTGTTACTGGGGGTCAGTGTGTGTTTCTAACTGGGTGTCAGTGTGTGTCTGTGTTACTGGGTATCAGTGTATGTCTTTGTTATTTGGTGTCAGTGTATGTGTTTGTGACTTGGTGTCAGTGTATGTCTTTGTTACTGTTTATTAGTGTTTCTCTGTGTTACTGGGTGTCACTGTGTGTTTGTTTGTGTTCCTGGGTGTCAGTGTGTATCTGTGACCCTAGTTGTCAGTATTTAGTTTAGTTTCGAGATACAGCACTTTCACAGGCCCTTCGGCCCAACGAGTCTGTGCCGACCATCAACCACCCATTTATACTAATCCTACACTAATCCGGTACTCCTATCACATCCCCACCTGTCCCTATACATTTCCCAACCACCTATCTATACTAGGGGCAATTTATGATGGCCAATTAACCTATCAACCTGCAAGTCTTTGGCATGTGGGAGGAAACCGGAGCACCCGGAGTAAACTCACGCAGACACAGGGAGAACTTGCAAACTTCGCACAGGCGGTACCCAGAATCGAATCCGGGTCCCTGGAACTGTGAGGCTGCGGTGCTAACCACTGCGCCAATGTGCCCCCCCCCCCCCCCAGTGTGTGCCTGTGTTACTGGGTACCAGTGTATGTCTTTGTGACTTGGTGTCAGTGTATGTCTTTGTTACTGGGTGTCAATGTGTGTCTTTGTGACTTGGTATCAGTGTATGTCTTTGTGACTTGGTGTCAGTGTATGTCTTTGTTACTGGGTATCAGTGTGTGTCTGTGTTACTTGGTGTCAGTGTATGTCTTTGTTACTGTTTATTAGTGTTTCTCGGTGTTACTGGGTGTCAGTTTGTGTTTGTTTATGATACTGGGTGTCAGTGTATGTCTTTGTTACTTGGTGTATGTGTGTGTCTGTGTTACTTGGTGTAAGTGTGTGTCTGTGTTCCTGGGTATCAGTGTACGTCTTGGTTACTTGGTGTCAGTGTATGTCTGTGTTACTTGGTGTAAGTGTGTGTCTGTGTTACTGGGTATCAGTGGATGTCTTTGTTACTTTGTGTCAGTGTATGTCTGTGTTACTTGGTGTAAGTGTGTGTCTGTGTTACTGGGTGTCAGTATGTGTCTGCGTTACTTGGTGTAAGTGTGTGTCTTTGTTACTTGGTGTCCGTGTGTGTCTGTGTTACTGGGTGTCAGTGCATGTCTTTGTGACTTGGTGTCAGTGTATATCTGTGTTAATTGGTGTAAGTGTGTGTCTTTGTTACTTGGTGTAATTCTATGTCTTTGTTACTTGGTGTCAGTGTATGTATGTGTTACTTTGTGTAAGTGTATGTCTTTGTTACTTGGTGTAAGTGTGTGTCTGTGTTCCTGGGTATCAGTGTATGTCTTTGTTACTTGGTGTCAGTGTATGTCTGTGTTACTTAGTGTAAGTGTGTGTCTTTGTTACTTGGTGTAATTGTATGTCTTTGTTACTTGGTGTCAGTGTATGTCTGTGTTACTTGGTGTAAGTGTGTGTCTGTGTTACTTGGTGTCAGTGTGTGTCTGTGTTACTTGGTGTAAGTGTGTGTCTTTTTTACTTGGTGTAAGTGTGTGTCTGTGTTCCTGGGTATCAGTGTATGTCTTTGTTTCTTGGTGTCAGTGTATGTCTGTGTTACTTAGTGTAAGTGTGTGTCTTTGTTACTTGATGTCAGAGTATGTCTTTGTTACTTGGTGTAAGTGTGTGTCAGTGTTGCTGGGTATCAGTGTCTGTCTTTGTTAGTGGGTGTCAGTGTGTGTCTATGTGACTTGTTGTCAGTGTATGTCTTTGTTACTTGGTGTAAATGTGTGTCTGTGTTACTGGGTATCAGTGTATGTCTTTGTTACTTGGTGTCACTGTATGTCAAAATACTTGGTGTAAGTGTATGTCTTTGTTACTCGGTGTCAGGGTATGTCTTTGTTACTTGGTGACAGTGTTTGTCTGTGTTACTTGGTGTAAGTGTGCGTCTTTGTTTCTTGGTGTAAGTGTATGTCTTCGTTACTTGGTGTCAGTGTATATCTTTGTTACTTGGTGTCAGTGTGTGTCTGTGTTACTGGGTATCAGTGTATGTCTTTATGACTTGGTATCAGTGTATGTCTTTGTTACTGGGTGTCAGTGTGTGTCTGTGTTACTGGGTATCAGTGTATGTCTTTGTGACTTGGTATCAGTGTACGTCTTTGTTACTGTGTGTCAGTGTGTGTCTGTGTTACTGGGTATCAGTGTATGTCTTTGTGACTTGGTATCAGTGTATGTCTTTGTTGCTGGGTGTCAGTGTGTGTCTGTGTTACTGGGAATCAGTGTATGTCTTTGTGACTTGGTATCAGTGTACGTCTTTGTTACTTGGTGTAATTGTATGTCTTTGTTACTTGGTGTCAGTGTATGTCTGTGTTACATGGTGTAAGTGTATGTCTTTGTTACTTGGTGTAAGTGTGTGTCTGTGTTAATTGGTGTAAGTGTGTGTCTGTGTTCCTGGGTATCAGTGTATGTCTTTGTCACTTGGTGTCAGTGCATGTCTGTGTTACTTAGTGTGTGTGTGTCTGTGTTACTGGGTATCAGTGTATGTCTTTGTTACTTGGTGTCAGTGTATGTCTGTGTTACTTGGTGTAAGTGTGTGTCTGTGTTACTGGGTGTCAGTGTGTGTCTGTGTTACTTGGTGTAAGTGTGTGTCTTTATTACTTGGTGTGCGTGTTTGTCTGTGTTACTGGGTGTCAGTGTATGTCTTTGTTACTTGATGTCAGTGTATGTCTTTGTTACTTGGTGTAAGTGTGTATCTGTGTTGCTGGGTATCAGTGTCTGTCTTTGTTAGTGGGTGTCAGTGTGTGTCTATGTGACTTGGTGTCAGTGTATGTCTTTGTTACCTGGTGTAAGTGTGTGTCTGTGTTACTGGGTATCAGTGTATGTCTTTGTTACTTGGTGTCACTGTATGTCAAAATACTTGGTGTAAGTGTATGTCTTTGTTACTTGGTGTCAGGGTATGTCTTTGTTACTTGGTGTCAGTGTATGTCTGTGTTACTTGGTGTAAGTGTGCGTCTTTGTTTCTTGGTGTAAGTGTATGTCTTCGTTACTTGGTGTCAGTGTATATCTTTGTTACTTGGTGTCAGTGTGTGTCTGTGTTACTGGGTATCAGTGTATGCCTTTATGACTTGGTATCAGTGTATGTCTTTGTTACTGGGTGTCAGTGTGTGTCTGTGTTACTGGGTATCAGTGTTTGTCTTTGTGACTTGGTATCAGTGTACGTCTTTGTTACTGGGTGTCAGTGTGTGTCTGTGTTACTGGGTAACAGTTTATGTCTTTGTGACTTGGTATCAGTGTATGTCTTTGTTACTGGGTGTCAGTGTGTGTCTGTGTTCCTGGGTATCAGTGTATGTCTTTGTGACTTGGTGTCAGTGTATGTCTTTGTTACTGGTTGTCAGTGTGTGTCTTTGTGACTTGGTGTCAGTGTATGACTTTGTTACTTGGTATAATTGTGTGTCTGTGATGCTGGGTAACAGTGTATGTCTGTGTTTCTTGGTATAAGTATGTGTCTGTGCATCAGTGTATGTCTTTGTGACTTGGTGTCAGTGTATGTCTTTGTTATTGGGTGTCAGTGTATGTCTGTGTTACTGGGGGTCAGTGTGTGTCTGTGTTACTGGGGGTCAGTGTGTGTTTCTAACTGGGTGTCAGTGTGTGTCTGTGTTACTGGGTATCAGTGTATGTCTTTGTTATTTGGTGTCAGTGTATGTGTTTGTGACTTGGTGTCAGTGTATGTCTTTGTTACTGTTTATTAGTGTTTCTCTGTGTTACTGGGTGTCAGTGTGTGTTTGTTTGTGTTACTGGGTGTCAGTGTGTATCTGTGACCCTAGTTGTCAGTATTTAGTTTAGTTTCGAGACAAAGCACTTTCAGAGGCCCTTCGGCCCACCGAGTCTGTGCCGACCATCAACCACCCATTTATACTAATCCTTCACTAATCCGGTACTCCTATCACATCCCCACCTGTCCCTATATATTTCCCAACCACCTATCTACACTATGGGCAATTTATGATGGCCAATTAACATATCAACCTGCAAGTCTTTGGCATGTGGGAGGAAACCGGAGCACCCGGAGGAAACTCACGCAGACACAGGGAGAACTTGCAAACTCCGCACAGGCAGTACCCAGAATCGAATCCGGGTCCCTGGAGATGAGAGGCTGCGGTGCTAACCACTGCGCCAATGTGCCCTCCCCAGTGTGTGCCTGTGTTACTGGATACCAGTGTATGTCTTTGTGACTTGGTGTCAGTGTATGTCTTTGTTACTGTTTATTAGTGTTTCTCGGAGTTACAAGGTGTCAGTTTGTGTTTGTTTATGTTACTGGGTGTCAGTGTGTGTCTTTGTCACTTGGTGTCAGTGTATGTCTTTGTTACTGTTTATTAGTGTTTCTGGGAGTTACAAGGTGTCAGTTTGTGTTTGTTTATGTTACTGGGTGTCAGTGTGTGTCTTTGTCACTTGGTGTCAGTGTATGTCTGTGTTACTTAGTGTGTGTGTGTCTGTGTTACTGGGTATCAGTGTATGCCTTTGTGACTTGGTGTCAGTGTATGTCTTTGTTACTGGGTGTCAGTGTGTGTCTTTGTGACTTGGTGTCAGTGTATGTCTTTGTTACTTGGTATAATTGTGTGTCTGTGATACTGGGTAACAGTGTATGTCTGTGTTTCTTGGTATAAGTGTGTGTCTGTGCATCAGTGTATGTCTTTGTGACTTGGTGTCAGTGTATGTCTTTGTTACTGGGTGTCAGTGTATGTCTGTGTTACTGGGGGTCAGTGTGTGTCTGTGTTACTGGGGGTCAGTGTGTGTTTCTAACTGGGTATCAGTGTATGTCTTTGTTACTTGGTGTCAGTGTATGTGTTTGTGACTTGGTGTCAGTGTATGTTTTTGTTACTGTTTATTAGTGTTTCTCTGTGTTACTGGGTGTCAGTGTGTGTTTGTTTGTGTTCCTGGGTGTCAGTGTGTATCTGTGACCCTAGTTGTCAGTATTTAGTTTAGTTTCGAGATACAGCACTTTCACAGGCCCTTCGGCCCACCGAGTCTGTGCCGACCATCAACCACCCATTTATACTAATCCTACACTAATTCGGTACTCCTATCACATCCCCACCTGTCCCTATATATTTCCCAACCACCTATCTATACTAGGGGCAATTTATGATGGCAAATTAACATATCAACCTGCAAGTCATTGGCATGTGGGAGGAAACCGGAGCACCCGGAGGAAACTCACGCAGACACAGGGAGAACTTGCAAACTCCGCACAGGCAGTACCCAGAATCGAATCCGGGTCCCTGGAGCTGTTAGGCTGCGGTGCTAACCACTGCGCCAATGTGCCCCCCCCCCAGTGTGTGCCTGTGTTACTGGGTACCAGTGCATGTCTTTGCGACTTGGTGTCAGTGTATGTCTTTGTTACTGGGTGTCAATGTGTGTCTTTGTGACTTGGTATCAGTGTATGTCTTTGTGACTTGGTGTCAGTGCATGTCTTTGTTACTGGGTATCAGTGTGTGTCTGTGTTACTTGGTGTCAGTGTATGTCTTTGTTACTGTTTATTAGTGTTTTTCGGTGTCACAAGGTGTCAGTTTGTGTTTGTTTATGATACTGGGTGTCAGTCTATGTCTTTGTTACTTGGTGTATGTGTGTGTCTGTGTTACTTGGTGTAAGTGTGTGTCTGTGTTCCTGGGTATCAGTGTATGTCTTTGTTACTTGGTGTCAGTGTATGTCTGTGTTACTTGGTGTAAGTGTGTGTCTGTGTTACTGGGTATCAGTGGATGCCTTTGTTACTTGGTGTCAGTGGATGTCTGTGTTACTTGGTGTAAGTGTGTGTCTGTGTTACTGGGTGTCAGTGTGTGTCTGCGTTACTTGGTGTAAGTGTGTGTCTTTGTTACTTGGTGTCCGTGTGTGTCTGTGTTACTGGGTGTCAGTGCATGTCTTTGTGACTTGGTGTCAGTGTATATCTGTGTTAATTGGTGTAAGTGTGTGTCTTTGTTACTTGGTGTAATTGTATGTCTTTGTTTCTTGGTGTCATTGTATGTCTGTTTTACTTTGTGTAAGCGTATGTCTTTGTTACTTGGTGTAAGTGTGTGTCTGTGTTCCTGGGTATCAGTGTATGTCTTTGTTACTTGGTGTCAGTGTATGTCTCTGTTACTTAGTGTAAGTGTGTGTCTGTGTTACTGGGTATCAGTGTATGTCTTTGTTACTTGGTGTCAGTGTATGTCCGTGTTACGTGGTGTAAGTGTGTGTCTGTGTTACTGGGTGTCAGTGTGTGTCTGTGTTACTTGGTGTAAGTGTGTGTCTTTGTTACTTGGTGTCCGTGTGTGTCTGTGTTACTGGGTGTCAGTGTATGTCTTTGTTACTTGGTGTCAGGGTATGTCTTTGTTACTTGGTGTAAGTGTGTGTCTCTGTTGCTGGGTATCAGTGTCTGTCTTTATTACTTGGTGTAAGTGTGTGTCTGTGTTACTGAGTATCACTGTTTTTCTTTGTTACTTGGTGCAAGTGTGTGTCTGTGTTACTGGATATCATTGTATGTCTTTGTTACTTGGTGTCAGTGTATGTCTTTGTTACTGGGTATCAGTGTATGTCTTTGTTAATTGGTGTCAGTGTATGTCTTTGTTACTTGGTGTCAGTGTATGTCTTTGTTACTTGGTGTAAGTGTATGTCTTTGTTACTGGGTGTCAGTGTGTGTCTGTGTTACTGGGTATCAGTGTATGTCTTGGTGACTTGGTATCAGTGTATGTTTTTGTTACTGGTTGTCAGTGTGTGTCTGTGTTACTGGGTATCTGTGTCTGTCTTTGTTACTTGGTGTCAGTGTATGTCTGTGTTACTTGGTGTAAGTGTGTGTCTGTGTTACTTGGTGTAAGTGTGTGTCTTTGTTACTGGGTGTCAGTGTATGTCTGTGTTGCTTGGTGTAAGTGAGTGTCTGTGTTACTGGGTATCAGTGCATGCCTTTGTGACTTGGTGTCAGTGTATGTCTTTGTTACTGGGTGTCAGTGTGTGTCTTTGTGACTTGGTGTCAGTGTATGTCTTTGTTACTTGGTATAATTGTGTGTCTGTGATACTGGGTAACAGTGTATGTCTGTGTTTCTTGGTCTAAGTGTGTGTCTGTGCATCAGTGTATGTCTTTGTGACTTGGTGTCAGTGTATGTCTTTGTTACTGGGTGTCAGTGTATGTCTGTGTTACTGGGGGTCAGTGTGTGTCTGTGTTACTGGGGGTCAGTGTGTGTTTCTAACTGGGTGTCAGTGTGTATCTGTGTTACTGGGTATCAGTGTATGTCTTTGTTACTTGGTGTCAGTGTATGTGTTTGTGACTTGGTGTCAGTGTATGTTTTTGTTACTGTTTATTAGTGTTTCTCTGTTTTACTGGGTGTCAGTGTGTGTTTGTTTGTGTTCCTGGGTGTCAGTGTGTATCTGTGACCCTAGTTGTCAGTATTTAGTTTAGTTTCGAGATACAGCACTTTCACAGGCCATTCGGCCCACCGAGTCTGTGCCGACCATCAACCACCCATTTATACTAATCCTACACTAATTCGGTACTCCTATCACATCCCCACCTGTCCCTATATATTTCCCAACCACCTATCTATACTAGGGGCAATTTATGATGGCAAATTAACATATCAACCTGCAAGTCATTGGCATGTGGGAGGAAACCGGAGCACCCGGAGGAAACTCACGCAGACACAGGGAGAACTTGCAAACTCCGCACAGGCAGTACCCAGAATCGAATCCGGGTCCCTGGAGCTGTGAGGCTGCGGTGCTAACCACTGCGCCAATGTGCCCCCCCCCCCCTGTGTGCCTGTGTTACTGGGTACCAGTGCATGTTTTTGCGACTTGGTGTCAGTGTATGTCTTTGTTACTGGGTGTCAATGTGTGTCTTTGTGACTTGGTATCAGTGTATGTCTTTGTGACTTGGTGTCAGTGCATGTCTTTGTTACTGGGTATCAGTGTGTGTCTGTGTTACTTGGTGTCAGTGTATGTCTTTGTTACTGTTTATTAGTGTTTCTCGGTTTTACAAGGTGTCAATTTGTGTTTGTTTATGATACTGGGTGTCAGTGTATGTCTTTGTTACTTGGTGTATGTGTGTGTCTGTGTTACTTGGTGTAAGTGTGTGTCTGTGTTCCTGGGTATCAGTGTATGTCTTTGTTACTTGGTGTCAGTGTATGTCTGTGTTACTTGGTGTAAGTGTGTGTCTGTGTTACTGGGTATCAGTGGATGCCTTTGTTACTTGGTGTCAGTGTATGTCTGTGTTACTTGGTGTAAGTGTGTGTCTGTGTTACTGGGTGTCAGTGTGTGTCTGCGTTACTTGGTGTAAGTGTGTGTCTTTGTTACTTGGTGTCCGTGTGTGTCTGTGTTACTGGGTGTCAGTGCGTGTCTTTGTGACTTGGTGTCAGTGTATATCTGTGTTAATTGGTGTAAGTGTGTGTCTTTGTTACTTGGTGTAATTGTATGTCTTTGTTTCTTGGTGTCATTGTATGTCTTTGTTACTTGGTGTCAGTATGTGTCTGTGTTACTGGGTATCAGTGTATGTCTTTGTGACTTGGTGTCAGTGTATGTCTTTGTTAATGGGTGTCAGTGTGTGTCTGTGTTACTGGGTATCAATGTATGTCTTTGTGACTTGGTATCAGTGTATGTCTTTGTTACTGGGTGTCAGTGCATGTCTGTGTTCCTGGGTATCAGTGTTTGTCTTTGTTACTTGGTGTAAGTGTATGTCTCTGTTACTTAGTGTAAGTGTGTGTCTGTGTTACTGGGTATCAGTGTATGTCTTTGTTACTTGGTGTCAGTGTATGTCCGTGTTACGTGGTGTAAGTGTGTGTCTGTGTTACTGGGTGTCAGGGTGTGTCTGTGTTAATTGGTGTAAGTGTGTGTCTTTGTTACTTGGTGTCCGTGTGTGTCTGTGTTACTGGGTGTCAGTGTATGTCTTTGTTCCTTGGTGTCAGGGTATGTCTTTGTTACTTGGTGTAAGTGTGTGTCTCTGTTGCTGGGTATCAGTGTCTGTCTTTATTACTTGGTGTAAGTGTGTGTCTGTGTTACTGAGTATCACTGTTTTTCTTTGTTACTTGGTGTAAGTGTGTGTCTGTGTTACTGGGTATCATTGTATGTCTTTGTTACTTGGTGTCAGTGTATGTCTTTGTTACTTGGTGTAATTGTCTGTCTTTGTTACTTGGTGTTAGTGTATGTCTTTGTTACTTGGTGTCTGTGTGTGTCTTTGTTACTGGGTGTCAGTTTATGTCTTTGTTACTGGGTATCAGTGTATGTCTGTGTTACTTGGTGTAAGTGTGTGTCTGTGTTACTGGGTGTCAGTGAGAGTCTGTGTAACTGGGTGTCAGTGTGTGTCTGTGTTACTTGGTGTAAGTGTGTGTCTTTGTTACTTGGTGTCCGTGTGTGTCTGTGTTACTGGGTGTCAATGTATGTCTTTGTTACTGGGTGTCAGTGTATGTCTTTGTTACTTGGTGTAAGTGTGTGTCTGTGTTACTGGGTATCAGTGTCTGTCTTTGTTACTTGGTGTAAGTGTGTGGCTGTATTACTGGGTATCAGTGTTTGTCTTTGTTACTTGGTGTGAGTGTTTGTCTGTGTTACTGGGTATCAGTGTATGTCTTTGTTACTTTGCGTCAGTGTATGTTAGAATACTTGGTGTAAGTGTATGTCTTTGTTACTTGGTGTAATTGTCTTTCTTTGTTACTTGGTGTCAGTATATGTCTTTGTTACTTGGTGTAAGTGTGTGTCTTTGTTACTGGGTATCAGTGTCTGTCTTTGTTACTTGGTGTAAGTGTGTGTCTGTGTTACTGGGTATCAATGTATGTCTTTGTGACTTGGTGTCAGTGTATGTCAAAATACTTGATGTTAGTGTATGTCTTTGTTACTTGGTGTAATTGTCGGTCTGTGTCACTTGGTGTAAGAGTATGTCTTTGTTACTTGGTGTCAGTGTATGTCTTTGTTACTTGGTGTCAGTGTATGTCTGTGTTGCTTGGTGTAAGTGTGTGTCTTTGTTACTTGGTTTAAGTGTATATCTTTGTTACTTGGTGTCATTGTATGTCTTTGTTACTTGGTGGAAGTGTGTGTCTGTGTTACTGGGTATCTGTGTATGTCTTTGTGACTTGGTATCAGTGTATGTCTTTGTTACTGGGTGTCAGTGTGTGTCTGTGTTACTGGGTATCAGTGTATGTCTGTGTGACTTGGTATCAGTGTATGTCTTTGTTACTGGGTGTCAGTGTGTTTGTTTGTGTTGCTGGGTATCAGTGTATGTCTTTGTGACTTGGTATCAGTGTATGTCTTTGTTTCTGGGTGTCAGTGTGTGTCTGTGTTACTGGGTATCAGTGCATGTCTTTGTGACTTGGTATCAGTGTATGTCTTTGTTACTGGGTGTCAGTGTGTGTCTGTGTTCCTGGGTATCAGTGTATGTCTTTGTGACTTGGTGTCAGTGTATGTCTTTGTTACTTGGTGTCAGTGTGTGTCTTTGTGACTTGGTGTCAGTGTATGTCTTTGTTACTTGGTGGAAGTGTGTGTCGGTGATACTGGGTATCAGTGTATGTCTTTCTTACTTGGTGTCAGTGTATGTCTGTGTTACTTGGTGTAAGTGTGTGTCTGTGTATCAGTGTATGTCTTTGTGACTTGATGTCAGTGTGTGTCTTTGTGACTTGGTGTCAGTGTATGTCTGTGATACTGGGGGTCAGTGTGCGTTTCTAACTGGGTGTCAGTGCGTATCTGTGTTACTGGGTATCAGTGTGTGTCTTTGTTACTTGGTGTAAGTGTATGTCTTTGTTACTTGGTGTCAGTGTATGTCTTTGTTACTGTTTCTTAGTGTTTCTCTGTGTTACTGGGTGTCAGTGTGTGTTTGTTTGTGTTACTGGGTGTCAGTGTGTGTCTGTGTTACTGGGTATCTGTGTCTGTCTTTGTTACTTGGTGTCAGTGTATGTCTGTGTTACTTGGTGTAAGTGTGTGTCTGTGTTACTTGGTGTAAGTGTCTGTCTTTGTTACTGGGTGTCAGTGTATGTCTGTGTTGCTTGGTGTAAGTGAGTGTCTGTGTTACTGGGTATCAGTGCATGCCTTTGTGACTTGGTGTCAGTGTATGTCTTTGTTACTGGGTGTCAGTGTGTGTCTTTGTGACTTGGTGTCAGTGTATGTCTTTGTTACTTGGTATAATTGTGTGTCTGTGATACTGGGTAACAGTGTATGTCTGTGTTTCTTGGTCTAAGTGTGTGTCTGTGCATCAGTGTATGTCTTTGTGACTTGGTGTCAGTGTATGTCTTTGTTACTGGGTGTCAGTGTATGTCTGTGTTACTGGGGGTCAGTGTGTGTCTGTGTTACTGGGGGTCAGTGTGTGTTTCTAACTGGGTGTCAGTGTGTATCTGTGTTACTGGGTATCAGTGTATGTCTTTGTTACTTGGTGTCAGTGTATGTGTTTGTGACTTGGTGTCAGTGTATGTTTTTGTTACTGTTTATTAGTGTTTCTCTGTTTTACTGGGTGTCAGTGTGTGTTTGTTTGTGTTCCTGGGTGTCAGTGTGTATCTGTGACCCTAGTTGTCAGTATTTAGTTTAGTTTCGAGATACAGCACTTTCACAGGCCATTCGGCCCACCGAGTCTGTGCCGACCATCAACCACCCATTTATACTAATCCTACACTAATTCGGTACTCCTATCACATCCCCACCTGTCCCTATATATTTCCCAACCACCTATCTATACTAGGGGCAATTTATGATGGCAAATTAACATATCAACCTGCAAGTCATTGGCATGTGGGAGGAAACCGGAGCACCCGGAGGAAACTCACGCAGACACAGGGAGAACTTGCAAACTCCGCACAGGCAGTACCCAGAATCGAATCCGGGTCCCTGGAGCTGTGAGGCTGCGGTGCTAACCACTGCGCCAATGTGCCCCCCCCCCCCTGTGTGCCTGTGTTACTGGGTACCAGTGCATGTTTTTGCGACTTGGTGTCAGTGTATGTCTTTGTTACTGGGTGTCAATGTGTGTCTTTGTGACTTGGTATCAGTGTATGTCTTTGTGACTTGGTGTCAGTGCATGTCTTTGTTACTGGGTATCAGTGTGTGTCTGTGTTACTTGGTGTCAGTGTATGTCTTTGTTACTGTTTATTAGTGTTTCTCGGTTTTACAAGGTGTCAATTTGTGTTTGTTTATGATACTGGGTGTCAGTGTATGTCTTTGTTACTTGGTGTATGTTTGTGTCTGTGTTACTTGGTGTAAGTGTGTGTCTGTGTTCCTGGGTATCAGTGTATGTCTTTGTTACTTGGTGTCAGTGTATGTCTGTGTTACTTGGTGTAAGTGTGTGTCTGTGTTACTGGGTATCAGTGGATGCCTTTGTTACTTGGTGTCAGTGTATGTCTGTGTTACTTGGTGTAAGTGTGTGTCTGTGTTACTGGGTGTCAGTGTGTGTCTGCGTTACTTGGTGTAAGTGTGTGTCTTTGTTACTTGGTGTCCGTGTGTGTCTGTGTTACTGGGTGTCAGTGCGTGTCTTTGTGACTTGGTGACAGTGTATATCTGTGTTAATTGGTGTAAGTGTGTGTCTTTGTTACTTGGTGTAATTGTATGTCTTTGTTTCTTGGTGTCATTGTATGTCTTTGTTACTTGGTGTCAGTATGTGTCTGTGTTACTGGGTATCAGTGTATGTCTTTGTGACTTGGTGTCAGTGTATGTCTTTGTTAATGGGTGTCAGTATGTGTCTGTGTTACTGGGTATCAATGTATGTCTTTGTGACTTGGTATCAGTGTATGTCTTTGTTACTGGGTGTCAGTGCATGTCTGTGTTCCTGGGTATCAGTGTATGTCTTTGTTACTTGGTGTCAGTGTATGTCTCTGTTACTTAGTGTAAGTGTGTGTCTGTGTTACTGGGTATCAGTGTATGTCTTTGTTACTTGGTGTCAGTGTATGTCCGTGTTACGTGGTGTAAGTGTGTGTCTGTGTTACTGGGTGTCAGGGTGTGTCTGTGTTAATTGGTGTAAGTGTGTGTCTTTGTTACTTGGTGTCCGTGTGTGTCTGTGTTACTGGGTGTCAGTGTATGTCTTTGTTCCTTGGTGTCAGGGTATGTCTTTGTTACTTGGTGTAAGTGTGTGTCTCTGTTGCTGGGTATCAGTGTCTGTCTTTATTACTTGGTGTAAGTGTGTGTCTGTGTTACTGAGTATCACTGTTTTTCTTTGTTACTTGGTGTAAGTGTGTGTCTGTGTTACTGGGTATCATTGTATGTCTTTGTTACTTGGTGTCAGTGTATGTCTTTGTTACTTGGTGTAATTGTCTGTCTTTGTTACTTGGTGTTAGTGTATGTCTTTGTTACTTGGTGTCTGTGTGTGTCTTTGTTACTGGGTGTCAGTTTATGTCTTTGTTACTGGGTATCAGTGTATGTCTGTGTTACTTGGTGTAAGTGTGTGTCTGTGTTACTGGGTGTCAGTGAGAGTCTGTGTAACTGGGTGTCAGTGTGTGTCTGTGTTACTTGGTGTAAGTGTGTGTCTTTGTTACTTGGTGTCCGTGTGTGTCTGTGTTACTAGGTGTCAATGTATGTCTTTGTTACTGGGTGTCAGTGTATGTCTTTGTTACTTGGTGTAAGTGTGTGTCTGTGTTACTGGGTATCAGTGTCTGTCTTTGTTACTTGGTGTAAGTGTGTGGCTGTATTACTGGGTATCAGTGTTTGTCTTTGTTACTTGGTGTGAGTGTTTGTCTGTGTTACTGGGTATCAGTGTATGTCTTTGTTACTTTGCGTCAGTGTATGTTAGAATACTTGGTGTAAGTGTATGTCTTTGTTACTTGGTGTAATTGTCTTTCTTTGTTACTTGGTGTCAGTATATGTCTTTGTTACTTGGTGTAAGTGTGTGTCTTTGTTACTGGGTATCAGTGTCTGTCTTTGTTACTTGGTGTAAGTGTGTGTCTGTGTTACTGGGTATCAATGTATGTCTTTGTGACTTGGTGTCAGTGTATGTCAAAATACTTGATGTTAGTGTATGTCTTTGTTACTTGGTGTAATTGTCGGTCTGTGTCACTTGGTGTAAGTGTATGTCTTTGTTACTTGGTGTCAGTGTATGTCTTTGTTACTTGGTGTCAGTGTATGTCTGTGTTGCTTGGTGTAAGTGTGTGTCTTTGTTACTTGGTTTAAGTGTATATCTTTGTTACTTGGTGTCATTGTATGTCTTTGTTACTTGGTGGAAGTGTGTGTCTGTGTTACTGGGTATCTGTGTATGTCTTTGTGACTTGGTATCAGTGTATGTCTTTGTTACTGGGTGTCAGTGTGTGTCTGTGTTACTGGGTATCAGTGTATGTCTGTGTGACTTGGTATCAGTGTATGTCTTTGTTACTGGGTGTCAGTGTGTTTGTTTGTGTTGCTGGGTATCAGTGTATGTCTTTGTGACTTGGTATCAGTGTATGTCTTTGTTTCTGGGTGTCAGTGTGTGTCTGTGTTACTGGGTATCAGTGCATGTCTTTGTGACTTGGTATCAGTGTATGTCTTTGTTACTGGGTGTCAGTGTGTGTCTGTGTTCCTGGGTATCAGTGTATGTCTTTGTGACTTGGTGTCAGTGTATGTCTTTGTTACTTGGTGTCATTGTGTGTCTTTGTGACTTGGTGTCAGTGTATGTCTTTGTTACTTGGTGGAAGTGTGTGTCGGTGATACTGGGTATCAGTGTATGTCTTTCTTACTTGGTGTCAGTGTATGTCTGTGTTACTTGGTGTAAGTGTGTGTCTGTGTATCAGTGTATGTCTTTGTGACTTGATGTCAGTGTGTGTCTTTGTGACTTGGTGTCAGTGTATGTCTGTGATACTGGGGGTCAGTGTGCGTTTCTAACTGGGTGTCAGTGCGTATCTGTGTTACTGGGTATCAGTGTGTGTCTTTGTTACTTGGTGTAAGTGTATGTCTTTGTTACTTGGTGTCAGTGTATGTCTTTGTTACTGTTTCTTAGTGTTTCTCTGTGTTACTGGGTGTCAGTGTGTGTTTGTTTGTGTTACTGGGTGTCAGTGTGTATCTGTGACTCCAGGTGTCAGTATTTAGTTTAGTTTAGAGATACAGCACACAAACAGGCCCTTCGGCCCACCGAGTCTGTGCCGACAATCAAACACACATTTATACTAATCCTACACTAATCCCGTATTCCTATCACATCCCCACCTGTCCCTATATATTTCCCGACCACCTACCAATACTAGGGGCAATTTATGATGGCCAATTAACCTATCAATCTGCAAGTCTTTGGCATGAGGGAGGAAACCGGAGCACCCGCAGGAAACCCACGCAGACTGAGGGAGAACTTGCAAACTCCGCACAGGCAGTACCAAGAATCGAACCCGGGTCCCTGGAGCTGTGAGGCTGCGGTGCTAACCACTGCGCCAATGTGCACCCCCCCTCCCCAACGTGTGCCTGTGTTACTTGGTGTCAGTGTATGTCTGTGTTACATGGTGTCAGTCTGTTTGTTTGTGTTACTGGGTGTCAGTGTGTGTCTGTGTTACTTGGTGTAAGTGTGTGTCTATGTTACTTGCTGTCCGTGTTAATGGGTGTAAGTGTGTGTCTGTGTTACTGGGTGTCAGTGTGTGTCTGCGTTACTTGGTGTAAGACTGTGTCTTTGTGATTTGGTGTCCGTGTGTGTCTGTGTTACTGGGTGTCAGTGTATGTCTTTGTTACTGGGTGTCAGTGTATGTCTTTGTTACTTGGTGTAAGTGTGTGTCTGTGTTACTTGGTGTCAGTGTCTGTCTTTGTTACTTGGTGTAAGTGTATGTCTGTGTTACTGAGTATCAGTGTATGCCTTTGTTACTTGGTGTCAGTGCATGTCTGAGTTACTTGGTGTTAGTGTGTGTCTGTGTTACTGGGTGTCAGTGTATGTCTTTGTTACTGGGTGTCAGTGTATGTCTTTGTTACTTGGTGTAAGTGTGTGTCTGTGTTACTTGGTGTCAGTGTCTGTCTTTGTTACTTGGTGTAAGTGTATGTCTGTGTTACTGAGTATCAGTGTATGCCTTTGTTACTTGGTGTCAGTGCATGTCTGAGTTACTTGGTGTTAGTGTTTCTCTGTGTTACTGGGTGTCAGTGTGTGTTTGTTTGTGTTACTGGGTATCAGTGTATGTCTTTGTGACTTGGTATCAGTGTACGTCTTTGTTACTGGGTGCCAGTGTTTGTTTGTGTTACTGGGTGTCAGTGACACTAGGTGTCAGTATTTAGTTTAGTTTAGAGATACAGCACTTAAACAGGCCCTTCGGCCCACCGAGTCTGTGCCGACCATCAACAACCCATTTATACTAATCCTACACTAATCCCGTATTCCTATCACATCCCCACCGGTCCCTATATATTTCCCTACCACCTGCCTATACTAGGGGCAATTTATAATGGCCAATTAACCCATCAACCTGCAAGTCTTTGGCATGTGGGAGGAAACCAGAGCTTCCGGAGGAAACCCTCGCAGACACAGGGAGAACTTGCAAACTCCGCACAGGCAGTGCCCAGAATCGAACCCGTGTCCCTGGAGCTGTGAGGCTGCGGTGCTAACCACTGGGTCAATGTGCCCCCCCGCCCCCCATTGTGTGCCTATGTTACTGGGTATCAATGTATGTCTTTGTGACTTGGTATCAGTGTATGCCTTTCTTACAGGGTGTCAGTGTATGGCTTTGTGACTTGGTGTCAGTGTGTGTCTGTTTTACTGTGTATCAGAGTCTGTCTTTGTTAGTTGGTGTCAGTGTATGTCTTTGTTACTGGGTATCAGTGTATGTCTTTGTTACTGGGTGTCAGTGCGTGTCTGTGTTACTGGGTATCAATGTATGTCTTTGTTACTGGGTATCAATGTATGTCTTTGTTACTTGGTGTCAGTGTATGTCTTTGTTACTTGGGGTAAGTGTGTGTCTGTGTTACTGGGTATCAGTGTCTGTCGTTGTTACTTGGTGTCAGTGTACTTCTTTGTTACCTGGTGTCAGTGTATGTCTTTGTTACTTGGTGTCAGTGTATGTCTTTGTTACTGGGTGTCAGTGCGTGTCTGTGTTACTGGGTATCAGTGTATGTCTTTGTTACCTGGTGTCAGTGTATGGCTTTGTGACTTGGTGTCAGTGTGTGTCTGTTTTACTGTGTATCAGAGTCTGTCTTTGTTAGTTGGTGTCAGTGTATGTCTTTGTGACTTGGTGTCAGTGTATGTCTTTGTTAATGGGTGTCAGTGCGTGACTGTTTTAATTTGTATCAGTGTATGTCTTTGTTACTGGGTGTCAATGTATGTCTGTGTTACTTGGTATAAGTGTATGCCTTGGTTACTGGGTATCTTTGTATGTCTTTCTAACTTGGTGTAAGTGTTTGTCTGTGTTACTGGGTATCAGTGTATGCCTTTGTTACTTGGTGTCAGTGCATGTCTTTGTTACTTGGTGTAAGTGTATGTCTTTGTTACTTGGTGTCAGTGTTTGTCTTTGTTACTTGGTGTAAGTGTTTGTCTGTGTTACTAGATATCAGTGTATGTCTTTGACACTTGGTGTCTGTGTGTGTCTGTGTTACTTGGTGTAAGTGTGTGTCAGTGTAACTGGGTATCTGTGTATGTGTTTGTTACTTGGTGTAAGTGTGTGTCTGTTTTACTGGGTATCAGTGTATGTCTTTGTTACTTGGTGTCAGTGTATGTCTTTTTTACATAGTGTCATTGTATGTCTTTGTTACTGTGTCTCAGTTTTTGTCTTTGTTACTTGGTGTCAGTGTATGTCTTTGTTACTTGGTGTCAGTGTATGTCTGTGTTACTTGGTGTAAGCGTGTGTCTTTGTTACTTGGTGTAAGTGTGTATCTGTGTTACTGGGTATCAGTGTATGTTTTTGTTACTTGGTGTCAGTGTATGGCTTTGTTACTTGGTGTAAGTGTGTGTCATTGTTACTGGGTGTCAGTGTATGTCTGTGTTACATGGTGTCAGTGTTTGTCTTTGTTACTGGGTGTCAGTGTATGTCTTTGTTACTTAGTGTAAGTGTGTGTCTGTGTTACTGGGTATCAGTATATGTCTTTGTTACTTGGTGTAAGTGTGTGTCTGTGTTACTGGGTATCAGTGTATGTCTTTGTTACTTGGTGTCATTGTATTTCTTTGTTACTTGGTGTCAGTGTATGTCTTTGTGACTTGGTGTCAGTGTATGTCTTTGTTACTTGGTGCAAGTGTGTGTCTGTGTTACTGGTTATCAGTGTATGTCTCTGTTACATGGTGTCATTGTGTGTCTGTGTTACTGGGTATCAGTGTATGTCTTTGTTACTTGGTATCAGTGTTTGTCTTTGTTACTTGGTGTCAGTGTATGTCTTTGTGACTTGGTGTCAGTGTATGTCTTTGTGACTGGGTGTCAGTGCGTGTCTGTGTTACTGGGTGTCTGTGTATGTAATTGTTACTTGGTTTAAGTGTGTGTCTGTGTTACTGGGTATCAGTGTATGTCTTTGTTACTTGGTGTCAGTGTATGTCTTTGTTACTTGGTGTAAGTGTGTGTCTGTGTTACTGGGTATCAGTGTATGTCTTCGTTACTTGGTGTAAGTGTGTGTCTGTGTTACTGGGTATCAGTGTATGTCTTTGTTACTTGGTGTCATTGTACTTCTTTGTTACTTGGTGTCAGTGTATGTCTTTGTGACTTGGTGTCAGTGTATGTCTTTGTTACTGGGTGTCAGTGCGTGTCTGTGTTACTGGGTATCAGTGTATGTCTTTCTTACAGGGTGTCAGTGTATGGCTTTGTGACTTGGTGTCAGTGTGTGTCTGTTTTCCTGTGTATCAGAGTCTGTCTTTGTTAATTGGTGTCAGTGTATGTCTTTGTGACTTGGTGTCAGTGTATGTCTTTGTTAATGGGTGTCAGTGCGTGACTGTTTTACTTTGTATCAGTGTATGTCTTTGTTACTGGGTGTCAGTGCGTGTCTGTGTTACTGGGTATCAATGTCTGTCTTTGTTACTGGGTATCAATGTATGTCTTTGTTACTTGGTGTAAGTGGATGTCTTTGTTACTTGGTGTCAGCGTATGTCTGTGTTACTTGGTATAAGTGTATGTCTTGGTTACTGGGTATCTTTGTATGTCTTTCTAACTTGGTGTAAGTGTTTGTCTGTGTTACTGGGTATCAGTGTATGCCTTTGTTACTTGGTGTCAGTGCATGTCTTTGTTACTTGGTGGAAGTGTATGTCTTTGTTACTTGTTGTCAGTGTTTGTCTTTGTTACTTGGTGTAAGTGTGTATCTGTGTTACTAGGTATCAGTGTATGTCTTTGATACTTGGTGTCTGTGTGTGTCTGTGTTACTTGGTGTAAGTATGTGTCAGTGTAACTGGGTATCTGTGTATGTGTTTGTTACTTGGTGTAAGTGTGTGTCTGTGTTACTGGGTATCAGTGTATGTCTTTGTTACTTGGTGTCAGTGTATGTCTTTATTACTTGGTGTCAGTGTATGTCTTTGTTACTGTTTCTCAGTTTATGTCTTTGTTACTTGGTGTCAGTGTATGTCTTTGTTACTTGTTGTCAGTGTATGTCTGTGTTACTTGGTGTAAGCGTCTGTCTTTGTTACTTGGTGTAAGTGTGTATCTGTGTTACTGGGTATCAGTGTATGTTTTTGTTACTTGGTGTCAGTGTAAGGCTTTGTTACTTGGTGTAAGTGTGTGTCATTGTTACTGGGTGTCAGTGTATGTCTTTGTTACTGGGTGTCAGTGTATGTCTTTGTTACTTGGTGTAAGTGAGTGTCTGTGTTACTGGGTATCAGTGTATGTCTTTGTTACATGGTGTGAGTGTGTATCTGTGTTACTGGGTATCAGTGTATGTCTTTGTTACTTGGTGTCAGTGTATATCTTTGTTACTTGGTGTCAGTGTATGTCAAAATACTTGGTATAAGTGTATGTCTTTGTTACTTGGTTTAATTCTCTGTCTTTGTTACTTGGTGTCAGTGTATGTCTGTGTTACTTGGTGTCAGTGTATGTCTTTGTTACTTGGTGTCAGTGTATGTCAAAATACTTGGTGTAAGTGAATGTCTTTGTTACTTGGTGTAATTGTCTGTCTTTGTTACTTGGTGTCAGTGTATGTCTTTGTTACTTGGTGTCAGTGTGTGCCTGTCTTACTGGGTATCAGTGTATGTCTTTGTTACTTGGTGTCAGTGTATGTCTGTGTTCCTTGGTGTAAGTGTGTGTATGTGTTACTGGGTATCAGTGTATGTCTTTGTTACTGGGTGTCAGTGTATGTCTGTGTTACTTGTTGTCAATGTGTGTGTTTGTGTTACTGGGTGTCAGTGTGTGTCTATGTTACTTCGTGTATGTGTGTGTCTGTGTTACTGGGTATCAGTGGATGTCTGTATTACTTGGTGTCAGTGTATGTCTATGTTTTGGATGTCAGTGTGTGTCTGTGTTACTGGGTGTCAGTGTGTGTCTGTGTTACTTGGTGTAAGTCTGTGTCTTTGTTACTTGGTGTCCGTGTGTGTCTGTGTTACTGGGTGTCAGTGTATGTCTTTGTTACTGGGTGTCAGTGTATGTCTTTGTTACTTGGTGTAAGTGTGTGTCTGTGTTACTGGGTATCAGTGTATGTCTTTGTGAAATGGTGTAAGTGTATATCTTTGTTACTGCGTGTCTGTGTGTGTCTTTGTGACCTGGTGTCAGTGTATGTCTTTGTTACTTGGTGTCAGTGTATGTCAAAATACTTAGTGTAAGTGTATGTCTTTGTTACTTGGTGTAATTGTCTGTCTTTGTTACTTTGTGTAAGTGTATGTCTTTGTTACTTGGTGTCAGTGCATGTCTTTGTTACTTCGTGTCAGTGTGTGTCTGTGTTACTGGTTATCAGTGTATGTCTCTGTTACATGGTGTCATTGTGTGTCTGTGTTACTGGGTATCAGTGTATGTCTTTGTTACTTGGTATCAGTGTTTGTCTTTGTTACTTGGTGTCAGTGTATGTCTTTGTGACTTGGTGTCAGTGTATGTCTTTGTTACTGGGTGTCAGTGCGTGTCTGTGTTACTGGGTGTCTGTGTATGTAATTGTTACTTGGTTTAAGTGTGTGTCTGTGTTACTGGGTATCAGTGTATGTCTTTGTTAATTGGTGTCAGTGTATGTCTTTGTTACTTGGTGTAAGTGTGTGTCTGTGTTACTGGGTATCAGTGTATGTCTTCGTTACTTGGTGTAAGTGTGTGTCTGTGTTACTGGGTATCAGTGAATGTCTTTGTTACTTGGTGTCATTGTACTTCTTTGTTACTTGGTGTCAGTGTATGTCTTTGTGACTTGGTGTCAGTGTATGTCTTTGTTACTGGGTGTCAGAGCGTGTCTGTGTTACTGGGTATCAGTGTATGTCTTTGTTACTTGGTGTCAGTGTATGGCTTTGTGACTTGGTGTCAGTGTGTGTCTGTTTTACTGTGTATCAGAGTCTGTCTTTGTTAGTTGGTGTCAGTGTATGACTTTGTGACTTGGTGTCAGTGTATGTCTTTGTTAATGGGTGTCAGTGCGTGACTGTTTTACTTTGTATCAGTGTATGTCTTTGTTACTGGGTGTCAATGTATGTCTTTGTTACTTGGTGTAAGTGGATGTCTTTGTTACTTGGTGTCAGCGTATGTCTGTGTTACTTGGTATAAGTGTATGCCTTGGTTACTGGGTATCTTTGTATGTCTTTCTAACTTGGTGTAAGTGTTTGTCTGTGTTACTGGGTATCAGTGTATGCCTTTGTTACTTGGTGTCAGTGCATGTCTTTGTTACTTTGTGTAATTGTATGTCTTTGTTACTTGGTGTCAGTGTTTGTCTTTGTTACTTGGTGTAAGTGTTTGTCTGTGTTACTAGGTATCAGTGTATGTCTTTGACACTTGGTGTCTGTGTGTGTCTGTGTTACTTGGTGTAAGTGTGTGTCAGTGTAACTGGGTATCTGTGTATGTGTTTGTTACTTGGTGTAAGTGTGTGTCTGTTTTACTGGGTATCAGTGTATGTCTTTGTTACTTGGTGTCAGTGTATGTCTTTTTTACATAGTGTCAGTGTATGTCTTTGTTACTGTGTCTCAGTTTTTGTCTTTGTTACTTGGTGTCAGTGTATGTCTTTGTTACTTGGTGTCAGTGTATGTCTGTGTTACTTGGTGTAAGCGTGTGTCTTTGTTACTTGGTGTAAGTGTGTATCTGTGTTACTGGGTATCAGTGTATGTTTTTGTTACTTGGTGTCAGTGTATGGCTTTGTTACTTGGTGTAAGTGTGTGTCATTGTTACTGGGTGTCAGTGTATGTCTTTGTTACTTGATGTCAGTGTATGTCTGTGTTACATGGTGTCATTGTTTGTCTTTGTTACTGGGTGTCAGTGTATGTCTTTGTTACTTAGTGTAAGTGTGTGTCTGTGTTACTGGGTATCAGTATATGTCTTTGTTACTTGGTGTAAGTGTGTGTCTGTGTTACTGGGTATCAGTGTATGTCTTTGTTACTTGGTGTCATTGTATTTCTTTGTTACTTGGTGTCAGTGTATGTCTTTGTCACTTGGTGTCAGTGTATGTCTTTGTTACTTGGTGCAAGTGTGTGTCTGTGTTACTGGTTATCAGTGTATGTCTCTGTTACATGGTGTCATTGTGTGTCTGTGTTACTGGGGATCAGTGTATGTCTTTGTTACTTGGTATCAGTGTTTGTCTTTGTTACTTGGTGTCAGTGTATGTCTTTGTGACTTGGTGTCAGTGTATGTCTTTGTTACTGGGTGTCAGTGCGTGTCTGTGTTACTGGGTGTCTGTGTATGTAATTGTTACTTGGTTTAAGTGTGTGTCTGTGTTACTGGGTATCTGTGTATGTCTTTGTTACTTGGTGTCAGTGTATGTCTTTGTTACTTGGTGTAAGTGTGTGTCTGTGTTACTGGGTATCAGTGTATGTCTTCGTTACTTGGTGTAAGTGTGTGTCTGTGTTACTGGGTATCAGTGTATGTCTTTGTTACTTGGTGTCATTGTACTTCTTTGTTACTTGGTGTCAGTGTATGTCTTTGTGACTTGGTGTCAGTGTATGTCTTTGTTACTGGGTGTCAGTGCGTGTCTGTGTTACTGGGTATCAGTGTATGTCTTTCTTACAGGGTGTCAGTGTATGGCTTTGTGACTTGGTGTCAGTGTGTGTCTGTTTTACTGTGTATCAGAGTCTGTCTTTGTTAATTGGTGTCAGTGTATGTCTTTGTGACTTGGTGTCAGTGTATGTCTTTGTTAATGGGTGTCAGTGCGTGACTCTTTTACTTTGTATCAGTGTATGTCTTTGTTACTGGGTGTCAGTGCGTGTCTGTGTTACTGGGTATCAATGTATGTCTTTGTTACTGGGTATCAATGTATTTCTTAGTTACTTGGTGTAAGTGGATGTCTTTGTTACTTGGTGTCAGCGTATGCCTGTGTTACTTGGTATAAGTGTATGTCTTGGTTACTGGGTATCTTTGTATGTCTTTCTAACTTGGTGTAAGTGTTTGTCTGTGTTACCGGGTATCAGTGTATGCCTTTGTTACTTGGTGTCAGTGCATGTCTTTGTTACTTGGTGGAAGTGTATGTCTCTGTTACTTGTTGTCAGTGTTTGTCTTTGTTACTTGGTGTAAGTGTGTATCTGTGTTACTAGGTATCACTGTATGTCTTTGATACTTGGTGTCTGTGTGTGTCTGTGTTACTTGGTGTAAGTGTGTGTCAGTGTAACTGGGTATCTGTGTATGTGTTTGTTACTTGGTGTAAGTGTGTGTCTGTGTTACTGGGTATCAGTGTATGTCTTTGTTACTTGGTGTCAGTGTATGTCTTTTTTACTTGGTGTCAGTGTATGTCTTTGTTACTGTTTCTCAGTTTATGTCTTTGTTACTTGGTGTCAGTGTATGTCTTTGTTACTTGTTGTCAGTGTATGTCTGTGTTACTTGGTGTAAGCGTCTGTCTTTGTTACTTGGTGTAAGTGTGTATCTGTGTTACTGGGTATCAGTGTATGTTTTTGTTACTTGGTGTCAGTGATTGGCTTTGTTACTTGGTGTAAGTGTGTGTCATTGTTACTGGGTGTCAGTGTATGTCTTTGTTACTTGGTGTAAGTGAGTGTCTGTGTTACTGGGTATCAGTGTATGTCTTTGTTACATGGTGTGAGTGTGTATCTGTGTTACTGGGTATCAGTGTATGTCTTTGTTACTTGGTGTCAGTGTATGTCTTTGTTACTTGGTGTCAGTGTATGTCAAAATACTTGGTATAAGTGTATGTCTTTGTTACTTGGTTTAATTCTCTGTCTTTGTTACTTGGTGTCAGTGTATGTCTGTGTTACTTGGTGTCAGTGTATGTCTTTGTTACTTGGTGTCAGTGTATGTCAAAATACTTGGTGTAAGTGAATGTCTTTGTTACTTGGTGTAATTGTCTGTCTTTGTTACTTGGTGTCAGTGTATGTCTTTGTTACTTGGTGTCAGTGTGTGCCTGTGTTACTGGGTATCAGTGTATGTCTTTGTTACTTGGTGTCAGTGTATGTCTGTGTTCCTTGGTGTAAGTGTGAGTATGTGTTACTGGGTCTCAGTGTATGTCTTTGTTACTGGGTGTCAGTGTATGTCTGTGTTACGTGTTGTCAATGTGTTTGTTTGTGTTACTGGGTGTCAGTGTGTGTCTATGTTACTTCGTGTACGTGTGTGTCTGTGTTACTGGGTATCAGTGTATGTCTGTGTTACTTGGTGTCAGTGTATGTCTCTATTTTGGGTGTCAGTGTGTGTCTGTGTTACTGGGTGTCAGTGTGTGTCTGCGTTACGTGGTGTAAGTCTGTGTCTTTGTTACTTGGTGTCCGTGTGTGTCTGTGTTACTGGGTGTCAGTGTATGTCTTTGTTACTGGGTGTCAGTGTATGTCTTTGTTACTTGGTGTAAGTGTGTGTCTGTGTTACTGGGTATCAGTGTATGTCTTTGTGAAATGGTGTAAGTGTATATCATTGTTACTGGGTGTCTGTGTGTGTCTTTGTGACCTGGTGTCAGTGTATGTCTTTGTTACTTGGTGTCAGTGTATGTCAAAATACTTAGTGTAAGTGTATGTCTTTGTTACTTGGTGTAATTGTCTGTCTTTGTTACTTTGTGTAAGTGTATGTCTTTGTTACTTGGTGTCAGTGCATGTCTTTGTTACTTCGTGTCAGTGTGTGGCTGTGTTACTGGGTATCAGTGTATGTCTTTGTGACTTGGTGTCAGTGTATGTCTTTGTGACTTGGTGTCAGTGTATGTCTTTGTTACTTGGTGTCAGTGTGTGTCTGTGTTACTTGATGTCAGTGCATATCTTTGTTACTGTTTATTAGTGTTTCTCTGTTACTGGGTGTCAGTGTGTGTTTGTTTGTGTTACTGGGAGTCAGTGTATGTCTTTGTTACTTGGTGTAAGTGTGTGTCTTTGTTACTTGGTGTAATTTTATGTCTTTGTTACTTGGTGTCAGTGTATGTCTGTGTTACTTGTTGTAAGTGTCTGTCTTTGTTGCTTAGTGTAAGTGTGTGTCTGTGTTACTTGGTGTAAGTGTGTGTCTGTGTTCCTGGGTTTCATTGTATGTCTTTGGTACTTGTTGTCAGTGTATGTCTGAGTTACTTGGTGTAAGTGTGTGTCTGTGTTACTGGGTGTCATTGTGTGCCTGTGTTACTTGGTGTAAGTCTGTGTCTTTGTTACTTGGTGTCCGTGTACGTCTTAGTGACTTTGTGTCAGTGTATGTCTTTGTTACTGGGTGTCAGTGTATGTCTTTGTTACTGGGTGTCAGTGTGTGTCTTTGTGACTTGGTGTCAGTGTATGTCTTTGTTACTTGGTGTAAGTGTGTGTTTGTGTTACTTTGTATCAGTGTATGTCTTTGTTACTTGGTGTCAGTGTATGTCAAAATACCTGGTGTAAGTGTATGTCTTTGTTACTTGGTGTAATTGTCTGTCTTTCTTACTTGGTGTAATTGTCTGTCTTTGTTACTTTGTGTAAGTGTATGTCTTTGTTACTTGGTGTCAGTGTATGTCTTTGTTACTTGGTGTCAGTGTGTGTCTGTGTCACTGGGTATCAGTGTATGTCTTTGTGACTTGGTGTCACAGTATGTCTTTGTTACTGGGTGTCAGTGTGTGTCTGTGTAACTTGATGTCAGTGTATGTCTTTGTTACTGTTTATTAGTGTTTCTCTGTGTTACTGGTTGTCAGTGTGTGTTTGTATGTGTTACTGGGAGTCAGTGTATGTCTTTGCTACTTGGTGTTAGTGTATGTCTGTGTTCCTGGGTATCAGTGTCTGTCTTTGTTACTTGGTGTAAGTGTGTGTCTTTGTTACTTGGTGTAATTGTCTGTCTTTGTTACTTGGTGTCAGTGTATGTCTGTGTTACTTGATGTAAGTGTATGTCTTTATTACTTGGTGTAAGTGTGTGTCTGTGTTACTTGGTGTAAGTGTGTGTCTGTGTTCCTGGGTATCATTGTATGTCTTTGTTACTTGGTGTCAGTGTGTGTCTGTGTTACTTGGTGTAAGTGTGTGTCTGTGTTACTGGGTGTCAGTGTGTGTCTGTGTTACTGGGTGTCAGTGTGTGTCTGTGTTACTTGGTGTAAGACTGTGTCTTTGTTACTTGGTGTCCGTGTGTGTCTGTGTTACTGGGTGTCCGTGTTTGTCTTTGTTACTGGGTGTCAGTGTATGTCTTTGTTACTTGGTGTAAGTGTGTGTCTGTGTTATTGGGGATCAGTGTATGTCTATGCGACTTTGTGTCAGTGTATGTCTTTGTTACTGGGTGTCAGTGTGTGTCTTTGTGACTTGGTGTCAGTGTATGTCTTTGTTACTTGGTGTCAGTGTGTGTCTGTGTTACTTGGTGTAAGTGTGTGTCTTTGTTACTTGGTGTCCGTGTGTGTCTTTGTTACTTGGTGTCCGTGTGTGTCTGTGTTACTGGGTATCAGTGTTTGTCTTTGTGACATGGTATCAGTGTATGTCTTTGTTATTGGGTGTCAGTGTGTGTCTGTGTTCCTGGGTATCACTGGATGTCTGTGTTACTTGGTGTAAGTGTGTGTCTGTGTTACTGGGTATCAGTGTATGTCTTTGTTACTTGGTGTCAGTGTATGTCTGTGTCACTTGGTGTAAGTGTGTGTCTGTGTTACTGGGTGTCAGTGTGTGTCTGTGTTACTTGGTGTAAGTCTGCGTCTTTGTTACTTGGTGTCCGTGTGTGTCTGTGTTACTGGGTGTCAGTGTGTGTCTGTGTTACTTGGTGTAAGTCTGTGTCTTTGTTACTTGGTGTCCGTGTGTGTCTGTGTTACTGGGTGTCAGTGTATGTCTTTGTTACTGGGTGTCAGTGTATGTCTTTGTTACTTGGTGTAAGTGTGTGTCTGTGTTACTGGGTGTCAGTGTATGTCTGTGTTACTTGGTGTAAGTGTGTGTCTGTGTTACTGGGTATCAGTGTATGTCTTTGTGACTTGGTGTAAGTGTATGTCTTTGTTACTGGGTGTCTGTGTGTGTCTTTGTGACTTGGTGTCATTGTATGTCTTTGTTACTTGGTGTAAGTGTGTGTTTGTGTTACTGGGTATCAGTGTATGTCTTTGTTACTTGGCGTCAGTGTATGTCAAATTACTAGGTGTAAGTGTATGTCTTTGTTACTTGGTGTAATTGTCTGTCTTTGTTACTTTGTGTAAGTGTATGTCTTTGTCACTTGGTGTCAGTGTATGTCTTTGTTACTTGGTGTCAATGTGTGTCTTTGTGACTTGGTATCAGTGTATGTCTTTGTGACTTGGTATCAGTGTATGTCTTTGTAACTGGGTGTCAGTGTGTGTCTGTGTTACTTGGTGTCAGTGTATGTCTTTGTGACTGTTTGTTAGTGTTTCTCTGTGTTACTGGGTGTCAATGTGTGTTTGTTTGTGTTACTTGGTGTCAGTGCATGTCTTTGTTACTTGGTGTCAGTGTATGGCTGTGTTACTGGGTATCAGTGTATGTCTTTGTGACTTGGTATCAGAGTATGTCTTTGTGACTTGGTGTCAGTGTATGTCTTTGTGACTTGGTGTCAGTGTCTGTCTTTGTTACTTGGTGTCAGTGTGTGTCTGTGTTACTTGGTGTAAGTCTGTGTCTTTGTTACTTGGTGTCCGTGTGTGTCTGTGTTACTGGGTGTCAGTGTGTGTCTGTGTTACTTGGTGTAAGTCTGTGTCTTTGTTACTTGGTGTCCGTGTGTGTCTGTGTTACTGGGTGTCAGTGTATGTCTTTGTTACTGGGTGTCAGTGTATGTCTTTGTTACTTGGTGTAAGTGTGTGTCTGTGTTACTGGGTGTCAGTGTATGTCTGTGTTACTTGGTGTAAGTGTGTGTCTGTGTTACTGGGTATCAGTGTATGTCTTTGTGACTTGGTGTAAGTGTATGTCTTTGTTACTGGGTGTCTGTGTGTGTCTTTGTGACTTGGTGTCATTGTATGTCTTTGTTACTTGGTGTAAGTGTGTGTTTGTGTTACTGGGTATCAGTGTATGTCTTTGTTACTTGGCGTCAGTGTATGTCAAATTACTAGGTGTAAGTGTATGTCTTTGTTACTTGGTGTAATTGTCTGTCTTTGTTACTTTGTGTAAGTGTATGTCTTTGTCACTTGGTGTCAGTGTATGTCTTTGTTACTTGGTGTCAATGTGTGTCTTTGTGACTTGGTATCAGTGTATGTCTTTGTGACTTGGTATCAGTGTATGTCTTTGTAACTGGGTGTCAGTGTGTGTCTGTGTTACTTGGTGTCAGTGTATGTCTTTGTGACTGTTTGTTAGTGTTTCTCTGTGTTACTGGGTGTCAATGTGTGTTTGTTTGTGTTACTTGGTGTCAGTGCATGTCTTTGTTACTTGGTGTCAGTGTATGGCTGTGTTACTGGGTATCAGTGTATGTCTTTGTGACTTGGTATCAGAGTATGTCTTTGTGACTTGGTGTCAGTGTATGTCTTTGTGACTTGGTGTCAGTGTCTGTCTTTGTTACTTGGTGCAAGTGTGTGTCTTTGTTACTTGGTGTAATTGTATGTCTTTGTTACTTGGTGTCAGTGTATGTCTGTGTTACTTGTTGTAAGTGTATGTCTTTGTTACTTGGTGTAAGTGTATGTCTTTGTTACTTGGTGTAAGTGCATGTCTTTGTTACTTGGTGTAAGTGTGTGTCTTTGTTACTTGGTGTAAGTGTGTGTCTGTGTTACTTGGTGTAAGTGTGTGTCTGTGTTCCTGGGTATCATTGTATGTCTTTGTTACTTGGTGTCAGTGTCTGTCTGTGTTACTGGGTGTCAGTGTATGTCTTTGCTACTGGGTGTCAGTGTATGTCTTTGTTGCTTGGTGTCAGTGTATGTCTTTGTTACTTGGTGTCAGTGTGTGTCTGTGTTACTTGGTGTCAGTGTATGTCTTTGTTACTGTTTATTAGTGTTTCTCTGTGTTACTGGGTGTCAGTGTGTGTTTGTTTGTGTTACTGGGAGTCAGTGCATGTCTTTGTTACTTGGTGTAAGTGTGTGTCTTTGTTACTTGGTGTAATTGTATTTCTTTGTTACTTGGTGTCAGTGTATGTCTGTGTTACTTGTTGTAAGTGTATGTCTTTGTTGCTTGGTGTCAGTGTATGTCTGTTTTACTTGGTGTAAGTGTGTGTCTGTGTTACTGGGTGTCAGTGTGTGTCTGTGTTACTTGGTGTAAGTCTGTGTCTTTGTTACTTGGTGTCCGTGTGTGTCTGTGTTACTGGGTGTCAGTGTATGTCCTTGTTACTGGGTGTCAGTATGTGTCTTTGTTGCTTGGTGTAAGTGTGTGTCTGTGTTACTGGGTATCAGTGTATGTCTTTGTTACTGCGTGTCTGTGTGTGTCTTTGTGACTTCGTGTCAGTGTATGTCTTTGTGACTTTGTGTCAATGTATGTCTTTGTTACTTGGTGTCAGTGTGTGTCTTTGTGACTTGGTGTCAGTGTATGTCTTTGTCACTTGGTGTAAGTGTGTGTTTGTGTCACTGGGTATCAGTGTATGTCTTTGTTACTTGGTGTCAGTTTATGTCAAAATACCTGGTGTAAGTGTATGTCTTTGTTACTTGGTGCAATTGTCTGTCTTTGTTACTTTGTGTAAGTGTATGTCTTTGTTCCTTGGTGTCAGTGTATGTCTTTGTTACTTGGTGTCAGTGTGTGTCTGTGTTACTGGGTATCAGTGTATGTCTTTGTGACTTGGTATCAGTGTATGTCTTTGTGACTTGGTGTCAGTGTATGTCTTTGTTACTGGGTGTCAGTTTGTGTCTTTGTAACTTGATGTCAGTGTATGTCTTTGTTACTGTTTATTAGTGTTTCTCTGTGTTACTGGGTGTCAGTGTGTGTTTGCTTGTGTTACTGGGAGTCAGTGTATTTCTTTGTTACTTGGTGTTAGTGTGTGTCTTTGTTACTTAGTGTAAGTGTGTGTCTGTGTTACTGGGTATCAGTGTATATCTTTGTGAAATGGTGTAAGTGTATATCTTTGTGACTTGGTGTCAGTGTATGTCTTTGTGACTTGGTGTCAGTGTTTGTCTTTGTTACTTGGTGTCAGTGTATGTCAAAATACTTGGTGTAAGTGTGTGTCTTTGTTACTTGGTGTAATTGTCTGTCTGTGTTACTTTGTGCAAGTGTATGTCTTTGTTACTTGGTGTCAGTGCATGTCATTGTTACTTGGTGTCAGTGTGTGGCTGTGTTACTGGGTATCAGTGTATGTCTTTGTGACTTGGTATCAGTGTATGTCTTTGTGACTTGGTGTCAGTGTATGTCTTTGTGACTTGGTTTCAGTGTATGTCTTTGTTACTTGGTGTCAGTGTGTGTCTGTGTTACTTGATGTCAGTGCATGTCTTTGTTACTGTTTATTAGTGTTTCTCTGTTACTGGGTGTCAGTGTTTGTTTGTTTGTGTTACTGGGAGTCAGTGTATGTCTTTGTTACTTGGTGTAAGTGTGTGTCTTTGTTACTTGGTGTAATTGTATGTCTTTGTTACTTGGTGTCAGTGTATGTCTGTGTTACTTGCTGTAAGTGTATGTCTTTGTTGCTTGGTGTAAGTGTGTGTCTGTGTTACTTGGTGTAAGTGTGTGTCTGTGTTCCTGGGTTTCATTGTATGTCTTTGGTACTTGGTGTCAGTGTATGTCTGTGTTACTTGGTGTAAGTGTGTGTCTGTGTTACTGGGTGTCAGTGTGTGTCTGTGTTACTTGGTGTAAGTCTGTGTCTTTGTTACTTGGTGGCCGTGTATGTCTTTGTGACTTTGTGTCAGTGTATTCCTTTGTTACTGAGTGTCAGTGTGTGTCTTTGTGACTTGGTGTCAGTGTATGTCTTTGTTACTTGGTGTAAGTGTGTGTTTGTGTTACTTTGTATCAGTGTATGTCTTTGTTACTTGGTGTCAGTGTATGTCAAAATACCTGGTGCAAGTGTATGTCTTTGTTACTTGGTGTAATTGTCTGTCTTTGTTACTTGGTGTAATTGTCTGTCTTTGTTACTTTGTGTAAGTGTATGTCTTTGTTACTTGGTGTCAGTGTATGTCTTTGTTACTTGGTGTCAGTGTGTGTCTGTGTTTCTGGGAGTCAGTGTATGTCTTTGTTACTTGGTGTTATTGTGTGTCTGTGTTCCTGGGTATCAGTGTCTGTCTTTGTTACTTGGTGTAAGTGTGTGTCTTTGTTACTTGGTGTAAGTGTGTGTCTTTCTTACTTGGTGTAATTGTCTGTCTTTGTTACTTGGTGTCAGTGTATGTCTGTGTTACTTGATGTAAGTGTATGTCTTTGTTACTTGGTGTAAGTGTGTGTCTGTGTTACTTGGTGTAAGAGTGTGTCTGTGTTCCTGGGTATCATTGTATGTCTTTGTTACTTGGTGTCAGTGTGTGTCTGTGTTACTTGGTGTAAGTGTGTGTCTGTGTTACTGGGTGTCAGTGTGTGTCTGTGTTACTGGGTGTCAGTGTGTGTCTGTGTTGCTTGGTGTAAGTCTGTGTCTTTGTTACTTGGTGTCCGTGTGTGTCTGTGTTACTGGGTGTCCGTGTTTGTCTTTGTTACTGGGTGTCAGTGTATGTCTTTGTTATTTGGTGTAAGTGTGTGTCTGTGTTATTGGGGATCAGTGTCTTTCTTTGCGACTTTGTGTCAGTGTATGTCTTTGTTACTGGGTGTCAGTGTGTGTCTTTGTGACTTGGTGTCAGTGTATGTCTTTGTTACTTGGTGTCAGTGTGTGTCTGTGTTACTTGGTGTAAGTGTGTGTCTTTGTTACTTGGTGTCCGTGTGTGTCTTTGTTACTTGGTGTCCGTGTGTGTCTGTGTTACTGGGTATCAGTGTTTGTCTTTGTGACATGGTATCAGTGTACGTCTTTGTTATTGGGTGTCAGTGTGTGTCTGTGATCCTGGGTATCAGTGTATGTCTGTGTTACTTGGTGTATGTGTGTGTCTGTGTTACTGGGTATCAGTGTATGTCTTTGTGACTTGGTGTAAGTGTGTGTCTTTGTTACTTGGTGTAATTGTATTTCTTTGTTACTTGGTGTCAGTGTATGTCTGTGTTACTTGTTGTAAGTGTATGTCTTTGTTGCTTGGTGTCAGTGTATGTCTGTGTTACTTGGTGTAAGTGTGTGTCTGTGTTACTGGGTGTCAGTGTGTGTCTGTGTTACTTGGTGTAAGTCTGTGGCTTTGTTACTTGGTGTCCGTGTGTGTCTGTGTTACTGGGTGTCAGTTATTGTCTTTGTTACTGGGTGTCAGTGTGTGTCTTTGTTGCTTGGTGTAAGTGTGTGTCTGTGTTACTGGGTATCAGTGTATGTCTTTGTTACTGCGTGTCTGAGTGTGTCTTTGTGACTTTGTGTCAGTGTATGTCTTTGTGACTTTGTGTCAGTGTATGTCTTTGTTACTTGGTGTCAGTGTGTGTCTTTGTGACTTGGTGTCAGTGTATGTCTTTGTCACTTGGTGTAAGTGTGTGTTTGTGTTACTGGGTATCAGTGTATGTCTTTGTTACTTGGAGTCAGTGTATGTCAAAATACCTGGTGTAAGTGTATGTCTTTGTTACTTGGTGCAATTGTCTGTCTTTGTTACTTTGTGTAAGTGTATGTCTTTGTTCCTTGGTGTCAGTGTATGTCTTTGTTACTTGGTGTCAGTGTGTGTCTGTGTTACTGGGTATCAGTGTATGTCTTTGTGACTTGGTATCAGTGTATGTCTTTGTGACTTGGTGTCAGTGTATGTCTTTGTTACTGGGTGTCAGTTTGTGTCTTTGTAACTTGATGTCAGTGTATGTCTTTGTTACTGTTTATTAGTGTTTCTCTGTGTTACTGGGTGTCAGTGTGTGTTTGCTTGTGTTACTGGGAGTCAGTGTATTTCTTTGTTACTTGGTGTAAGTGTGTGTCTTTGTTACTTGGTGTAAGTGTGTGTCTGTGTTACTGGGTATCAGTGTATGTCTTTGTGAAATGGTGTAAGTGTATATCTTTGTGACTTGGTGTCAGTGTATGTCGTTGTGACTTGGTGTCAGTGTTTGTCTTTGTTACTTGGTGTCAGTGTATGTCTTTGTTACTGTTTCTCAGTTTATGTCTTTGTTACTTGGTGTCAGTGTATGTCTTTGTTACTTGTTGTCAGTGTATGTCTGTGTTACTTGGTGTAAGCGTCTGTCTTTGTTACTTGGTGTAAGTGTGTATCTGTGCTACTGGGTATCAGTGTATGTTTTTGTTACTTGGTGTCAGTGATTGGCTTTGTTATTTGGTGTAAGTGTGTGTCATTGTTACTGGGTGTCAGTGTATGTCTTTGTTACTTGGTGTCAGTGTATGTCTGTGTTACATGGTGTAAGTGAGTGTCTGTGTTACTGGGTATCAGTGTATGTCTTTGTTACATGGTGTGAGTGTGTGTCTGTGTTACTGGGTATCAGTGTATGTCTTTGTTACTTGGTGTCAGTGTATGTCTTTGTTACTTGGTGTCAGTGTATGTCAAAATACTTGGTATAAGTGTATGTCTTTGTTACTTGGTTTAATTCTCTGTCTTTGTTACTTGGTGTCAGTGTATGTCTGTGTTACTTGGTGTCAGTGTATGTCTTTGTTACTTGGTGTCAGTGTATGTCAAAATACTTGGTGTAAGTGAATGTCTTTGTTACTTGGTGTAATTGTCTGTCTTTGTTACTTGGTGTCAGTGTATGTCTTTGTTACTTGGTGTCAGTGTGTGCCTGTGTTACTGGGTATCAGTGTATGTCTTTGTTACTTGGTGTCAGTGTATGTCTGTGTTCCTTGGTGTAAGTGTGTGTATGTGTTACTGGGTATCAGTGTATGTCTTTGTTACTGGGTGTCAGTGTATGTCTGTGTTACTTGTTGTCAATGTGTTTGTTTGTGTTACTGGGTGTCAGTGTGTGTCTATGTTACTTCGTGTATGTGTGTGTCTGTGTTACTGGGTATCAGTGTATGTCTGTGTTACTTGGTGTCAGTGTATGTCTATGTGTTGGGTGTCAGTGTGTGTCTGTGTTACTGGGTGTCAGTGTGTGTCTGTGTTACGTGGTGTAAGTCTGTGTCTTTGTTACTTGGTGTCCGTGTGTGTCTGTGTTACTGGGTGTCAGTGTATGTCTTTGTTACTGGGTGTCAGTGTATGTCTTTGTTACTTGGTGTAAGTGTGTGTCTGTGTTACTGGGTATCAGTGTATGTCTTTGTGAAATGGTGTAAGTGTATATCTTTGTTACTGCGTGTCTGTGTGTGTCTTTGTGACCTGGTGTCAGTGTATGTCTTTGTTACTTGGTGTCAGTGTATGTCAAAATACTTAGTGTAAGTGTATGTCTTTGTTACTTGGTGTAATTGTCTGTCTTTGTTACTTTGTGTAAGTGTATGTCTTTGTTACTTGGTGTCAGTGCATGTCTTTGTTACTTCGTGTCAGTGTGTGGCTGTGTTACTGGGTATCAGTGTATGTCTTTGTGACTTGGTGTCAGTGTATGTCTTTGTGACTTGGTGTCAGTGTATGTCTTTGTTACTTGGTGTCAGTGTGTGTCTTTGTTACTTGATGTTAGTGCATGTCTTTGTTACTGTTTATTAGTGTGTCTCTGTTACTGGGTGTCAGTGTGTGTTTGTTTGTGTTACTGGGAGTCAGTGTATGTCTTTGTTACTTGGTGTAAGTGTGTGTCTTTGTTACTTGGTGTAATTGTATGTCTTTGTTACTTGGTGTCAGTGTATGTCTGTGTTACTTGTTGTAAGTGTATGTCTTTGTTGCTTAGTGTAAGTGTGTGTCTGTGTTACTTGGTGTAAGTGTGTGTCTGTGTTCCTGGGTTTCATTGTATGTCTTTGGTACTTGTTGTCAGTGTATGTCTGTGTTACTTGGTGTAAGTGTGTGTCTGTGTTACTGGGTGTCAGTGTGTGCCTGTGTTACTTGGTGTAAGTCTGTGTCTTTGTTACTTGGTGTCCGTGTACGTCTTAGTGACTTTGTGTCAGTGTATGTCTTTGTTACTGGGTGTCAGTGTATGTCTTTGTTACTGGGTGTCAGTGTGTGTCTTTGTGACTTGGTGTCAGTGTATGTCTTTGTTACTTGGTGTAAGTGTGTGTTTGTGTTACTTGGTATCAGTGTATGTCTTTGTTACTTGGTGTCAGTGTATGTCAAAATACCTGGTGTAAGTGTATGTCTTTGTTACTTGGTGTAATTGTCTGTCTTTCTTACTTGGTGTAATTGTCTGTCTTTGTTACTTTGTGTAAGTGTATGTCTATGTTACTTGGTGTCAGTGTATGTCTTTGTTACTTGGTGTCAGTGTGTGTCTGTGTCACTGGGTATCAGTGTATGTCTTTGTGACTTGGTGTCACAGTATGTCTTTGTTACTGGGTGTCAGTGTGTGTCTGTGTAACTTGATGTCAGTGTATGTCTTTGTTACTGTTTATTAGTGCTTCTCTGTGTTACTGGTCGTCAGTGTGTGTTTGTATGTGTTACTGGGAGTCAGTGTATGTCTTTGTTACTTGGTGTTAGTGTATGTCTGTGTTCCTGGGTATCAGCGTCTGTCTTTGTTACTTGGTGTAAGTGTGTGTCTTTGTTACTTGGTGTAATTGTCTGTCTTTGTTACTTGGTGTCAGTGTATGTCTGTGTTACTTGATGTAAGTGTATGCCTTTATTACTTGGTGTAAGTGTGTGTCTGTGTTACTTGGTGTAAGTGAGTGTCTGTGTTCCTGGGTATCATTGTATGTCATTGTTACTTGGTGTCAGTGTGTGTCTGTGTTACTTGGTGTAAGTGTGTGTCTGTGTTACTGGGTGTCAGTGTGTGTCTGTGTTACTGGGTGTCAGTGTGTGTCTGTGATACTTGGTGTAAGTCTGTGTCTTTGTTACTTGGTGTCCGTGTGTGTCTGTGTTACTGGGTGTCCGTGTTTGCCTTTGTTACTGGGTGTCAGTGTATGTCTTTGTTACTTGGTGTAAGTGTGGGTCTGTGTTATTGGGGATCAGTGTATGTCTTTGCGACTTTGTGTCAGTGTATGTCTTTGTTACTGGGTGTCAGTGTGTGTCTTTGTGACTTGGTGTCAGTGTATGTCTTTGTTACTTGGTGTCAGTGTGTGTCTGTGTTACTTGGTGTAAGTGTGTGTCTTTGTTACTTGGTGTCCGTGTGTGTCTTTGTTACTTGGTGTCCGTGTGTGTCTGTGTTACTGGGTATCAGTGTTTGTCTTTGTGACATGGTATCAGTGTATGTCTTTGTTATTGGGTGTCAGTGTGTGTCTGTGTTCCTGGGTTTCACTGGATGTCTGTGTTACTTGGTGTAAGTGTGTGTCTGTGTTACTGGGTATCAGTGTATGTCTTTGTTACTTGGTGTCAGTGTATGTCTGTGTCACTTGGTGTAAGTGTGTGTCTGTGTTACTGGGTGTCAGTGTGTGTCTGTGTTACTTGGTGTAAGTCTGTGTCTTTGTTACTTGGTGTCCGTGTGTGTCTGTGTTACTGGGTGTCAGTGTATGTCTTTGTTACTGGGTGTCAGTGTATGTCTTTGTTACATGGTGTAAGTGTGTGTCTGTGTTACTGGGTGTCAGTGTATGTCTGTGTTACTTGGTGTAAGTGTGTGTCTGTGTTACTGGGTATCAGTGTATGTCTTTGTGACTTGGTATCAGTGTATGTCTTTGTTATTGGGTGCCAGTGTGTGTCTGTGTTCCTGGGTTTCACTGGATGTCTGTGTTACTTGGTGTAAGTGTGTGTTTGTGTTACTGGGTATCAGTGTATGTCTTTGTTACTTGGCGTCAGTGTATGTCAAATTACTAGGTGTAAGTGTATGTCTTTGTTACTTGGTGTAATTGTCTGTCTTTGTTACTTTGTGTAAGTGTATGTCTTTGTCACTTGGTGTCAGTGTATGTCTTTGTTACTTGGTGTCAATGTGTGTCTTTGTGACTTGGTATCAGTGTATGTCTTTGTGACTTGGTATCAGTGTATGTCTTTGTAACTGGGTGTCAGTGTCTGTCTGTGTTACTTGGTGTCAGTGTATGTCTTTGTGACTGTTTGTTAGTGTTTATCTGTGTTACTGGGTGTCAATTTGTGTTTGTTTGTGTTACTTGGTGTCAGTGCATGTCTTTGTTACTTGGTGTCAGTGTATGGCTGTGTTACTGGGTATCAGTGTATGTCTTTGTGACTTGGTGTCAGTGTATATCTTTGTGACTTGGTGTCAGTGTCTGTCTTTGTTACTTGGTGCAAGTGTGTGTCTTTGTTACTTGGTGTAATTGTATGTCTTTGTTACTTGGTGTCAGTGTATGTCTGTGTTACTTGTTGTAAGTGTATGTCTTTGTTACTTGGTGTAAGTGTATGTTTTTGTTACTTGGTGTAAGTGTATGTCTTTGTTACTTGGTGTAAGTGTGTGTCTTTCTTACTTGGTGTAAGTGTGTGTCTGTGTTACTTGGTGTAAGTGTGTGTCTGTGTTCCTGGGTATCATTGTATGTCTTTGTTACTTGGTGTCAGTGTCTGTCTGTGTTACTGGGTGTCAGTGTATGTCTTTGCTACTGGGTGTCAGTGTATGTCTTTGTTGCTTGGTGTCAGTGTATGTCTTTGTTACTTGGTGTCAGTGTGTGTCTGTGTTACTTGGTGTCAGTGTATGTCTTTGTTACTGTTTATTAGTGTTTCTCTGTGTTACTGGGTGTCAGTGTGTGTTTGTTTGTGTTACTGGGAGTCAGTGCATGTCTTTGTTACTTGGTGTAAGTGTGTGTCTTTGTTACTTGGTGTAATTGTATTTCTTTGTTACTTGGTGTCAGTGTATGTCTGTGTTACTTGTTGTAAGTGTATGTCTTTGTTGCTTGGTGTCAGTGTATATCTGTTTTACTTGGTGTAAGTGTGTGTCTGTGTTACTTGGTGTCAGTGTGTGTCTGTGTTACTTGGTGTAAGTCTGTGTCCTTGTTACTTGGTGTCCGTGTGTGTCTGTGTTACTGGGTGTCAGTGTATGTCCTTGTTACTGGGTGTCAGTATGTGTCTTTGTTGCTTGGTGTAAGTGTGTGTCTGTGTTACTGGGTATCAGTGTATGTCTTTGTTACTGCGTGTCTGTGTGTGTCTTTGTGACTTTGTGTCAGTGTATGTCTGTGTTACTTGGTGTCAGCGTATGTCTTTGTGACTGTTTGTTAGTGTTTATCTGTGTTACTGGGTGTCAATTTGTGTTTGCTTGTGTTACTTGGTGTCAGTGCATGTCTTTGTTACTTGGTGTCAGTGTATGGCTGTGTTACTGGGTATCAGTGTATGTCTTTGTGACTTGGTATCAGTGTATGTCTTTGTGACTTGGTGTCAGTGTATGTCTTTGTGACTTGGTGTCAGTGTCTGTCTTTGTTACTTGGTGCAAGTGTGTGTCTTTGTTACTTGGTGTAATTGTATGTCTTTGTTACTTGGTGTCAGTGTATGTCTGTGTTACTTGTTGTAAGTGTATGTCTTTGTTACTTGGTGTAAGTGTATGTTTTTGTTACTTGGTGTAAGTGTATGTCTGTGTTCCTTGGTGTAAGTGTGTGTATGTGTTACTGGGTATCAGTGTATGTCTTTGTTACTGGGTGTCAGTGTATGTCTGTGTTACTTGTTGTCAATGTGTTTGTTTGTGTTACTGGGTGTCAGTGTGTGTCTATGTTACTTCGTGTATGTGTGTGTCTGTGTTACTGGGTATCAGTGTATGTCTGTGTTACTTGGTGTCAGTGTATGTCTATGTGTTGGGTGTCAGTGTGTGTCTGTGTTACTGGGTGTCAGTGTGTGTCTGTGTTACGTGGTGTAAGTCTGTGTCTTTGTTACTTGGTGTCCGTGTGTGTCTGTGTTACTGGGTGTCAGTGTATGTCTTTGTTACTGGGTGTCAGTGTATGTCTTTGTTACTTGGTGTAAGTGTGTGTCTGTGTTACTGGGTATCAGTGTATGTCTTTGTGAAATGGTGTAAGTGTATATCTTTGTTACTGCGTGTCTGTGTGTGTCTTTGTGACCTGGTGTCAGTGTATGTCTTTGTTACTTGGTGTCAGTGTATGTCAAAATACTTAGTGTAAGTGTATGTCTTTGTTACTTGGTGTAATTGTCTGTCTTTGTTACATTGTGTAAGTGTATGTCTTTGTTACTTGGTGTCAGTGCATGTCTTTGTTACTTCGTGTCAGTGTGTGGCTGTGTTACTGGGTATCAGTGTATGTCTTTGTGACTTGGTGTCAGTGTATGTCTTTGTGACTTGGTGTCAGTGTATGTCTTTGTTACTTGGTGTCAGTGTGTGTCTTTGTTACTTGATGTTAGTGCATGTCTTTGTTACTGTTTATTAGTGTGTCTCTGTTACTGGGTGTCAGTGTGTGTTTGCTTGTGTTACTGGGAGTCAGTGTATGTCTTTGTTACTTGGTGTAAGTGTGTGTCTTTGTTACTTGGTGTAATTGTATGTCTTTGTTACTTGGTGTCAGTGTATGTCTGTGTTACTTGTTGTAAGTGTATGTCTTTGTTGCTTAGTGTAAGTGTGTGTCTGTGTTACTTGGTGTAAGTGTGTGTCTGTGTTCCTGGGTTTCATTGTATGTCTTTGGTACTTGTTGTCAGTGTATGTCTGTGTTACTTGGTGTAAGTGTGTGTCTGTGTTACTGGGTGTCAGTGTGTGCCTGTGTTACTTGGTGTAAGTCTGTGTCTTTGTTACTTGGTGTCCGTGTACGTCTTAGTGACTTTGTGTCAGTGTATGTCTTTGTTACTGGGTGTCAGTGTATGTCTTTGTTACTGGGTGTCAGTGTGTGTCTTTGTGACTTGGTGTCAGTGTATGTCTTTGTTACTTGGTGTAAGTGTGTGTTTGTGTTACTTGGTATCAGTGTATGTCTTTGTTACTTGGTGTCAGTGTATGTCAAAATACCTGGTGTAAGTGTATGTCTTTGTTACTTGGTTTAATTGTCTGTCTTTCTTACTTGGTGTAATTGTCTGTCTTTGTTACTTTGTGTAAGTGTATGTCTTTGTTACTTGGTGTCAGTGTATGTCTTTGTTACTTGGTGTCAGTGTGTGTCTGTGTCACTGGGTATCAGTGTATGTCTTTGTGACTTGGTGTCACAGTATGTCTTTGTTACTGGGTGTCAGTGTGTGTCTGTGTAACTTGATGTCAGTGTATGTCTTTGTTACTGTTTATTAGTGCTTCTCTGTGTTACTGGTCGTCAGTGTGTGTTTGTATGTGTTACTGGGAGTCAGTGTATGTCTTTGTTACTTGGTGTTAGTGTATGTCTGTGTTCCTGGGTATCAGCGTCTGTCTTTGTTACTTGGTGTAAGTGTGTGTCTTTGTTACTTGGTGTAATTGTCTGTCTTTGTTACTTGGTGTCAGTGTATGTCTGTGTTACTTGATGTAAGTGTATGCCTTTATTACTTGGTGTAAGTGTGTGTCTGTGTTACTTGGTGTAAGTGAGTGTCTGTGTTCCTGGGTATCATTGTATGTCATTGTTACTTGGTGTCAGTGTGTGTCTGTGTTACTTGGTGTAAGTGTGTGTCTGTGTTACTGGGTGTCAGTGTGTGTCTGTGTTACTGGGTGTCAGTGTGTGTCTGTGATACTTGGTGTAAGTCTGTGTCTTTGTTACTTGGTGTCCGTGTGTGTCTGTGTTACTGGGTGTCCGTGTTTGCCTTTGTTACTGGGTGTCAGTGTATGTCTTTGTTACTTGGTGTAAGTGTGGGTCTGTGTTATTGGGGATCAGTGTATGTCTTTGCGACTTTGTGTCAGTGTATGTCTTTGTTACTGGGTGTCAGTGTGTGTCTTTGTGACTTGGTGTCAGTGTATGTCTTTGTTACTTGGTGTCAGTGTGTGTCTGTGTTACTTGGTGTAAGTGTGTGTCTTTGTTACTTGGTGTCCGTGTGTGTCTTTGTTACTTGGTGTCCGTGTGTGTCTGTGTTACTGGGTATCAGTGTTTGTCTTTGTGACATGGTATCAGTGTATGTCTTTGTTATTGGGTGTCAGTGTGTGTCTGTGTTCCTGGGTTTCACTGGATGTCTGTGTTACTTGGTGTAAGTGTGTGTCTGTGTTACTGGGTATCAGTGTATGTCTTTGTTACTTGGTGTCAGTGTATGTCTGTGTCACTTGGTGTAAGTGTGTGTCTGTGTTACTGGGTGTCAGTGTGTGTCTGTGTTACTTGGTGTAAGTCTGTGTCTTTGTTACTTGGTGTCCGTGTGTGTCTGTGTTACTGGGTGTCAGTGTATGTCTTTGTTACTGGGTGTCAGTGTATGTCTTTGTTACATGGTGTAAGTGTGTGTCTGTGTTACTGGGTGTCAGTGTATGTCTGTGTTACTTGGTGTAAGTGTGTGTCTGTGTTACTGGGTATCAGTGTATGTCTTTGTGACTTGGTATCAGTGTATGTCTTTGTTATTGGGTGCCAGTGTGTGTCTGTGTTCCTGGGTTTCACTGGATGTCTGTGTTACTTGGTGTAAGTGTGTGTTTGTGTTACTGGGTATCAGTGTATGTCTTTGTTACTTGGCGTCAGTGTATGTCAAATTACTAGGTGTAAGTGTATGTCTTTGTTACTTGGTGTAATTGTCTGTCTTTGTTACTTTGTGTAAGTGTATGTCTTTGTCACTTGGTGTCAGTGTATGTCTTTGTTACTTGGTGTCAATGTGTGTCTTTGTGACTTGGTATCAGTGTATGTCTTTGTGACTTGGTATCAGTGTATGTCTTTGTAACTGGGTGTCAGTGTCTGTCTGTGTTACTTGGTGTCAGTGTATGTCTTTGTGACTGTTTGTTAGTGTTTATCTGTGTTACTGGGTGTCAATTTGTGTTTGTTTGTGTTACTTGGTGTCAGTGCATGTCTTTGTTACTTGGTGTCAGTGTATGGCTGTGTTACTGGGTATCAGTGTATGTCTTTGTGACTTGGTGTCAGTGTATATCTTTGTGACTTGGTGTCAGTGTCTGTCTTTGTTACTTGGTGCAAGTGTGTGTCTTTGTTACTTGGTGTAATTGTATGTCTTTGTTACTTGGTGTCAGTGTATGTCTGTGTTACTTGTTGTAAGTGTATGTCTTTGTTACTTGGTGTAAGTGTATGTTTTTGTTACTTGGTGTAAGTGTATGTCTTTGTTACTTGGTGTAAGTGTGTGTCTTTCTTACTTGGTGTAAGTGTGTGTCTGTGTTACTTGGTGTAAGTGTGTGTCTGTGTTCCTGGGTATCATTGTATGTCTTTGTTACTTGGTGTCAGTGTCTGTCTGTGTTACTGGGTGTCAGTGTATGTCTTTGCTACTGGGTGTCAGTGTATGTCTTTGTTGCTTGGTGTCAGTGTATGTCTTTGTTACTTGGTGTCAGTGTGTGTCTGTGTTACTTGGTGTCAGTGTATGTCTTTGTTACTGTTTATTAGTGTTTCTCTGTGTTACTGGGTGTCAGTGTGTGTTTGTTTGTGTTACTGGGAGTCAGTGCATGTCTTTGTTACTTGGTGTAAGTGTGTGTCTTTGTTACTTGGTGTAATTGTATTTCTTTGTTACTTGGTGTCAGTGTATGTCTGTGTTACTTGTTGTAAGTGTATGTCTTTGTTGCTTGGTGTCAGTGTATATCTGTTTTACTTGGTGTAAGTGTGTGTCTGTGTTACTTGGTGTCAGTGTGTGTCTGTGTTACTTGGTGTAAGTCTGTGTCCTTGTTACTTGGTGTCCGTGTGTGTCTGTGTTACTGGGTGTCAGTGTATGTCCTTGTTACTGGGTGTCAGTATGTGTCTTTGTTGCTTGGTGTAAGTGTGTGTCTGTGTTACTGGGTATCAGTGTATGTCTTTGTTACTGCGTGTCTGTGTGTGTCTTTGTGACTTTGTGTCAGTGTATGTCTGTGTTACTTGGTGTCAGCGTATGTCTTTGTGACTGTTTGTTAGTGTTTATCTGTGTTACTGGGTGTCAATTTGTGTTTGCTTGTGTTACTTGGTGTCAGTGCATGTCTTTGTTACTTGGTGTCAGTGTATGGCTGTGTTACTGGGTATCAGTGTATGTCTTTGTGACTTGGTATCAGTGTATGTCTTTGTGACTTGGTGTCAGTGTATGTCTTTGTGACTTGGTGTCAGTGTCTGTCTTTGTTACTTGGTGCAAGTGTGTGTCTTTGTTACTTGGTGTAATTGTATGTCTTTGTTACTTGGTGTCAGTGTATGTCTGTGTTACTTGTTGTAAGTGTATGTCTTTGTTACTTGGTGTAAGTGTATGTTTTTGTTACTTGGTGTAAGTGTATGTCTTTGTTACTTGGTGTAAGTGTGTGTCTTTCTTACTTGGTGTAAGTGTGTGTCTGTGTTACTTGGTGTAAGTGTGTGTCTGTGTTCCTGGGTATCATTGTATGTCTTTGTTACTTGGTGTCAGTGTCTGTCTGTGTTACTGGGTGTCAGTGTATGTCTTTGCTACTGGGTGTCAGTGTATGTCTTTGTTGCTTGGTGTCAGTGTATGTCTTTGTTACTTGGTGTCAGTGTGTGTCTGTGTTACTTGGTGTCAGTGTATGTCTTTGTTACTGTTTATTAGTGTTTCTCTGTGTTACTGGGTGTCAGTGTGTGTTTGTTTGTGTTACTGGGAGTCACTGCATGTCTTTGTTACTTGGTGTAAGTGTGTGTCTTTGTTACTTGGTGTAATTGTATTTCTTTGTTACTTGGTGTCAGTGTATGTCTGTGTTACTTGTTGTAAGTGTATGTCTTTGTTGCTTGGTGTCAGTGTATGTCTGTTTTACTTGGTGTAAGTGTGTGTCTGTGTTACTTGGTGTCAGTGTGTGTCTGTGTTACTTGGTGTAAGTCTGTGTCCTTGTTACTTGGTGTCCGTGTGTGTCTGTGTTACTGGGTGTCATTGTATGTCCTTGTTACTGGGTGTCAGTATGTGTCTTTGTTGCTTGGTGTAAGTGTGTGTCTGTGTTACTGGGTATCAGTGTATGTCTTTGTTACTGCGTGTCTGTGTGTGTCTTTGTGACTTTGTGTCAGTGTATGTCTTTGTGACTTTGTGTCAGTGTATGTCTTTGTTACTTGGTGTCAGTGTGTGTCTTTGTGACTTGGTGTCAGTGTATGTCTTTGTCACTTGGTGTAAGTGTGTGTTTGTGTCACTGGGTATCAGTGTATGTCTTTGTTACTTGGTGTCAGTTTATGTCAAAATACCTGGTGTAAGTGTATGTCTTTGTTACTTGGTGCAATTGTCTGTCTTTGTTACTTTGTGTAAGTGTATGTCTTTGTTCCTTGGTGTCAGTGTATGTCTTTGTTACTCGGTGTCAGTGTGTGTCTGTGTTACTGGGTATCAGTGTATGTCTTTGTGACTTGGTATCAGTGTATGTCTTTGTGACTTGGTGTCAGTGTATGTCTTTGTTACTGGGTGTCAGTTTGTGTCTTTGTAACTTGATGTCAGTGTATGTCTTTGTTACTGTTTATTAGTGTTTCTCTGTGTTACTGGGTGTCAGTGTGTGTTTGCTTGTGTTACTGGGAGTCAGTGTATTTCTTTGTTACTTGGTGTTAGTGTGTGTCTTTGTTACTTGGTGTAAGTGTGTGTCTGTGTTACTGGGTATCAGTGTATATCTTTGTGAAATGGTGTAAGTGTATATCTTTGTGACTTGGTGTCAGTGTATGTCTTTGTGACTTGGTGTCAGTGTTTGTCTTTGTTACTTGGTGTCAGTGTATGTCAAAATACTTGGTGTAAGTGTGTGTCTTTGTTACTTGGTGTAATTGTCTGTCTGTGTTACTTTGTGCAAGTGTATGTCTTTGTTACTTGGTGTCAGTGCATGTCTTTGTTACTTGGTGTCAGTGCATGTCTTTGTTACTTGGTGTCAGTGTGTGGCTGTGTTACTGGGTATCAGTGTATGTCTTTGTGACTTGGTATCAGTGTATGTCTTTGTGACTTGGTGTCAGTGTATGTCTTTGTGACTTGGTTTCAGTGTATGTCTTTGTTACTTGGTGTCAGTGTGTGTCTGTGTTACTTGATGTCAGTGCATGTCTTTGTTACTGTTTATTAGTGTTTCTCTGTTACTGGGTGATAGTGTTTGTTTGTTTGTGTTACTGGGAGTCAGTGTATGTCTTTGTTACTTGGTGTAAGTGTGTGTCTTTGTTACTTGGTGTAATTGTATGTCTTTGTTACTTGGTGTCAGTGTATGTCTGTGTTACTTGCTGCAAGTGTATGTCTTTGTTGCTTGGTGTAAGTGTGTGTCTGTGTTACTTGGTGTAAGTGTGTGTCTGTGTTCCTGGGTTTCATTGTATGTCTTTGGTACTTGGTGTCAGTGTATGTCTGTGTTACTTGGTGTAAGTGTGTGTCTGTGTTACTTGGTGTAAGTCTGTGTCTTTGTTACTTGGTGGCCGTGTATGTCTTTGTGACTTTGTGTCAGTGTATTTCTTTGTTACTGGGTGTCAGTGTGTGTCTTTGTGACTTGGTGTCAGTGTATGTCTTTGTTACTTGGTGTAAGTGTGTGTTTGTGTTACTTTGTATCAGTGTATGTCTTTGTTACTTGGTGTCAGTGTATGTCAAAATACCTGGTGCAAGTGTATGTCTTTGTTACTTGGTGTAATTGTCTGTCTTTGTTACTTGGTGTAATTGTCTGTCTTTGTTACTTTGTGTAAGTGTATGTCTTTGTTACTTGGTGTCAGTGTATGTCTTTGTTACTTGGTGTCAGTGTGTGTCTGTGTTACTGGGAGTCAGTGTATGTCTTTGTTACTTGGTGTTAGTGTGTGTCTGTGTTCCTGGGTATCAGTGTCTGTCTTTGTTACTTGGTGTAAGTGTGTGTCTTTGTTACTTGGTGTAAGTGTGTGTCTTTGTTACTTGGTGTAATTGTCTGTCTTTGTTACTTGGTGTCAGTGTATGTCTGTGTTACTTGATGTAAGTGTATGTCTTTGTTACTTGGTGTAAGTGTGTGTCTGTGTTACTTGGTGTAAGAGTGTGTCTGTGTTCCTGGGTATCATTGTATGTCTTTGTTACTTGGTGTCAGTGTGTGTCTGTGTTACTTGGTGTCAGTGTGTGTCTGTGTTACTGGGTGTCAGTGTGTGTCTGTGTTGCTTGGTGTAAGTCTGTTTCTTTGTTACTTGGTGTCCGTGTGTGTCTGTGTTACTGGGTGTCCGTGTTTGTCTTTGTTACTGGGTGTCAGTGTATGTCTTTGTTATTTGGTGTAAGTGTGTGTCTGTGTTATTGGGGATCAGTGTCTGTCTTTGCGACTTTGTGTCAGTGTATGTCTGTGTTACTGGGTATCAGTGTATGTCTTTGTTACTGCGTGTCTGTGTGTGTCTTTGTGACTTTGTGTCAGTGTATGTCTTTGTGACTTTGTGTCAGTGTATGTCTTTGTTACTTGGTGTCAGTGTGTGTCTTTGTGACTTGGTGTCAGTGTATGTCTTTGTCACTTGGTGTAAGTGTGTGTTTGTGTCACTGGGTATCAGTGTATGTCTTTGTTACTTGGTGTCAGTTTATGTCAAAATACCTGGTGTAAGAGTATGTCTTTGTTACTTGGTGCAATTGTCTGTCTTTGTTACTTTGTGTAAGTGTATGTCTTTGTTCCTTGGTGTCAGTGTATGTCTTTGTTACTTGGTGTCAGTGTGTGTCTGTGTTACTGGGTATCAGTGTATGTCTTTGTGACTTGGTATCAGTGTATGTCTTTGTGACTTGGTGTCAGTGTATGTCTTTGTTACTGGGTGTCAGTTTGTGTCTTTGTAACTTGATGTCAGTGTATGTCTTTGTTACTGTTTATTAGTGTTTCTCTGTGTTACTGGGTGTCAGTGTGTGTTTGCTTGTGTTACTGGGAGTCAGTGTATTTCTTTGTTACTTGGTGTTAGTGTGTGTCTTTGTTACTTGGTGTAAGTGTGTGTCTGTGTTACTGGGTATCAGTGTATATCTTTGTGAAATGGTGTAAGTGTATATCTTTGTGACTTGGTGTCAGTGTATGTCTTTGTGACTTGGTGTCAGTGTTTGTCTTTGTTACGTGGTGTCAGTGTATGTCAAAATACTTGGTGTAAGTGTGTGTCTTTGTTACTTGGTGTAATTGTCTGTCTGTGTTGCTTTGTGCAAGTGTATGTCTTTGTTACTTGGTTTCAGTGCATGTCTTTGTTACTTGGTGTCAGTGCATGTCTTTGTTACTTGGTGTCAGTGTGTGGCTGTGTTACGGGGTATCAGTGTATGTCTTTGTGACTTGGTATCAGTGTATGTCTTTGTGACTTGGTGTCAGTGTATGTCTTTGTGACTTGGTTTCAGTGTATGTCTTTGTTACTTGGTGTCAGTGTGTGTCTGTGTTACTTGATGTCAGTGCATGTCTTTGTTACTGTTTATTAGTGATTCTCTGTTACTGGGTGATAGTGTTTGTCTGTTTGTGTTACTGGGAGTCAGTGTATGTCTTTGTTACTTGGTGTAAGTGTGTGTCTTTGTTACTTGGTGTAATTGTATGTCTTTGTTACTTGGTGTCAGTGTATGTCTGTGTTACTTGCTGTAAGTGTATGTCTTTGTTGCTTGGTGTAAGTGTGTGTCTGTGTTACTTGGTGTAAGTGTGTGTCTGTGTTCCTGGGTTTCATTGTATGTCTTTGGTACTTGGTGTCAGTGTATGTCTGTGTTACTTGGTGTAAGTGTGTGTCTGTGTTACTGGGTGTCAGTGTGTGTCTGTGTTACTTGGTGTAAGTCTGTGTCTTTGTTACTTGGTGGCCGTGTATGTCTTTGTGACTTTGTGTCAGTGTATTTCTTTGTTACTGGGTGTCAGTGTGTGTCTTTGTGACTTGGTGTCAGTGTATGTCTTTGTTACTTGGTGTAAGTGTGTGTTTGTGTTACTTTGTATCAGTGTATGTCTTTGTTACTTGGTGTCAGTGTATGTCAAAATACCTGGTGCAAGTGTATGTCTTTGTTACTTGGTGTAATTGTCTGTCTTTGTTACTTGGTGTAATTGTCTGTCTTTGTTACTTTGTGTAAGTGTATGTCTTTGTTACTTGGTGTCAGTGTATGTCTTTGTTACTTGGTGTCAGTGTGTGTCTGTGTTACTGGGAGTCAGTGTATGTCTTTGTTACTTGGTGTTAGTGTGTGTCTGTGTTCCTGGGTATCAGTGTCTGTCTTTGTTACTTGGTGTAAGTGTGTGTCTTTGTTACTTGGTGTAAGTGTGTGTCTTTGTTACTTGGTGTAATTGTCTGTCTTTGTTACTTGGTGTCAGTGTATGTCTGTGTTACTTGATGTAAGTGTATGTCTTTGTTACTTGGTGTAAGTGTGTGTCTGTGTTACTTGGTGTAAGAGTGTGTCTGTGTTCCTGGGTATCATTGTATGTCTTTGTTACTTGGTGTCAGTGTGTGTCTGTGTTACTTGGTGTAAGTGTGTGTCTGTGTTACTGGGTGTCAGTGTGTGTCTGTGTTGCTTGGTGTAAGTCTGTGTCTTTGTTACTTGGTGTCCGTGTGTGTCTGTGTTACTGGGTGTCCGTGTTTGTCTTTGTTACTGGGTGTCAGTGTAGGTCTTTGTTATTTGGTGTAAGTGTGTGTCTGTGTTATTGGGGATCAGTGTCTGTCTTTGCGACTTTGTGTCAGTGTATGTCTTTGTTACTGGGTGTCAGTGTGTGTCTTTGTGACTTGGTGTCAGTGTATGTCTTTGTTACTTGGTGTCAGTGTGTGTCTGTGTTACTTGGTGTAAGTGTGTGTCTTTGTTACTTGGTGTCCGTGTGTGTCTTTGTTACTTGGTGTCCGTGTGTGTCTGTGTTACTGGGTATCAGTGTTTGTCTTTGTGACATGGTATCAGTGTACGTCTTTGTTATTGGGTGTCAGTGTGCGTCTGTGATCCTGGGTATCAGTGTATGTCTGTGTTACTTGGTGTATGTGTGTGTCTGTGTTACTGGGTATCAGTGTATGTCTTTGTGACTTGGTGTAAGTGTGTGTCTTTGTTACTTGGTGTAATTGTATTTCTTTGTTACTTGGTGTCAGTGTATGTCTGTGTTACTTGTTGTAAGTGTATGTCTTTGTTGCTTGGTGTCAGTGTATGTCTGTGTTACTTGGTGTAAGTGTGTGTCTGTGTTACTGGGTGTCAGTGTGTGTCTGTGTTACTTGGTGTAAGTCTGTGGCTTTGTTACTTGGTGTCCGTGTGTGTCTGTGTTACTGGGTGTCAGTGTATGTCTTTGTTACTGGGTGTCAGTGTGTGTCTTTGTTGCTTGGTGTAAGTGTGTGTCTGTGTTACTGGGTATCAGTGTATGTCTTTGTTACTGCGTGTCTGAGTGTGTCTTTGTGACTTTGTGTCAGTGTATGTCTTTGTGACTTTGTGTCAGTGTATGTCTTTGTTACTTGGTGTCAGTGTGTGTCTTTGTGACTTGGTGTCAGTGTATGTCTTTGTCACTTGGTGTAAGTGTGTGTTTGTGTTACTGGGTATCAGTGTATGTCTTTGTTACTTGGTGTCAGTGTATGTCAAAATACCTGGTGTAAGTGTATGTCTTTGTTACTTAGTGCAATTGTCTGTCTTTGTTACTTTGTGTAAGTGTATGTCTTTGTTCCTTGGTGTCAGTGTATGTCTTTGTTACTTGGTGTCAGTGTGTGTCTGTGTTACTGGGTATCAGTGTATGTCTTTGTGACTTGGTATCAGTGTATGTCTTTGTGACTTGGTGTCAGTGTATGTCTTTGTTACTGGGTGTCAGTTTGTGTCTTTGTAACTTGATGTCAGTGTATGTCTTTGTTACTGTTTATTAGTGTTTCTCTGTGTTACTGGGTGTCAGTGTGTGTTTGCTTGTGTTACTGGGAGTCAGTGTATTTCTTTGTTACTTGGTGTAAGTGTGTGTCTTTGTTACTTGGTGTAAGTGTGTGTCTGTGTTACTGGGTATCAGTGTATGTCTTTGTGAAATGGTGTAAGTGTATATCTTTGTGACTTGGTGTCAGTGTATGTCTTTGTGACTTGGTGTCAGTGTTTGTCTTTGTTACTTGGTGCCAGTGTATGTCAAAATACTTGGTGTAAGTGTGTGTCTTTGTTACTTGGTGTAATTGTCTGTCTGTGTTACTTTGTGCAAGTGTATGTCTTTGTTACTTGGTGTCAGTGCATGTCTTTGTTACTTGGTGTCAGTGCATGTCTTTGTTACTTGGTGTCAGTGTGTGGCTGTGTTACTGGGTATCAGTGTATGTCTTTGTGACTTGGTATCAGTGTATGTCTTTGTGACTTGGTGTCAGTGTATGTCTTTGTGACTTGGTTTCAGTGTATGTCTTTGTTACTTGGTGTCAGTGTGTGTCTGTGTTACTTGATGTCAGTGCATGTCTTTGTTACTGTTTATTAGTGTTTCTCTGTTACTGGGTGTAAGTGTGTGCCTGTGTTACTTGGTGTAAGTGTGTGTCTGTGTTACTGGGTTTCATTGTATGTCTTTGGTACTTGGTGTCAGTGTATGTCTGTGTTACTTGGTGTAAGTGTGTGTCTGTGTTACTGGGTGTCAGTGTGTGTCTGTGTTACTTGGTGTAAGTCTGTGTCTTTGTTACTTGGCGGCCGTGTATGTCTTTGTGACTTTGTGTCAGTGTATTTCTTTGTTACTGGGTGTCAGTGTGTGTCTTTGTGACTTGGTGTCAGTGTATGTCTTTGTTACTTGGTGTAAGTGTGTGTTTGTGTTACTTTGTATCAGTGTATGTCTTTGTTACTTGGTGTCAGTGTATGTCAAAATACCTGGTGTAAGTGTATGTCTTTGTTACTTGGTGTAATTGTCTGTCTTTGTTACTTGGTGTAATTGTCTGTCTTTGTTACTTTGTGTAAGTGTATGTCTTTGTTACTTGGTGTCAGTGTATGTCTTTGTTACTTGGTGTCAGTGTGTGTCTGTGTTACTGGGAGTCAGTGTATGTCTTTGTTACTTGGTGTTAGTGTGTGTCTGTGTTCCTGGGTATCAGTGTCTGTCTTTGTTACTTGGTGTAAGTGTGTGTCTTTGTTACTTGGTGTAATTGTCTGTCTTTGTTACTTGATGTCAGTGTATGTCTGTGTTACTTGCTGTAAGTGTATGTCTTTGTTACTTGGTGTAAGTGTGTGTCTGTGTTACTTGGTGTAAGTGTGTGTCTGTGTTCCTGGGTATCATTGTATGTCTTTGTTACTTGGTGTCAGTGTGTGTCTGTGTTACTTGGTGTAAGTCTGTGTCTTTGTTACTTGGTGTCCGTGTGTGTCTGTGTTACTGGGTGTCCGTGTTTGTCTTTGTTACTGGGTGTCAGTGTATGTCTTTGTTACTTGGTGCAAGTGTGTGTCTGTGTTATTGGGGATCAGTGTATGTCTTTGCGACTTTGTGTCAGTGTATGCCTTTGTTACTGGGTGTCAGTGTGTGTCTTTGTGACTTGGTGTCAGTGTATGTCTTTGTTACTTGGTGTCAGTGTGTGTCTGTGTTACTTGGTGTAAGTGTGTGTCTTTGTTACTTGGTGTCCGTGTGTGTCTTTGTTACTTGGTGTCCGTGTGTGTCTGTGTTACTGGGTATCAGTGTATGTCTGTGTTACTTGGTGTATGTGTGTGTCTGTGTTACTGGGTATCAGTGTGTGTCATTGTGACTTGGTCTCAGTGTATGTCTGTGTCACTTGGTGTAAGTGTGTGTCTGTGTTACTGGGTGTCAGTGTGTGTCTGTGTTACTTGGTGTAAGTCTGTGTCTTTGTTACTTGGTGTCCGTGTGTGTCTGTGTTACTGGGTGTCAGTGTATGTCTTTGTTACTTGGTGTAAGTGTGTGTCTGTGTTACTGGGTATCAGTGTATGTCTTTGTGACTTGGTGTAAGTGTATGTCGTTGTTACTGGGTGTCTGTGTGTGTCTTTGTGACTTGGTGTCATTGTATGTCTTTGTTACTTGGTGTAAGTGTGTGTTTGTGTTACTGGGTATCAGTGTATGTCTTTGTTACTTGGCGTCAGTGTATGTCTTTGTTACTAGGTGTAAGTGTATGCCTTTGCTACTTGGTGTAATTGTCTGTCTTTGTTACTTTGTGTAAGTGTATGTCTTTGTTACATGGTGTCAGTGTATGTCTTTGTTACTTGGTGTCAGTGTTTGTCTTTGTGACTTGGTATCAGTGTATGTCTTTGTGACTTGGTATCAGTGTATGTCTTTGTAACTGGGTGTCAGTGTGTGTCTGTGTTACTTGGTGTCAGTGTATGTCTTTGTGACTGTTTGTTAGTGTTTCTCTGTGTTACTGGGTGTCAATGTGTGTTTGTTTGTGTTAATGGGTGTCAGTGTATGTCTTTGTTACTTGGTGTAGGTGTGTGTCTGTGTTACTGGGTATCAGTGTCTGTCTTTGTTACTTGGTGCAAGTGTGTGTCTTTGTTACTTGGTGTAATTGTATGTCTTTGTTACTTGGTATAAGTGTATGTCTGTGTTACTTGTTGTAAGTGCATGTATTTGTTACTTGGTGTAAGTGTATGTCTTTGTTACTTGGTGTAAGTGTGTGTCTGTGTTACTTGGTGTAAGTGTTTGTCTGTGTCCCTGGGTATCATTGTATGTCTTTGTTACTTGGTGTCAGTGTATATCTGTGTTACTTGGTGTTAGTCTGTGTCCTTATTACTTGGTGTCCGTGTCTGTCTTTGTTACTGGGTGTCAGTGTATGTCTTTGGTACTGGGTGTCAGTGTATGTCTTTGTTGCTTGGTGTCAGTGTATGTCTTTGTTACTTGGTGTCAGTGTGTGTCTGTGTTACTTGGTGTCAGTGTATGTCTTTGTTACTGTTTATTAGTGTTTCTCTGTGTTACTTGTTGTCAGTGTGTGTTTGTTTGTGTTACTGGGTGTCAGTGCATGTCTTTGTTACTTGGTGTAAGTGTGTGTCTTTGTTACTTGGTGTAATTGTATTTCTTTGTTACTTGGTGTCAGTGTATGTCTGTGTTACTTGGTGTCAGTGTATGTCTTTGTTGCTTAGTGTCAGTGTTTGTCTGTGTTACTTGGTGTAAGTGTGTGTCTGTGTTACTGGGTGTCAGTGTGTGTCTGTGTTACTTGGTGTAAGTCTGCGTCTTTTTTACTTGGTGTCCGTGTTTGTCTCTGTTACTGTGTGTCAGTGTATGTCTTTGATACTGGGTGTCAGTGTGTGTCTTTGTTGCTTGGTGTAAGTGTGTGTCTGTGTTACTGGGTATCAGTGTATGTCTTTGTGACTTTGTGTCAGTGTATGTCTTTGTTACTTGGTGTCAGTGTGTGTCTTTGTGACTTGGTGTCAGTGTATGTCATTGTCACTTGGTGTAAGTGTGTGTTTGTGTTACTGGGTATCAGAGTATGTCTTTGTTACTTGGTGTCAGTGTATGTTAAAAGACCTAGTGTAAGTGTATGTCTTTGTTACTTGGTGCAATTGTCTGTCTTTGTTACTTTGTGTAAGTGTATGTCTTTGTTACTTGGTGTAAGTGTATGTCTTTGTTACTGTGTGTCAGTGTGTGTCTGTGTAACTTGATGTCAGTGTCTGTCTTTGTTACTGTTTATTAGTGTTTCTCTGTGTTACTGGGTGTCAGTGTGTGTTTGTTTGTGTTACTGGGAGTCAACGTATGTCTTTGTTACTTGGTGTTAGTGTGTGTCTGTGTTCCTGGGTATCAATGTCTGTCTTTGTTACTTGGTGTAAGTGTGTGTCTTTGTTACTTGGTGTAATTGTCTGTCTTTGTTACTTGGTGTCAGTGTATGTCTTTGTAACTGGGTGTCAGTGTGTGTCTGTGTTACTTGGTGTCAGTGTATGTCTTTGTGACTGTTTGTTAGTGTTTCTCTGTGTTACTGGGTGTCAATGTGTGTTTGTTTGTGTTAATGGGTGTCAGTGTATGTCTTTGTTACTTGGTGTAGGTGTGTGTCTGTGTTACTGGGTATCAGTGTCTGTCTTTGTTACTTGGTGCAAGTGTGTGTCTTTGTTACTTGGTGTAATTCTATGTCTTTGTTACTTGGTATCAGTGTATGTCTGTGTTACTTGTTGTAAGTGTATGTCTTTGTTACTTGGTGTAAGTGTATGTCTTTGTTACTTGGTGTAAGTGTGTGTCTGTGTTACTTGGTGTAAGTGTGTGTCTGTGTTGATGGGTATCATTGTATGTCTTTGTTTCTTGGTGTCAGTGTATGTCTGTGTTACTTGCTGTTAGTCTGTGTCCTTATTACTTGGTGTCCGTGTCTGTCTGTGTTACTGGGTGTCAGTGTATGTCTTTGGTACTGGGTGTCAGTGTATGTCTTTGTTGCTTGGTGTCAGTGTATGTCTTTGTTACTTGGTGTCAGTGTGTGTCTGTGTTACTTGGTGTCAGTGTATATCTTTGTTACTGTTTATTAGTGTTTCTCTGTGTTACTGGGTGTCAGTGTGTGCTTGTTTGTGTTACTGGGTGTCAGTGCATGTCTTTGTTACTTGGTGTCAGTGTATGTCTGTGTTACTTGATGTAAGTGTATGTTTTTGTTACTTGGTGTAAGTGTGTGTCTGTGTTACTTGGTGTAAGTGTGTGTCTGTGTTCCTGGGTATCATTGTAAGTCTTTTTTACTTGGTGTCAGTGTGTGTATGTGTTACTTGGTGTAAGTCTGTGTCTTTGTTACTTGGTGTCCGTGTGTGTCTGTGTTACTGGGTGTCAGTGTTTGTCTTTGTTACTGGGTGTCAGTGTATGTCTTTGTTACTTGGTGTAAGTGTGTGTCTGTGTTACTGGGTATCAGTGTATGTCTTTGTGACTTTGTGTCAGTGTATGTCTTTGTTACTGGGTGTCAGTGTGTGTCTTTGTGACTTGGTGTCAGTGTATGTCTTTGTTACTTGGTGACAGTGTGTGTCTGTGTTACTTGGTGTAAGTGTGTGTCTTTGTTACTTGGTGTCCGTGTGTGTCTGTGATACTTGGTATCAGTGTTTGTCTTTGTGACATGGTATCAGTGTATGTCTTTGTTATTGTGTGTCAGTGTGTGTCTGTGTTACTGGGTATCAGTGTATGTTTTTGTGACTTGGTGTCAGTGTATGTCTTTGTTACTGGGTGTCAGTGTGTGTCTGTGTTACTTGGTGTCAGTGTATGTCTTTGTTACTGTTTATTAGTGTTTCTCTGTGTTACTGGGTGTCAATGTGTGTTTGTTTGTGTTACTGGGTGTCAGTGTATGTCTTTGTTACTTGGTGTAAGTGTGTGTCTGTGTTACTGGGTATCAGTGTCTGTCTTTGTAACTTGGTGTAAGTGTGTGTCTTTGTTACGTGGTGTAATTGTATGTCTTTGTTACTTGGTGTCAGTGTATGTCTGTGTTACTTGGTGTAAGTGTGTGTCTGTGTTCCTGGGTATCATTGTATGTCTTTGTTACTTGGTGTCAGTGTATGTCTGTGTTACTTGGTGTAAGTGTGTGTCTGTGTTACTGGGTATCAGTGTATGGCTTTGTGACTTGGTGCAAGTGTATGTCTTTGTTACTGGGTGTCTGTGTGTGTCTTTGTGACTTGGTGTCAGTGTGTGTCTGTGTTACTGGGTATCAGTGTATGTCTTTGTGACTTGGTATCAGTGTATGTCTTTGTGACTTGGTGTCAGTGTATGTCTTTGTTACTGGGTGTCAGTGTGTGTCTGTGTTACTTGGTGTCAGTGTATGTCTTTGTTACTGTTTATTAGTGTTTCTCTGTGTTACTGGGTGTCAGTGTATGTCTTTGTTACTTGGTGTCAGTGTGTATCTGTGTTACTGGGTATCAGTGTCTGTCTTTGTTACTTGGTGTAAGTATGTGTCTGTGTTACTTGGTGTAAGTTTGTGTCTGTGTTCCTGGGTATCATTGTAAATCTTTGTTACTTAGTGTCAGTGTATGTCTTTGATACTTGGTGTCAGTGTATGTCTTTGTTACTTGGTGTAAGTGTGTGTCTGTGTTACTTGGTATAAGTGTGTGTCTGTGTTACGGGGTGTCAGTGTATGTCTTTGTTACTTGGTGTAAGTGTGTGTCTGTGTTCCTGGGTATCAGAGTGTGTCTGTGTTACTGGGTATCAGTGTGTGTCTTTGTTACTTGGTGTAAGTGTGTGTCTGTGTTACTGGGTATCAGTGTATGTCTTTGTGACTTGGTGTCAGTGCATGTCTTTGTTACTGGGTGTCAGTGTGTGTCCTTGTGACTTGGTGTCAGTGTATATCTTTGTTACTTGGTGTAAGTGTGTGTCTGTGTTACTGGGTATCAGTGTATGTCTTTGTTACTTGGTGTCAGTGTATGACTTTGTTACTGGGTGTCAGTGTGTGTCTTTGTGACTTCGTGTCAGTGTATGTCTTTGTTACTTGGTGTCAGTGTGTGTCTGTGTTACTGGGTATCAGTGTATGTCTTTGTTACTTGGTGTCAGTGTATGTCAAAATACTTGGTGCAAGTGTATGTCTTTGTTACTTGGTGTCAGTGTATGTCTGTGTTACTTGGTGTAAGTGTGTGTCTTTGTTACTTCTTGTCAGTGTATGTCTTTGTTACTCGGTGTCAGTGTGTGTCTTTGTTACTCGGTGTCAGTGTGTGTCTGTGTTCCTTGGTGTCAGTGTATGTCTTTGTTACTTGGTGTAAGTGTATGTCTTTGTTACTGGGTGTCAGCGTATGTGTTTGTGACTTGTTGCCAGTGGATTTCTTTGTTACTGGGTTTCAGTGTATGTCTTTGTGACTTGGTGTAATTGTATGTCAAAATACCTGGTGTAAGTGTATGTCTGTGTTATTTGGTGTAAATGTATGTCTTTGTTACTGGGTGTCAGTGTGCGTCTGTGTTCCTGGGTATCAGAGTATGTCTTTGTTACTGGGTATCAGTGTATGTCTTTGTGACTTGGTGTCAGTGTATGTCTTTCTTACTGGGTGTCAGTGTGTGTCTTTGTGACTTGGTGTCAGTGTTTGTCTTTGTTACTTGGTGTAAGTGTGTGACTGTGTTACTGGGTATCAGTGTCTGTCTTTGTTACTTGTTGTCAGTGTATGTCTTTGTTACTGGGTATCAGTGTATGTCTTTGTTACTTGGTGTCAGTGTATGTCTTTGTTACTGGGTGTCAGTGTGTGTCTTTGTGACTTGGTGTCAGTGTATGACTTTGTTACTTGGTGTAAGTGTGTGTCTGTGTTACTGGGTGTCAGTGTATGTCTTTGTTACTTGGTGTAAGTGTGTGTCTTTGTTACTTGGTGTACGTGTATGTCTTTGTTACTGGGTGTCAGTGTATGTCTTTGTTACTTGGTGTCAGTGTATGTCTTTGTTACTTGGTGACAGTGTGTGTCTGTGTTACTTGGTGTAAGTGTGTGTCTTTGTTACTTGGTGTCCGTGTGTGTCTGTGATACTTGGTATCAGTGTTTGTCTTTGTGACATGGTATCAGTGTATGTCTTTGTTATTGTGTGTCAGTGTGTGTCTGTGTTACTGGGTATCAGTGTATGTTTTTGTGACTTGGTGTCAGTGTATGTCTTTGTTACTGGGTGTCAGTGTGTGTCTGTGTTACTTGGTGTCAGTGTATGTCTTTGTTACTGTTTATTAGTGTTTCTCTGTGTTACTGGGTGTCAATGTGTGTTTGTTTGTGTTACTGGGTGTCAGTGTATGTCTTTGTTACTTGGTGTAAGTGTGTGTCTGTGTTACTGGGTATCAGTGTCTGTCTTTGTAACTTGGTGTAAGTGTGTGTCTTTGTTACGTGGTGTAATTGTATGTCTTTGTTACTTGGTGTCAGTGTATGTCTGTGTTACTTGGTGTAAGTGTGTGTCTGTGTTCCTGGGTATCATTGTATGTCTTTGTTACTTGGTGTCAGTGTATGTCTGTGTTACTTGGTGTAAGTGTGTGTCTGTGTTACTGGGTATCAGTGTATGGCTTTGTGACTTGGTGCAAGTGTATGTCTTTGTTACTGGGTGTCTGTGTGTGTCTTTGTGACTTGGTGTCAGTGTGTGTCTGTGTTACTGGGTATCAGTGTATGTCTTTGTGACTTGGTATCAGTGTATGTCTTTGTGACTTGGTGTCAGTGTATGTCTTTGTTACTGGGTGTCAGTGTGTGTCTGTGTTACTTGGTGTCAGTGTATGTCTTTGTTACTGTTTATTAGTGTTTCTCTGTGTTACTGGGTGTCAGTGTATGTCTTTGTTACTTGGTGTCAGTGTGTATCTGTGTTACTGGGTATCAGTGTCTGTCTTTGTTACTTGGTGTAAGTATGTGTCTGTGTTACTTGGTGTAAGTTTGTGTCTGTGTTCCTGGGTATCATTGTAAATCTTTGTTACTTAGTGTCAGTGTATGTCTTTGATACTTGGTGTCAGTGTATGTCTTTGTTACTTGGTGTAAGTGTGTGTCTGTGTTACTTGGTATAAGTGTGTGTCTGTGTTACGGGGTGTCAGTGTATGTCTTTGTTACTTGGTGTAAGTGTGTGTCTGTGTTCCTGGGTATCAGAGTGTGTCTGTGTTACTGGGTATCAGTGTGTGTCTTTGTTACTTGGTGTAAGTGTGTGTCTGTGTTACTGGGTATCAGTGTATGTCTTTGTGACTTGGTGTCAGTGCATGTCTTTGTTACTGGGTGTCAGTGTGTGTCCTTGTGACTTGGTGTCAGTGTATATCTTTGTTACTTGGTGTAAGTGTGTGTCTGTGTTACTGGGTATCAGTGTATGTCTTTGTTACTTGGTGTCAGTGTATGACTTTGTTACTGGGTGTCAGTGTGTGTCTTTGTGACTTCGTGTCAGTGTATGTCTTTGTTACTTGGTGTCAGTGTGTGTCTGTGTTACTGGGTATCAGTGTATGTCTTTGTTACTTGGTGTCAGTGTATGTCAAAATACTTGGTGCAAGTGTATGTCTTTGTTACTTGGTGTCAGTGTATGTCTGTGTTACTTGGTGTAAGTGTGTGTCTTTGTTACTTCTTGTCAGTGTATGTCTTTGTTACTCGGTGTCAGTGTGTGTCTTTGTTACTCGGTGTCAGTGTGTGTCTGTGTTCCTTGGTGTCAGTGTATGTCTTTGTTACTTGGTGTAAGTGTATGTCTTTGTTACTGGGTGTCAGCGTATGTGTTTGTGACTTGTTGCCAGTGGATTTCTTTGTTACTGGGTTTCAGTGTATGTCTTTGTGACTTGGTGTAATTGTATGTCAAAATACCTGGTGTAAGTGTATGTCTGTGTTATTTGGTGTAAATGTATGTCTTTGTTACTGGGTGTCAGTGTGCGTCTGTGTTCCTGGGTATCAGAGTATGTCTTTGTTACTGGGTATCAGTGTATGTCTTTGTGACTTGGTGTCAGTGTATGTCTTTCTTACTGGGTGTCAGTGTGTGTCTTTGTGACTTGGTGTCAGTGTTTGTCTTTGTTACTTGGTGTAAGTGTGTGACTGTGTTACTGGGTATCAGTGTCTGTCTTTGTTACTTGTTGTCAGTGTATGTCTTTGTTACTGGGTATCAGTGTATGTCTTTGTTACTTGGTGTCAGTGTATGTCTTTGTTACTGGGTGTCAGTGTGTGTCTTTGTGACTTGGTGTCAGTGTATGACTTTGTTACTTGGTGTAAGTGTGTGTCTGTGTTACTGGGTGTCAGTGTATGTCTTTGTTACTTGGTGTAAGTGTGTGTCTTTGTTACTTGGTGTACGTGTATGTCTTTGTTACTTGGTGTCAGTGTATGTCTTTGTTGCTTGGTGTAAGTGTGTGACTGTGTTACCTGGTGTAAGTGTGTGTCTGTGTTCCTGTCTATCAGTGTATGTCTTTGTAGTTGGTGTCAGTGTATGTCTGTGTTAATTGGTGTAAGTGTGTGTCTGTATTACTGGGTATCAGTGTATGTCTTTGTTACTTGGTGTCAGTGTATGTCTGTGTTACTTGGTGTAAGTGTGTGTCTTTGTTACTTGGTGTAATTGTGTGTCTTTGTTACATGGTGTCAGTGTGTGTCTGTGCTACTTGGTGTAAGTGTGTGTCTGTGTTCCTGGGTATCAGTGTATGTCTTTGTTACTTGGTGTCAGTGCATGTCTTTGTTACTTGGTGTCAGTGTTTGTCTGTGTTACTGGGTGTCAGTGTGTGTCTGTGTTACTGGGTGTCAGTGTGTGTCTGTGATACTTGGTGTAAGTGTGTGTCTTTGTTACTTGGTGTCCGTGTGTGTCTGTTACTGGGTTTCAGTGTATGTCTTTGTTACTGGGTGTCAGTGTATGTCTTTGTTACTTGGTGTAAGTGTGTGTCTGTGTTACTGGGTATCAGTGTATGTCTTTGTTACTTGGTGTCAGTGTATGTCAAAATACTTGGTGCAAGTGTATGTTTTTGTTACTTGGTGTCAGTGTATGTCTGTGTTACTTGGTGTAAGTGTGTGTCTTTGTTACTTCTTGTCAGTGTATGTCTTTGTTACTGTGTGTAAGTGTGTGTCTTTGTTACTCGGTGTCAGTGTGTGTCTGTGTTCCTTGGTGTCAGTGTATGTCTTTCTTAATTGGTTTAAGTGTATGTCTTTGTTACTGGGTGTCAGTGTATGTGTTTGTGACTTGTTGCCAGTGGATTTCTTTGTTACTGGGTTTCAGTGTATGTCTTTGTGACTTGCTGTAATTGTATGTCAAAATACTTGGTGTAAGTGCATGTCTGTGTTACTTGGTGTAAGTGTATGTCTTTGTTACTTGGTGTAAGTGTGCGTCTGTGTTACTGGGTATCAGTGTATGTCTTTGTTACTTGGTGTAAATGTGCGTCTGTGTTACTGGGTATCAGTGTATGTCTTTGTTACTTGGTGTCAGTGCATGTCTTTGTTACTAGGTGTAAGTGTGTGTCTGTGTTACTGGGGGTCAGTGTGTGTCTTTGTTACTGGGTGTCCGTGTGTGTCTTTGTTACTGGGTGTCAGTGTATGTCTTTGTTTCTGGGTGTCAGTGTATGTCTTTGTTACTTGGTGTAAGTGTGTGTCTGTGTTAATTGGTGTCAGCGTATGTCTGTGTTCCTTGCTGTAAGTCTGTGTCTTTGTTATTTGGTGTCCGTGAGTGTCTGTGTTACTGGGTGTCAGTGTATGTCTTTGTTACTGTGTATCAGTGTATGTCTTTGTTACTTGGTGTCAGTGTATGTCTTTGTTACTGGGTGTCAGTGTGTGTCTTTGTGACTTGGTGTCAGTGTATGACTTTGTTACTTGGTGTAAGTGTGTGTCTGTGTTACTGGGTGTCAGTGTATGTCTTTGTTACTTGGTGTAAGTGTGTGTCTTTGTTACTTGGTGTACGTGTATGTCTTTGTTACTTGGTGTCAGTGTATGTCTTTGTTGCTTGGTGTAAGTGTGTGACTGTGTTACCTGGTGTAAGTGTGTGTCTGTGTTCCTGTCTATCAGTGTATGTCTTTGTAGTTGGTGTCAGTGTATGTCTGTGTTAATTGGTGTAAGTGTGTGTCTGTATTACTGGGTATCAGTGTATGTCTTTGTTACTTGGTGTCAGTGTATGTCTGTGTTACTCGGTGTAAGTTTGAGTCAGTGTTACTGGGTATCAGTGTATGTCTTTGTTGCTTGGTGTCAGTGCATGTCTTTTTTACTTGGTGTCAGTGTATATCTGTGTTACTTGGTGTAAGTGTGTGTCTTTGTTACTTGGTGTAATTGTGTGTCTTTGTTACATGGTGTCAGTGTGTGTCTGTGTTACTTGGTGTAAGTGTGTGTCTGTGTTGCTGGGTATCAGTGTATGTCTTTGTTGCTTGATGTCAGTGCATGTCTTTGTTACTTGGTGTCAGTGTTTGTCTGGGTTACTGGGTGTCAGTGTGTGTCTGTGTTACTGGGTGTCAGTGTGTGTCTGTGATATTTGGTGTAAGTGTGTGTCTTTGTTACTTGGTGTCCGTGTGTGTCTGTTACTGGGTGTCAGTTTATGTCTTTGTTACTGGGTGTCAGTGTATGTCTTTGTTACTTGGTGTAAGTGTGTGTCTGTGTTACTGGGTATCAGTGTCTGTCTTTGTTGCTTGGTGTAAGTGTGTGTCTGTGTTACTGGGTATCAGTGTATGTCTTTGTTACTTGGTGTCAGTGTATGTCTGTGTTACTTGGTGTAAGTGTGTGTCTGTGTTACTGGGTATCAGTGAATGTCTTTGTTACTGTGTGTCAGTGAGTTTCTTTGTGTCTTGGTGTAAGTGTATGTCTTTGTTACTTGGTGTAAGCGTGTGTCTGTGTTACTGGGTATCAGTGTATGTCTTTGTTACTTGGTGTCAGTGTATGTCAAAATACTTGGTGGAAGTGTATGTCTTTGTTACTTAGTGTAATTGTCTGTCTTTGTTACTTGGTGTAAGTGCATGTCTTTGTTACTTGGTGTCAGTGTATGACTGTGTTACCTGGTGTAAGTGTGTGTCTGTGTTACTGGGTATCAGTGTATGTCTTTGTTACTGGGTGTCAGTGTGTTTCTTTGTGTCTTGGTGTCAGTGTATGTCTTTGTTACTTGGTGTAAGCGTGTGTCTGTGTTACTTGGTGTCAGTGTATGTCAAAATACTTGGTGGAAGTGTATGTCTTTGTTACTTAGTGTAATTGTCTGTCTTTGTTACTTGGTGTCAGTGTACGTCTTTGTTACTTGGTGTCAGTGTGTGTCTGTGTTTCTGGGCATCAGTGTATGTCTTTTTGACTTGGTGTCAGGGTGTGTCTGTGTTACTGGGTATCAGTGTATGTCTTTGTGACTTGGTATCAGTGTATGTCTTTGTTACTGGGTGTCAGTGTGTGTCTGTGTTACTGGGTATCAGTGTATGTCTTTGTGACTTGGTATCAGTGTATGTCTTTGTTACTGGGTGTCAGTGTGTGTCTGTGTTACTGGGTGTCAGTGTGTGTCTGTGTTACTGGGTTTCAGTGTATGTCTTTGTTACTTGGTGTAAGTATGTGTCTGTGTTACTTGGTGTAAGTTTGTGTCTGTGTTCCTGGGTATCAGTGTATGTCTTTGTGACTTGGTGTCAGTGTATGTCTGTGTTACTTGGTGTAAGTGTGTGTCTTTGTTACTTGGTGTCCGTTTGTGTCTTTGTTACTTGGTGTCCGTGTGTGTCTGTGTTACTGGGTATCAGTGTTTGTCTTTGTGACATGGTATCAGTGCATGTCTTTGTTATTGGGTGTCAGTTTGTGTCTGTGTCACTTGGTGTCAGTGTGTGTCTGTGTTACTGGGTGACAGTGTGTGGCTGTGTTACTTGTTGTAAGTCTGTGTCTTTGTTACTTGGTGTCCGTGTGTGTCTGTGTTACTGGGTGTCAGTGTATGTCTTTGTTACTTGGTTTAAGTGTGTGTCTGTGTTACTGGGTGTCAGTGTATGTCTGTGTTACTTGGTGTAAGTGTGTGTCTGTGTTACTGGGTATCAGTGTATGTCTTTGTGACTTGGTGTAAGTGTATGTCTTTGTTACTTGGCGTCAGTGTATGTCAAAATACTAGGTGTAAGTGTATGTCTTTGCTACTTGGTGTAATTGTCTGTCTTTGTTACTATGTGTAAGTGTATGTCTTTGTTACTTGGTGTCAGTGTATGTCTTTTTTACTTGGTGTCAGTGTGTGTCTTTGTGACTTGGTATCAGTGTATGTCTTTGTGACTTGGTATCAGTGTATGTCTTTGTAACTGGGTGTCAGTGTGTGTCTGTGTTACTTGGTGTCAGTGTATGTCTTTGTGACTGTTTGTTATTGTTTCTCTGTGTTACTGGGTGTCAATGTGTGTTTGTTTGTGTTAATGGGTGTCAGTGTATGTCTTTGTTACTTGGTGTAAGTGTGTGTCTGTGTTACTGGGTATCAGTGTCTGTCTTTGTTACTTGGTGCAAGTGTGTGTCTTTGTTACTTGGTGTAATTGTATGTATTTGTTACATGGTATCAGTGTATGTCTTTGTTACTTGGTGTAAGTGTATGTCTTTGTTACTTGGTGTAAGTGTATGTCTTTGTTACTTGGTGTAAGTGTGTGTCTGTGTTACTTGGTGTAAGTGTGTGTCTGTGTTCCTGGGTATCATTGTATGTCTTTGTTACTTGGTGTCAGTGTCTGTCTGTGTTACTTGGTGTTAGTCTGTGTCCTTATTACTTGGTGTCCGTGTCTGTCTGTGTTACTGGGTGTCAGTGTATGTCTTTGGTACTGGGTGTCAGTGTATGTCTTTTTTGCTTGGTGTCAGTGTATGTCTTTGTTACTTGGTGTCAGTGTGTGTCTGTGTTACTTGGTGTCAGTGTATGTCTTTGTTACTGTTTATTAGTGTTTCTCTGTGTTACTGGGTGTCAGTGTGTGTTTGTTTGTGTTACTGGGAGTCAGTGCATGTCTTTGTTACTTGGTGTAAGTGTGTGTCTTTGTTACTTGGTGTAATTGTATTTCTTTGTTACTTGGTGTCAGTGTATGTCTGTGTTACTTGGTGTAAGTCTGTGTCTTTGTTACTTGGTGTCCGTGTTTGTCTGTGTTACTGGGTGTCAGAGTATGTCTTTGTTACTGGGTGTCAGTGTGTGTCTTTGTTGCTTGGTGTAAGTGTGTGTCTGTGTTACTGGGTATCAGTGTATGTCTTTGTGACTTTGTGTCAGTGTATGTCTTTGTTACTTGGTGTCAGTGTGTTTCTTTGTGACTTGGTGTCAGTATGTCTTTGTCACATGGTGTAAGTGTGTGTTTGTGTTACTGGGTATCAGTGTATGTCTTTGTTACTTGGTGTCAGTGTATGTCAAAATACCTGGTGTAAGTGTATGTCTTTGCTACTTGGTGCAATTGTCTGTCTTTGTTACTTTGTGTAAGTGTATGTCTTTGTTACTTGGTATCAGTGTATGTCTTTGTTACTTGGTGTCAGTGTGTGTCTGTGTTACTGGGTATTACTGTATGTCTTTGTGACTTGGTTTCAGTGTATGTCTTTGTGACTTGGTGTCAGTGTATGTCTTTGTTACTGGGTGTCAGTGTGTGTCTGTGTAACTTGGTGTCAGTGTGTGTCTGTGTTCCTGGGTATCAGTGTATGTCTTAGTGACTTGGTATCAGTGTATGTCTTTGTGACTTGGTGTCAGTGTATGTCTTTGTTACTGGGTGTCAGTTTGTGTCTTTGTAACTTGATGTCAGTGCATGTCTTTGTTACTGTTTATTAGTGTTTCTCTGTGTTACTGGGTGTCAGTGTGTGTTTGTTTGTGTTACTGGGAGTCAACGTATGTCTTTGTTACTTGGTGTTAGTGTGTGTCTGTGTTCCTGGGTATCAGTGTCTGTCTTTGTTACTTGGTGTAAGTGTGTGTCTTTCTTACTTGGTGTAATTGTCTGTCTTTGTTACTTGGTGTCAGTGTACGTCTGTGTTACTTGATGTAAGTGTATGTTTTTGTTACTTGGTGTAAGTGTGTGTCTGTGTTACTTTGTGTAAGTGTGTGTCTGTGTTCCTGGGTATCATTGTATGTCTTTTTTACTTGGGGTCAGTGTGTGTATGTGTTACTTGTTGTAAGTCTGTGTCTTTGTTACTTGGTGTCCGTGTGTGTCTGTGTTACTGGGTGTCAGTGTTTGTCTTTGTTACTGGGTGTCAGTGTATGTCTTTGTTACTTGGTGTAAGTGTGTGTCTGTGATACTGGGTATCAGTGTATGTCTTTGTGACTTTGTGTCAGTGTATGTCTTTGTTACTGGGTGTCAGTGTGTGTCTTTGTGACTTGGTGTCAGTGTATGTCTTTGTTACTTGGTGACAGTGTGTGTCTGTGTTACTTCGTGTAAGTGTGTGTCTTTGTTACTTGGTGTCCGTGTGTGTCTGTGTTACTTGGTATCAGTGTTTGTCTTTGTGACATGGTATCAGTGTATGTCTTTGTTATTGTGTGTCAGTGTGTGTCTGTGTTACTGGGTATCAGTGTATGTTTTTGTGACTTGGTGTCAGTGTATGTCTTTGTTACTGGGTGTCAGTGTGTGTCTGTGTTACTTGGTGTCAGTGTATGTCTTTGTTACTGTTTATTAGTGTTTCTCTGTGTTACTGGGTGTCAATGTGTGTTTGTTTGTGTTACTGGGTGTCAGTGTATGTCTTTGTAACTTGGTGTAAGTGTGTGTCTGTGTTACTGGGTATCAATGTCTGTCTTTGTAACTTGGTGTAAGTGTGTGACTTTGTTACTTGGTGTAATTGTATGTCTTTGTTACGTGGTGTCAGTGTATGTCTGTGTTACTTGTTGTAAGTGCATGTCTTTGTTACTTGGTGTCAGTGTGTGTCTGTGTTACTTGGTGTAAGTGTGTTTCTGTGTTCTTGGGTATCATTGTATGTCTTTGTTACTTGGTGTCCGTGTGTGTCTGTGTTACTGGGTGTCAGTGTATGTCTTTGTTACTGGGTGTCAGTGTATGTCTGTGTTACTTGGTGTCAGTGTGTGTCTGTGTTACTGGGTATCAGTGTATGGCTTTGTGACTTGGTGCAAGTGTATGTCTTTATTACTGGGTGTCTGTGTGTGTCTTTGTGACTTGGTGTCAGTGTGTGTCTGTGTTACAGGGTATCAGTGTATGTCTTTGTGACTTGTTATCAGTGCATGTCTTTGTGACTTGGTGTCTGTGTATGTCTTTGTTACTGGGTGTCAGTGTGTGTCTGTGTTACTTGGTGTCAGTGTATGTCTTTGTTACTGTTTATTAGTATTTCTCTGTGTTACTTGGTGTCAATGTGTGTTTGTTTGTGTTACTGGGTGTCAGTGTATGTCTTTGTTACTTGGTGTCAGTGCGTATCTGTGTTACTGGGTATCAGTGTCTGTCTGTGTTACTTGGTGTCAGTGTATGTCTGTGTTACTTGGTGTAAGTGTATGTCTTTGTTACTTGGTGTAAGTATGTGTCTGTGTTACTTGGTGTAATTTTGTGTCTGTGTTCCTGGGTATCATTGTAAATCTTTGTTACTTGGTGTCAGTGTATGTCTGTGTTACTTGGTGTAAGTGTATGTCTTTGTTACTGGGTGTCAGTGTGTGTCTTTGTAACTTGGTGTCAGTGTATGTCTTTGTTACCTGGTGTAACTGTGTGTCTGTGATACTGGGTATCAGTGTATGTCTTTGTTACTTGGTGTCAGTGTATGTCTGTGTTACTTGGTGTAAGTGTGTGCCTGTGTATCAGTGTATGTCTTTGTGACTTGGTGTCAGTGTATGTCTTTGTTACTGGGTGTCATTTTGTGTCTTTGTGACTTGGTGTCAGTGTATGTCTGTGTTCCTGGGGGTCAGTGTGTGTCTGTGTTACTTGGTGTAAGTGTGTGTCTGTGTTAATTGGTGTCAGTGTATGTCTGTGTTCCTTGCTGTAAGTCTGTGTCTTTGTTATTTGGCGTCCGTGAGTGTCTGTGTTACTGGGTGTCAGTGTATGTCTTTGTTAGTGGGTATCAGTGTATGTCTTTGTTACTTTGTGTCAGTGTATGTCTTTGTTACTGGGTGTCAGTGTGTGTCTTTGTGACTTGGTGTCAGTGTATGACTTTGTTACTTGGTGTAAGTGTGTGTCTGTGTTACTGGGTGTCAGTGTATGTCTTTGTTACTTGGTGTAAGTGTGTGTCTTTGTTACTTGGTGTACGTGTATGTCTTTGTTACTTGGTGTCAGTGTATGTCTTTGTTGCTTGGTGTAAGTGTGTGACTGTTTTACCTGGTGTAAGTGTGTGTCTGTGTTCCTGTGTATCAGTGTATGTCTTTGTTAGTTGGTGTCAGTGTATGTCTGTGTTAATTGGTGTAAGTGTGTGTCTGTATTACTGGGTATCAGTGTATGTCTTTGTTACTTGGTGTCAGTGTATGTCTGTGTTACTCGGTGTAAGTTTGAGTCAGTGTTACTGGGTGTCAGTGTGTGTCTGTGTTACTTGGTGTAAGTGTGTATCTTTGTTACTTGGTGTCCGTGTGTGTCTGTGTTACTGGCTATCAGTGCATGTCTTTTTTACTTGGTGTCAGTGTATATCTGTGTTACTTGGTGTAAGTGTGTGTCTTTGTTACTTGGTGTAATTGTATGTCTTTGTTACATGGTGTCAGTGTGTGTCTGTGTTACTTTGTGTAAGTGTGTGTCTGTGATCCTGGGTATCAGTGTATGTCTTTGTTACTTGGTGTCAGTGCATGTCTTTGTTACTTGGTGTCATTGTTTGTCTGTGTTACTGGGTGTCAGTGTGTGTCTGTGTTACTGGGTGTCAGTGTGTGTCTGTGATACTTGGTGTGAGTGTGCGTCTTTGTTACTTGGTGTCCGTGTGTGTCTGTGTTACTGGGTGTCAGTGTATGTCTTTGTTACAGGGTGTCAGTGTATGTCTTTGTTACTTGGTGTAAGTGTGTGTCTGTGTTACTGGGTATCAGTGTATGTCTTTGTTACTTGGTGTCAGTGTATGTCTGTGTTACTTGGTGTAAGTGTGTGTCTGTGTTACTGGGTATCAGTGTATGTCTTTGTTACTGGGTGTCAGTGTGTTTCTTTGTGTCTTGGTGTCAGTGTATGTCTTTGTTACTTGGTGTAAGCGTGAGTCTGTGTTACTGGGTATCAGTGTATGTCTTTGTTACTTGGTGTCAGTGTATGTCAAAATACTTGGTGGAAGTGTATGTCTTTGTTACTTAGTGTAATTGTCAGTCTTTGTTACTTGGTGCAAGTGTATGTCTTTGTTACTTGGTGTCAGTGTATGTCTGTGTTACCTGGTGTAAGTGTGTGTCTGTGTTACTGGGTATCAGTGTATGTCTTTGTTACTGGGTATCAGTGTATGTCTTTGATACTTGGTGTCAGTGTATGTCTTTGTTACTTGGTGTAAGTGTGTGTCTGTGTTACTGGGTATCAGTGTATGTCTGTGTTACTTGTTATCATTGTATGTCTGTGTTACTGGGGGTCAGTGTGTGTTTCTAACTCGGTGTCAGTGTGTGTCTGTGTTACTGGGTACCAGTGTATGTCTTTGTTACTTGGTGTCAGTGTATGTGTTTGTGACTTGGTGTCAGTGTATGTCTTTGTTACTTGTTGTAAGTCTGTGGCTTTGTTACTGGGTATCAGTATATGTCTTTGTTACTTTGTGTAATTGTCTGTCTTTGTTACTTGGTGTCAGTGTATGTCTGTGTTACTTGGTGTAAGTGTGTGTCTTTGTTACTTCTTGTCAGTGTATGTCTTAGTTACTTGGTGTAAGTGTGTGTCGATGTTACTTGGTGTCAGTGTTTGTGTTTGTGACTTGGTGTCAGTGTATGTCTTGGTTACTTGGTTTAAGACTGTGTCTGTGTTACTTGGTGTCAGTGTATGTCTTTGTTACTTGGTGTCAGTGTATGTGTTTGTGACTTGGTGTCAGTGTATGTCTTTGTTACTGGGTGTCAGTGTATGTCTTTGTTACTTGGTGTAAGTGTGTGTCTGTGTTACATGGGTATCAGTGTATGTCTTTGTTACCTGGTGCAAGTGTATGTCTTTGTAACTTGGTGTAAGTGTGTGTCTTTGTTACTTGGTGTCAGTGTATGAAATTGTTACTTGGTGTAAGTGTGTGTCTTTGTTACTTCTTGTCAGTGTATGTCTTAGTTACTTGGTGTAAGTGTGTTTCTGTGTTACTTGGTGTCAGTGTGTGTCTGTGTTCCTAGGTGTCAGTGAATGTCTTCGTTTCTTGGTGTAAGTGTGTGTCGATGTTACTTGGTGTCAGTGTTTGTGTTTGTGACTTGGTGTCAGTGTATGTCTTGGTTACTTGGTTTAAGACTGTGTATGTGTTACTTGGTGTCAGTGTATGTCTTTGTTACTGGGTGTCAGTGTATGTCTTTGTTACTTGGTGTAAGTGTGTGTCTGTGTTACTGGGTATCAGTGTATGTCTTTGTTACTTGGTGTAAGTGTATGTCTTTGTTACTTGGTGTAAGTGTATGTCTTTGTTATTTGGTGTAAGTGTGTGTCTTTGTTACTTGGTGTCAGTGTATGTCATTGTTACTTGGTGTAAGTGTGTGTCTTTGTTACTTGGTGTCAGTGTGTGTCGGTGTTCCTGGGTGTCAGTGTATGTCTTTGTTACTGTGTATCAGTGTGTGTTACTGGGTGTCAGTCTGAGTCTGTGACACTAGGTGTTAGTATTTCGGTTAGTTTCGAGATACAGCACTTGAACAGGCCCTTCGGCCCACCGACTCTGTGCCGAACATCAACAACCGATTTATACTAATCCGACTCTTATCCCGTATTCCTATCACATCCCCACCGTACCCTATATATTTCCCGACCACCTACCTATACTAGGGGCAATTTATAATGGCCAATTAACCTATCAACCTGCAAGTCTTTGGCATGTGGGAGGAAACCGGAGCACCCGGAGGAAACCCACGCAGACACAGGGAGAAATTGCAAACTCCGCACAGGCAGTACCCAGAATGGAACCCGGGTCCCTGGAGCTGTGAGGCTGCGGTGCTAACCACTGCGCCAATGTACCACCCCCCCATCCCCCCTAGTGTGTGCCTGTGTTACTTGGTATCATTGTATGTCTTTGTTACTTGGTGTCAATGTATGTCTGTGTTACTTGGTGTAAGTGTGTGTCCGTGTTACTCGGTATCAGTGTATGTCTTTGTTAATTGGTGTAAGTGTGTGTCTGAGTTACTGGGTATCAGTGTATGTCTTTGTTACTTGGTGTAAGTGTATGTCTTTGATACTTGGTGTCAGTGTATGTCTTTGTAACTTGGTGTCAGTGTATGTCTTTGTTACTTGGTGTAAGTGTGTGTCTGTGTTACTTGGTGTAAGTGTGTGTCTGTGTTACGGGGTGTCAGTGTACGTCTTTGTTACTTGGTGTACGTGTGTGTCTGTGTTACTGGGTATCAGTGTGTGTCTTTGTTACTTGGTGTAAGTGTGTGTCTGTGTTACTGGGTATCAGTGTATGTCTTTGTTACTGGGTATCAGTGTGTGTCCTTGTGACTTGGTGTCAGTGTATATCTTTGTTACTTGGAGTAAGTGTGTGTCTGTGTTACTGGGTATCAGTGTATGTCTTTGTTACTTGGTGTCAGTGTATGACTTTGTTACTGAGTGTCAGTGTCTGTCTTTGTGACTTCGTGTCAGTGTATGTCTTTGTTACTTGGTGTCAGTGTGTGTCTGTGTTACTGGGTATCCGTGTATGTCTTTGATACTTGGTGTCAGTGTATATCAAAATACTTGTTGTCAGTGTATGTCTTTGTTACTGGGTGTCAGTGTGTTTCTTTTAGACTTGGTGTCAGTGTATGACTTTGTTACTGGGTGTCAGTGTGTGTCTTTGTGACTTGGTGTCAGTGTATGTCTTTGTTACTTGGTGTAAGTGTGTGTCTGTGTTACTGGGTATCAGTGTATGTCTTTGTTACTTGGTGTCAGTGTATGTCAAAATACTTGGTGCAAGTGTATGTCTTTGTTACTTGGTGTCAGTGTATGTCTGTGTTACTTGGTGTAAGTGTGTGTCTTTGTTACTTCTTGTCAGTGTATGTCTTTGTTACTTGGTGTAAGTGTGTGTCTTTGTTACTCGGTGTCAGTGTGTGTCTGTGTTCCTTGGTGTCAGTGTATGTCTTTGTTAATTGGTGTAAGTGTATGTCTTTGTTACTGGGTGTCAGTGTATGTCTTTGTGACTTGGTGTAATTGTATGTCAAAATACTTGGTGTAAGTGCATGTCTGTGTTACTTGGTGTAAGTGTGCGTCTGTTTTACTGGGTATCAGAGTATGTCTTTGTTACTGGGTATCAGTGTATGTCTTTGTGACTTGGTGTCAGTGTATGTCTTTGTTACTGGGTGTCAGTGTGTGTCTTTGTGACTTGGTGTCAGTGTATGTCTTTGTTACTTGTTGTCAGTGTATGTCTTTGTTCCTGGGTGTCAGTGTGTGTCTTTGTGACTTGGTGTCAGTGTATGTCTTTGTTACTTGGAGTTAGTGTGTGTCTGTGTTACTGGGTATCAGTGTATGTCTTTGTTTCTTTTTGTCAGTGTATGTCAAAATACTTGGTGCAAGTGTATGTCTTTGTTACTTGGTGTCAGTGTATGTCTGTGTTACTTGGTGTAAGTGTGTGTCTTTGTTACTTCTTGTCAGTGTATGTCTTTGTTACTTGGTGTAAGTGTGTGTCTTTGTTACTCGGGGTCAGTGTGTGTCTGTGTTCCTTGGTGTCAGTGGATGTCTTTGTTACTGGGTGTCAGTGTATGTCTTTGTTACTTGGTGTAAGTGCATGTCAAAATACTTGGTGTAAGTGTATGTCTGTGATACTTGCTGTAAGTGTATGTCTGTGTTACTTGGTGTAAGTGTATGTCTCTGTTACTTGGTGTAAGTGTGTGTCTGTGTTACTGGGTATCAGTGTATGTCTTTGTTACTTGGTGTCAGTGTATGTCAAAATACTTGGTGCAAGTGTATGTCTTTGTTACTTGGTGTCAGTGTATGTCTGTGTTACTTGGTGTAAGTGTGTGTCTTTGTTACTTGGTGTCAGTGTATGTCTTTGTTACTTGGTGTAATTGCCTGTCTTTGTTTCTTGGTGTCAGTGTATGTCTGTGTTACTTGGTGTAAGTGTGTGTCTTTGTTACTTCTTGTCAGTGTATGTCTTTGTTACTTGGTGTAAGTGTGTGTCGTTGTTACTTGGTGTCAGTGTGTGTCTGTGTTCCTGGGTGTCAGTGTATGTCTTTGTTACTTGGTGTCAGTGTATGTCTTTGTTACTTGGTGTCAGTGTATGTGTTTGTGACTTGTTGTCAGTGGATGTCTTTGTTACTGGGTGTCAGTGTATGTCTTTGTTACTTGGTGTAAGTGCATGTCAAAATACTTGATGTAAGTTTATGTCTGTTACTTGCTGTAAGTGTATGTCTGTGTTACTTGGTGTAAGTGTATGTCTCTGTTACTTGGTGTAAATGTGCGTCTGTGTTCCTGGGTGTCAGTGTATGTCTTTGTTACTTGGTGTCAGTGTATGTGTTTGTGACTTGTTGTCAGTGGATGTCTTTGTTACTGGGTGTCAGTGTATGTCTTTGTTACTTGGTGTAAGTGCATGTCAAAATACTTGGTGTAAGTGTATGTCTGTGTTACTTGCTGTAAGTGTATGTCTGTGTTACTTGGTGTAAGTGCATGTCTCTGTTACTTGGTGTAAGTGTGCGTCTGTGTTACAGGGTATCTGTGTATGTCTTTGTTACTGGGTATCAGTGTTTGTCTTCGTGAATTGGTGTAAGTGTGTGTCTGTGTTACTGGGCATCAGTGTATGTCTTTGTTACTTGGTGTCAGTGCATGTCTTTGTGACTTGGTGTCAGTGTATGTCTTTGTTACTTGGTGTAAGTGTGTGTCTGTGTTACTGGGTATCAGTGTATGTCTTTGTTACTTGGTGTCAGTGTATGTCTTTGCTACTGGGTGTCAGTGTGTGACTTTCTGACTTGGTGTCAGTCTATGTCTTTGTTACTTGGTGTAAGTGTGTGTCTGTGTTACTGGGTATCAGTGTATGCCTTTGTTACTTGGTGTCAGTCTATGTCAAAATACTTGGTGTCAGTGTATGTCTGTTTTACTTGGTGTAAGTGTGTGTCTTTGTTACTTCTTGTCAGTGCATGTATTTGTTACTTGGTGTAATTGTCTCTCTTTGTTACTTGGTGTCAGTGTCTGTCTGTGTTACTTGGTGTAAGTGTGTGTCTTTGTTACTTCTTGTCAGTGTATGTCTTAGTTACTTGGTGTAAGTGTGTGTCTCTGTTACTTGGTGTCAGTGTGTGCCTGTGTTCCTGGGTGTCAGTGTATGTCTTTGATACTTGGTGTAAGTGTGTGTCTTTGTTACTGGGTATCAGTGTATGTCTTTGTTACTTGGTGTCAGTGTATGTCTGTGTTACTGAGGGTCAGTGTGTGTCTGTGTTACTGGGGGTCAGTGTGTGTTTCTAACTCGGTGTCAGTGTGTGTCTGTGTTACTGGGTATCTGTGTATGACTTTGTTACTTGGTGTCAGTGTATGTCTTTGTTACTGGGTGTCATTGTGTGTCTTTGTGACTTGGTGTCAGTGTATGTCTTTGTTACTTGGTGTAAGTGTGTGTCTGTGTTACTGGGTATCAGTGTATGTCTTTGTTGCTTGGTGTCAGTGTATGTCTTTGCTACTGGGTGTCAGTGTGTGCCTTTCTGACTTGGTGTCAGTGTATGTCTTTGTTACTTGGTGTAAGTGTGTGTCTGTGTTACTGGGTATCAGTGTATGTCTTTGTTACTTGGTGTCAGTCTATGTCAAAATACTTGGTGTCAGTGTATGTCTGTGTTACTTGGTGTAAGTGTGTGTCTTTGTTACTTCTTGTCAGTGTATGTATTTGTTACTTGGTGTAATTGTCTGTCTTTGTTACTTGGTGTCAGTGTATGTCTGTGTTACTTGGTGTAAGTGTGTGTCTCTGTTACTTGGTGTCAGTGTGTGCCTGTGTTCCTGGGTGTCAGTGTATTTCTTTGTTACTTGGTGTAAGTGTGTGTCTTTGTTACTGGGTATCAGTGTATGTCTTTGTTACTTGGTGTCAGTGTATGTCTGTGTTACTGGGGGTCAGTGTGAGTCTGTGTTACTGGGGGTCAGTGTGTGTTTCTAACTCGGTGTCAGTGTGTGTCTGTGTTACTGGGTATCAGTGTATGACTTTGTTACTTGGTGTCAGTGTATGTCTTTGTTACTGGGTGTCAGTGTGTGTCTTTGTGACTTGGTGTCAGTGTATGTCTTTGTTACTTGGTGTAAGTGTGTGTCTGTGTTTCTGGGTATCAGTGTATGTCTTTGTGACTTGGTGTCAGTGTATGTCTGTGTTCCTGGGGGTCAGTGTGTGTCTGTGTTACTTGGTGTAAGTGTGTGTCTGTGTTAATTGGTGTCAGTGTATGTCTGTGTTCCTTGCTGTAAGTCTGTGTCTTTGTTATTTGGCGTCCGTGAGTGTCTGTGTTACTGGGTGTCAGTGTATGTCTTTGTTACTGGGTATCAGTGTATGTCTTTGTTACTTTGTGTCAGTGTATGTCTTTGTTACTGGGTGTCAGTGTGTGTCTTAGTGACTTGGTGTAAGTGTGTGTCTGTGTTACTGGGCATCAGTGTATGTCTTTGTTACTTGGTGTCAGTGCATGTCTTTGTGACTTGGTGTCAGTGTATGTCTTTGTTACTTGGTGTAAGTGTGTGTCTGTGTTACTGGGTATCAGTGTATGTCTTTGTTACTTGGTGTCAGTGTATGTCTTTGCTACTGGGTGTCAGTGTGTGACTTTCTGACTTGGTGTCAGTCTATGTCTTTGTTTCTTGGTGTCAGTGTGTGTCTGTGTGACTGGGTATCAGTGTATGCCTTTGTTACTTGGTGTCAGTCTATGTCAAAATACTTGGTGTCAGTGTATGTCTGTGTTACTTGGTGTAAGTGTGTGTCTTTGTTACTTCTTGTCAGTGTATGTATTTGTTACTTGGTGTAATTGTCTGTCTTTGTTACTTGGTGTCAGTGTCTGTCTGTGTTACTTGGTGTAAGTGTGTGTCTTTGTTACTTCTTGTCAGTGTATGTCTTTGTTACTTGGTGTAAGTATGTGTCTGTGTTACTTGGTGTAAGTTTGTGTCTGTGTTCCTGGGTATCATTGTAAATCTTTGTTACTTGGTGTCAGTGTATGTCTGTGTTACTTGGTGTAAGTGTATGTCTTTGTTACTGGGTGTCAGTGTGTGTCTTTGTAACTTGGTGTCAGTGTATGTCTTTGTTACTTGGTGTAACTGTGTGTCTGTGATACTGGGTATCAGTGTATGTCTTTGTTACTTGGTGTCAGTGTATGTCTGTGTTACTTGGTGTAAGTGTGTGCCTGTGTATCAGTGTATGTCTTTGTGACTTGGTGTCAGTGTATGTCTTTGTTACTGGGTGTCATTTTGTGTCTTTGTGACTTGGTGTCAGTGTATGTCTGTGTTCCTGGGGGTCAGTGTGTGTCTGTGTTACTTGGTGTAAGTGTGTGTCTGTGTTAATTGGTGTCAGTGTATGTCTGTGTTCCTTGCTGTAAGTCTGTGTCTTTGTTATTTGGCGTCCGTGAGTGTCTGTGTTACTGGGTGTCAGTGTATGTCTTTGTTAGTGGGTATCAGTGTATGTCTTTGTTACTTTGTGTCAGTGTATGTCTTTGTTACTGGGTGTCAGTGTGTGTCTTTGTGACTTGGTGTCAGTGTATGACTTTGTTACTTGGTGTAAGTGTGTGTCTGTGTTACTGGGTGTCAGTGTATGTCTTTGTTACTTGGTGTAAGTGTGTGTCTTTGTTACTTGGTGTACGTGTATGTCTTTGTTACTTGGTGTCAGTGTATGTCTTTGTTGCTTGGTGTAAGTGTGTGACTGTTTTACCTGGTGTAAGTGTGTGTCTGTGTTCCTGTGTATCAGTGTATGTCTTTGTTAGTTGGTGTCAGTGTATGTCTGTGTTAATTGGTGTAAGTGTGTGTCTGTATTACTGGGTATCAGTGTATGTCTTTGTTACTTGGTGTCAGTGTATGTCTGTGTTACTCGGTGTAAGTTTGAGTCAGTGTTACTGGGTGTCAGTGTGTGTCTGTGTTACTTGGTGTAAGTGTGTATCTTTGTTACTTGGTGTCCGTGTGTGTCTGTGTTACTGGCTATCAGTGCATGTCTTTTTTACTTGGTGTCAGTGTATATCTGTGTTACTTGGTGTAAGTGTGTGTCTTTGTTACTTGGTGTAATTGTATGTCTTTGTTACATGGTGTCAGTGTGTGTCTGTGTTACTTTGTGTAAGTGTGTGTCTGTGATCCTGGGTATCAGTGTATGTCTTTGTTACTTGGTGTCAGTGCATGTCTTTGTTACTTGGTGTCATTGTTTGTCTGTGTTACTGGGTGTCAGTGTGTGTCTGTGTTACTGGGTGTCAGTGTGTGTCTGTGATACTTGGTGTGAGTGTGCGTCTTTGTTACTTGGTGTCCGTGTGTGTCTGTGTTACTGGGTGTCAGGGTATGTCTTTGTTACAGGGTGTCAGTGTATGTCTTTGTTACTTGGTGTAAGTGTGTGTCTGTGTTACTGGGTATCAGTGTATGTCTTTGTTACTTGGTGTCAGTGTATGTCTGTGTTACTTGGTGTAAGTGTGTGTCTGTGTTACTGGGTATCAGTGTATGTCTTTGTTACTGGGTGTCAGTGTGTTTCTTTGTTACTTGGTGTAAGCGTGAGTCTGTGTTACTGGGTATCAGTGTATGTCTTTGTTACTTGGTGTCAGTGTATGTCAAAATACTTGGTGGAAGTGTATGTCTTTGTTACTTAGTGTAATTGTCAGTCTTTGTTACTTGGTGCAAGTGTATGTCTTTGTTACTTGGTGTCAGTGTATGTCTGTGTTACCTGGTGTAAGTGTGTGTCTGTGTTACTGGGTATCAGTGTATGTCTTTGTTACTGGGTATCAGTGTATGTCTTTGATACTTGGTGTCAGTGTATGTCTTTGTTACTGGGTGTAAGTGTGTGTCTGTGTTACTGGGTATCAGTGTATGTCTGTGTTACTTGTTATCAGTGTATGTCTGTGTTACTGGGGGTCAGTGTGTGTTTCTAACTCGGTGTCAGTGTGTGTCTGTGTTACTGGGTACCAGTGTATGTCTTTGTTACTTGGTGTCAGTGTATGTGTTTGTGACTTGGTGTCAGTGTATGTCTTTGTTACTTGTTGTAAGTCTGTGGCTTTGTTACTGGGTATCAGTATAGGTCTTTGTTACTTTGTGTAATTGTCTGTCTTTGTTACTTGGTGTCAGTGTATGTCTGTGTTACTTGGTGTAAGTGTGTGTCTTTGTTACTTCTTGTCAGTGTATGTCTTAGTTACTTGGTGTAAGTGTGTGTCGATGTTACTTGGTGTCAGTGTTTGTGTTTGTGACTTGGTGTCAGTGTATGTCTTGGTTACTTGGTTTAAGACTGTGTCTGTGTTACTTGGTGTCAGTGTATGTCTTTGTTACTTGGTGTCAGTGTATGTGTTTGTGACTTGGTGTCAGTGTATGTCTTTGTTACTGGGTGTCAGTGTATGTCTTTGTTACTTGGTGTAAGTGTGTGTCTGTGTTACATGGGTATCAGTGTATGTCTTTGTTACCTGGTGCAAGTGTATGTCTTTGTAACTTGGTGTAAGTGTGTGTCTTTGTTACTTGGTGTCAGTGTATGAAATTGTTACTTGGTGTAAGTGTGTGTCTTTGTTACTTCTTGTCAGTGTATGTCTTAGTTACTTGGTGTAAGTGTGTTTCTGTGTTACTTGGTGTCAGTGTGTGTCTGTGTTCCTAGGTGTCAGTGAATGTCTTCGTTTCTTGGTGTAAGTGTGTGTCGATGTTACTTGGTGTCAGTGTTTGTGTTTGTGACTTGGTGTCAGTGTATGTCTTGGTTACTTGGTTTAAGACTGTGTATGTGTTACTTGGTGTCAGTGTATGTCTTTGTTACTGGGTTTCAGTGTATGTCTTTGTTACTTGGTGTAAGTGTGTGTCTGTGTTACTGGGTATCAGTGTATGTCTTTGTTACTTGGTGTAAGTGTATGTCTTTGTTACTTGGTGTAAGTGTATGTCTTTGTTATTTGGTGTAAGTGTGTGTCTTTGTTACTTGGTGTCAGTGTATGTCATTGTTACTTGGTGTAAGTGTGTGTCTTTGTTACTTGGTGTCAGTGTGTGTCGGTGTTCCTGGGTGTCAGTGTATGTCTTTGTTACTGTGTATCAGTGTGTGTTACTGGGTGTCAGTCTGAGTCTGTGACACTAGGTGTTAGTATTTCGGTTAGTTTCGAGATACAGCACTTGAACAGGCCCTTCGGCCCACCGACTCTGTGCCGAACATCAACAACCGATTTATACTAATCCGACTCTTATCCCGTATTCCTATCACATCCCCACCGTACCCTATATATTTCCCGACCACCTACCTATACTAGGGGCAATTTATAATGGCCAATTAACCTATCAACCTGCAAGTCTTTGGCATGTGGGAGGAAACCGGAGCACCCGGAGGAAACCCACGCAGACACAGGGAGAAATTGCAAACTCCGCACAGGCAGTACCCAGAATGGAACCCGGGTCCCTGGAGCTGTGAGGCTGCGGTGCTAACCACTGCGCCAATGTACCACCCCCCCATCCCCCCTAGTGTGTGCCTGTGTTACTTGGTATCATTGTATGTCTTTGTTACTTGGTGTCAATGTATGTCTGTGTTACTTGGTGTAAGTGTGTGTCCGTGTTACTCGGTATCAGTGTATGTCTTTGTTAATTGGTGTAAGTGTGTGTCTGAGTTACTGGGTATCAGTGTATGTCTTTGTTACTTGGTGTAAGTGTATGTCTTTGATACTTGGTGTCAGTGTATGTCTTTGTAACTTGGTGTCAGTGTATGTCTTTGTTACTTGGTGTAAGTGTGTGTCTGTGTTACTTGGTGTAAGTGTGTGTCTGTGTTACGGGGTGTCAGTGTACGTCTTTGTTACTTGGTGTAAGTGTGTGTCTGTGTTACTGGGTATCAGTGTGTGTCTTTGTTACTTGGTGTAAGTGTGTGTCTGTGTTACTGGGTATCAGTGTATGTCTTTGTTACTGGGTATCAGTGTGTGTCCTTGTGACTTGGTGTCAGTGTATATCTTTGTTACTTGGAGTAAGTGTGTGTCTGTGTTACTGGGTATCAGTGTATGTCTTTGTTACTTGGTGTCAGTGTATGACTTTGTTACTGAGTGTCAGTGTCTGTCTTTGTGACTTCGTGTCAGTGTATGTCTTTGTTACTTGGTGTCAGTGTGTGTCTGTGTTACTGGGTATCCGTGTATGTCTTTGATACTTGGTGTCAGTGTATATCAAAATACTTGTTGTCAGTGTATGTCTTTGTTACTGGGTGTCAGTGTGTTTCTTTTAGACTTGGTGTCAGTGTATGACTTTGTTACTGGGTGTCAGTGTGTGTCTTTGTGACTTGGTGTCAGTGTATGTCTTTCTTACTTGGTGTAAGTGTGTGTCTGTGTTACTGGGTATCAGTGTATGTCTTTGTTACTTGGTGTCAGTGTATGTCAAAATACTTGGTGCAAGTGTATGTCTTTGTTACTTGGTGTCAGTGTATGTCTGTGTTACTTGGTGTAAGTGTGTGTCTTTGTTACTTCTTGTCAGTGTATGTCTTTGTTACTTGGTGTAAGTGTGTGTCTTTGTTACTCGGTGTCAGTGTGTGTCTGTGTTCCTTGGTGTCAGTGTATGTCTTTGTTAATTGGTGTAAGTGTATGTCTTTGTTACTGGGTGTCAGTGTATGTCTTTGTGACTTGGTGTAATTGTATGTCAAAATACTTGGTGTAAGTGCATGTCTGTGTTACTTGGTGTAAGTGTGCGTCTGTTTTACTGGGTATCAGAGTATGTCTTTGTTACTGGGTATCAGTGTATGTCTTTGTGACTTGGTGTCAGTGTATGTCTTTGTTACTGGGTGTCAGTGTGTGTCTTTGTGACTTGGTGTCAGTGTATGTCTTTGTTACTTGTTGTCAGTGTATGTCTTTGTTCCCGGGTGTCAGTGTGTGTCTTTGTGACTTGGTGTCAGTGTATGTCTTTGTTACTTGGTGTTAGTGTGTGTCTGTGTTACTGGGTATCAGTGTATGTCTTTGTTTCTTTTTGTCAGTGTATGTCAAAATACTTGGTGCAAGTGTATGTCTTTGTTACTTGGTGTCAGTGTATGTCTGTGTTACTTGGTGTAAGTGTGTGTCTTTGTTACTTCTTGTCAGAGTATGTCTTTGTTACTTGGTGTAAGTGTGTGTCTTTGTTACTCGGGGTCAGTGTGTGTCTGTGTTCCTTGGTGTCAGTGGATGTCTTTGTTACTGGGTGTCAGTGTATGTCTTTGTTACTTGGTGTAAGTGCATGTCAAAATACTTGGTGTAAGTGTATGTCTGTGATACTTGCTGTAAGTGTATGTCTGTGTTACTTGGTGTAAGTGTATGTCTCTGTTACTTGGTGTAAGTGTGTGTCTGTGTTACTGGGTATCAGTGTATGTCTTTGTTACTTGGTGTCAGTGTATGTCAAAATACTTGGTGCAAGTGTATGTCTTTGTTACTTGGTGTCAGTGTATGTCTGTGTTACTTGGTGTAAGTGTGTGTCTTTGTTACTTGGTGTCAGTGTATGTCTTTGTTACTTGGTGTAATTGCCTGTCTTTGTTTCTTGGTGTCAGTGTATGTCTGTGTTACTTGGTGTAAGTGTGTGTCTTTGTTACTTCTTGTCAGTGTATGTCTTTGTTACTTGGTGTAAGTGTGTATCGTTGTTACTTGGTGTCAGTGTGTGTCTGTGTTCCTGGGTGTCAGTGTATGTCTTTGTTACTTGGTGTCAGTGTATGTCTTTGTTACTTGGTGTCAATGTATGTGTTTGTGACTTGTTGTCAGTGGATGTCTTTGTTACTGGGTGTCAGTGTATGTCTTTGTTACTTGGTGTAAGTGCATGTCAAAATACTTGATGTAAGTTTATGTCTGTTACTTGCTGTAAGTGTATGTCTGTGTTACTTGGTGTAAGTGTATGTCTCTGTTACTTGGTGTAAATGTGCGTCTGTGTTCCTGGGTGTCAGTGCATGTCTTTGTTACTTGGTGTCAGTGTATGTGTTTGTGACTTGTTGTCAGTGGATGTCTTTGTTACTGGGTGTCAGTGTATGTCTTTGTTACTTGGTGTAAGTGCATGTCAAAATACTTGGTGTAAGTGTATGTCTGTGTTACTTGCTGTAAGTGTATGTCTGTGTTACTTGGTGTAAGTGCATGTCTCTGTTACTTGGTGTAAGTGTGCGTCTGTGTTACAGGGTATCTGTGTATGTCTTTGTTACTGGGTATCAGTGTTTGTCTTCGTGAATTGGTGTAAGTGTGTGTCTGTGTTACTGGGCATCAGTGTATGTCTTTGTTACTTGGTGTCAGTGCATGTCTTTGTGACTTGGTGTCAGTGTATGTCTTTGTTACTTGGTGTAAGTGTGTGTCTGTGTTACTGGGTATCAGTGTATGTCTTTGTTACTTGGTGTCAGTGTATGTCTTTGCTACTGGGTGTCAGTGTGTGGCTTTCTGAC